>NW_012267233.1:14260830-14292237 GCF_000151885.1 Dipodomys ordii | reverse complement strand
CTTCCTTCCTTCCTTCCTTCCTTCCTTTCTCTCTCTCTGTCTTCTTTTTTTTTGTCCATTGTGGGGCTTGAACTTAGAGCCTGGGTACTGTCTTTGAGCCTGTTTGTGTTCAAGGCTACATCTCTACCACTTGAGCCACAGTGCCACTTCCAGTTTTTGAGTGGCTAATTGGAGATAAGAGTCTCATGGGGACTTTTCTGCCCAGGCTGGCTTTGAACTGCAATCCTCAGATCTCAGCCTTTTGAATATCTAGGATTACAGGTGTGAGACATCGGCACCTGGCTCATTTTGCTTGCTATTTCTATCAAGTAATACAGAGAGACATTTAATAAATGTCTCAAAGTCAAATGGACTTTCTTAAGAAGGGAAAAAGCCACTTGCGTAACGGGTGCCTTCACACTTACAAAATGGTAGTACATCTCAATGGGAATCCTGACGTTGAAACTATCTCATGTGTTCTTACAGAGCTGAAGGACAGATATACAAGCCATAGACTAAAAGTCAAGCAAGAGTCATCATATTGGCTTTATCTCACTATCAAGGAGAAGGCACTGATAATGTTAACGAGAACCAGAAGTGGCCTGCTACATGGTAGACTGGGCCAGCAGACTGGCCCAGCCCAGAAGAGCAGCCTAGAAAACAGGCCAGACCACTCAGCAGAACAAGCTCTGACAGTTTAACACGGAGCAGAAAATGTGCTCTCTGGGTAGGTAATGAGACATTGAACATATTTGACTAGAATCATATGGATCCGATTTTTTTTGTTTGCTTGTTTTGCTTAAAAGGAGTAGAATCTGTTCACCCTGTCTCACTCACTCTCACCTCTTAATTGAGTAGTAATTTAATAGTCTGAGAAAATTTTGTATGGATTGCTTCCCTTATTTGTAAGTAAAACTTTGGAGAAATGCTCTAACCCATTGTCGTAGTAGAAATCTTAGCTCCATCCAGAAGAAGCAGAGACACAAGGTAATGCCTATATACCACCCACTGACCTGCTGAGAACATGTTTCTTTTTGCCATGGCTGTAATGCAGGGTTAAATAGAAAGCTACCACCTGTCTTCAGACTATTCTCTGAACATGAGGAAGGCTTCAGATGGAGGGGGTGAGGTAGGAGGGGTGGAGAACAAGCTCTTTTCCAATAGTGTAAGTCAGCAAGTCAGCTTATTCCATCCCTCCCCATTGAGACTCTAGTCGCTTGTGCAGCATGGGAATTACATGCATGGACTCCGCATCCAACATTCTGAGTTCAAATCTCAGCTCTTCATGTTCTTAGTCATGGGACTTTCAGGCAATTTATTTAACCCCTTGAGTCTTCAGTGCTCTCTGTCCTGACACAGGGATAATAATACCATCCTCAGAGAGTTGCTCTAATGAGAAAATGCCTGAAAAATGCTTGGCACTGAGCCTGAATCAGCACTTTGTAAAAGTGAGCTGTTATGATTTAAATTCTTAGAAATTGGATTGGCTTTCAAGGGGTTCCAAATCCACCCAAGTTCCGTGTGCCTTCACATCTGGCCAAAAACATTTGGCAACCCCAGGGTGGCTGCCATGACAGTCATGGCAAAACACCAGGTTAGCTGATGAGAAAGAACAGATCTGCTTCCCTATGGCTGAAGGTAATCTCCCTTACAATCACAAGCAATTTTTGCTACTGTCTGCATCGCAGAGCCAATGTTGCTTGGGATGAGAAAGCTGGATCCCTCTTAGTTTGTCATATAGAAGCTGGATGATCAGCAAAATTCCACATGTCTCCTAGTTGAGTGATGAGGTTAACAGAAAAGTTGACAGTCCAGGTCATCAGATCTAGGGTCTTGCATCCAATGATGTCCTGCAACCCAAATACCAGCTCAAAGTGAAAAAGAAGCCATGAAAGAATTGGGCTGACTTTCCATGTGCAAAACTAAACATCACTTGATTTTCCAGTTTCAGACTAAGTTCTCAGGATTGACCACTGGAAAAATTCCCGCTGGATTTTCTTCAGTCATATGTATAAATGATAGAACAAATAGACGTGTTTCTACAGCCATCCTCTGAAGCATAGTCTCCTTTCTGTTGATATGAAGTTGATCTTTAAGTAGAACGACACCAGAGGCAAAGAGGAATTAATAAAAGAGACTTGGAAGCTTTCCCAGATTCTCAACTATAGCTCTTTTAAAGTAATTTCTTAAGGGAGGCCTTGGAAAACCACTCTAAGGGCACTTCTACTAATTCAGATCACCCAGAATGAAATGATGAAGGTATCTCAACTTCAAAAACAATAGTAAGTTTGAACCTACAATTCAAGTCTTAACCTCAGTGTGACATATACAAATGATATATTAGTTAGGGTTCACTCAGAGAAGCAAAGTCACATATGTGTACCATGTATGTCTACACATATGTATACTTATATGTGTATGCATGTGGGTATACACACATAGTTGTCTCTTAGTGTCTGTAGTTCATTGGTTCTAGGACCTCTCAACAAACACCAAATTCTATAGAGGCTTAAATCCTTTATATAAATGACGGAATTTGCATGTAACCTATGTACAGCCTGTTACACACTATGCCAGGCCTAGATTACATAATCTAATGCAGTGTGAATGCTTGCTATGTAAATAATTAATATAGTCTGTTGTTTAGAGAATAACAAAAAATCTGCTCATAGCCAATGAATATGCATTTTCCTTTCTTTGAATATTTTCCATGCAAGGTTTACTTCACATGAAAAAGCTGACAATATGAAGGACCTACAATATGTGGATGCCTGTGGTTCTGCTTGTCTGAGTGAATCTTGATCTTGATCACTTCCACACACACACACACACACACACACACACATGCCACTTTATGGCAATTTATCTAGATTACCTAGCAAAGCAAGCAGTTAAGAAAAAATGATGGATTATTAGGACCAGGAAGACTACAAACATGGAGTAGAGATCCCCACAAACTGTGTCAGCTCTTGTTGCCTCTTGTATTAATGGTATGAATGTCATCATAGCAATAGATGGATGGATAGATAGATAGAGCTAGATGTGTGTGTGTGTGTGTGTGTGTGTGTGTGAGTGTAAGAGAGAGACAGATAGACAGACACACAGAGACACAGAGAGAGAGTGTATATATCTGCCCCAGGAATTGGAAAAGCTGAGGAGCAGGATCGAGAAAAACAGTGGAATAGTTGCAGGCTAGCTACTAAACCACACCATTGAGGGGAGTCCACAGATCAGCAACAACTTCATAAACTACCAACTGCTGCTCATTCCTAACCTCCCAAACTCCTACTTCTGTCATGTGGGCCACTCTTACTGGAAAGAAACTAGAAAAGGATTCTGGGAAACGTAGTTCAGCCTACTCAAACTGACACCATAAAGTCCCTCCAGATAGATATCAGAACTCTCTGCCTTGACTTCTGTGTAACACCTCTTTGGGAGAATGGCCTTTCCTATCCAAAATAGTTTAAAAGTCCACAGGACTTCTTCCCTTATATTACTACGTTCATGTCTAAGTCACAAATTAAAATAATCAACTCATTTCAAGAGGAATTTGAATATTCAGAATTCTCAACTCAATTTTCCAGTGCTTAAGAAAGTCCATTTCAAGAATCTTGGTACAACTACTTAAATATAACAAAAATATTGTTTTAATAAAAGAATCTTGGTAGAAGTTAATTACCTTGTTAATTACCTGTGGATTAGATACCCACTTGTGTCCATGAACACACCCTAATCCTCAGTCCACAATCTTACTCCACAGTTTCAACTTTCATGTATTTGTAGTGTCTGGCAATTGACAAATCTTGGCAGGGATGGTCCACGTGGAGTGAATGTGCCTGTCCTCACAGTCTAGCCTGAGCCCCATGGCCTTGAGACTGATAGCAAGTCATCTGGAAAGCATCAAGCCAGATGACTGCTTGACTTCTCTTTAAAGTTATGTGTGCCTCTTAGTTTTCCAATAACTGTAGAGTATTGGGATATCAGAGGTGAGTGTTACCATTTTAACCAACTCTTTAAACTAAAAAAAAAAATTGCAAGAAGTGATCACATGACAATATTAAATACTTTTTCATTATATTTTGTAATCATTCTCAAGCCCTGGTAATCATAAAAAGCCTCTATATAATGTTTATTGAGGCCAGTAATCAATGCAGGATGGAATTTTCAATATAACACGGGCAGCCCAGGTTTGATGGAACGCTTCCACTTAGTTAGAATTTAAATTTGATGCCTTTGAGGGGGGTATTGATGTAGTAAAACACAAGAGAACTTCCTAATGGAAATGAGACTATTCTCATTAAATTAAATGAGACTATTTAATGTGGGTGAAAGTGATTTAAAATTCACACACCTCCTACAAATATGTTCTTGATTTTACTTTTTTAAAGAGTAAAATACGTTTAGTAAATATTGCCATGTATAATAAGTCATAAAACATTTAACACTGATTTGTCAAATACAGTTCATATGAACTAGCACTTAGCATTATTTATGCCAGACTGAATAAAATGGCTGATATGTCAGGAGGGTTTCCAGTCACTTAGGGAGCATGCACTATACAAAACCCTGTGCTGGGTGGTAACCTGTACAAAACACTGTGCTGGATGATAACCTGTACAAAACACTGTGCTGGGTGGTAACGCTGGTTAGAGAAAGTTATACAACACTACATTATCCCCCGAGTGCTTAGAATCTGGATGGGATACTCAACTGGCAATAGTAGGCAGAATAGGTGAAAGATCTTTCCTTACCTGCTCAGTTTTAGTTCAACCAATTAAACAAAAGTATCCTGTTATCTGATTCCACTCTCTGCCCCCAACCAGCCAACATCCTTCATGAAAGCCACAGTCTTCTAAAAGCACTGAATGAATCTACAATCTCAAACCTAACTCATCTAATCTTGCATTTTGCTTCCATTGCGTTAAGTTTTCAGAACTTGAGTCATTGCACAAACTCTTCAGGAACTGGCCTTTTGGCTCTGCTCTTTAAATATGAAAATTAGTCACGATTTACATATGAAGAATTTGATCAATGAGGACCATTCCTAGTACTAGATGAGAGAAGACTTTGCTAGAAGAACATAGTCTGATGTGTAAGTACTTCCAAAAACCCTAGCTAACCTCTTCTTATTTAGCATAGGCACCAATTTTTCATCATGGGCAGAGAGAGACTGGCCCACGTCCTCATTCTTCATTATGAATTGAGCATATACTTCTTTATCTGCTAACTGTGAGGTCAAGAATCCAAAGCTGATGATGACGCAAAGAGGACATTATTACAAGGATTTGAGTTCTGTGGAAGAGAAATTGAATTGCAAAGGGGAGATGTTGGGGATGGTTGTAAAGTTTGACTTGGTATGCTCAGAGTCAGAAGATGCAAGGCAAAAAAATCCTTTCCCATGTATCCCCTTACATGGAAGGAATGGAGATTAAGAACTCAGGCAGCAGCGGGTTGTTAAATCCCTTTTCCTGTTAGCATTCTGTAGCTTTTCAATAGGCATTGAGTCTTTGAAAAGTGCTCTTCCATGGTGACAGCAGGTCAGCATCTGGCTGGCCACAGTAAATCTGAGGGCTTAAGGTTATTTTCCACTGGAACTATACTTAACAGCTCTGTTTTGTGGGACACAAAGACACCGGAACTCTAGGAGTGAGAAAAGAGGTGCAGAATATTAAATGGTTGGGAAAGAGGCTCCAGAGTCCAAGCCAAAGGAAGTCTATGCCCCAAGGGAGTCATGGTCTTCTGTATCAAATGAGAGCTCCACCCACCACCAGACCTTTGCTCTGCTATATTTTTCATTTGTTGTCCTCAAGTGGCAAATGTGTAAATGATTAAACCTATAGCCCTGCCATAAGATCCCTTCATCTCCAAGGTAACGAATTTCAACAGGAAACTCTGTTAAGATCAAGATTTGGTTGTAGCCTAGTCAGACTTTCTTTCATGGTCTTGTCCTGAAGACATATTGTGCTCTGACCCCAGTGTTATACTGGGATGCCTGCTTGCAGCTCCTGGACTCACTGTTGACTTCAGCTGTAGCTCTGATAAATACCTTTAATCCTCAAGCACCCACCTCAAGAGTGTGACTATTTTCTATACACATCCTAACCACAAGACCTCTCCATTGCCATGGGTGTTCGTTTAGGAGCAAATATAGTCTGGGAAGAGGAGTTGATGCTCCCAGAGAAAATGCAGTCTCCAATTCTTTTGATACATATGCCTGAATACTTACTTTAAAAATCACTAAAGACTTATTTAATACAACAGTGATATTCACTAGACAGTATGTTGGAAATGAACTTTACAACTTGGGGGGAAGAGGAGTTGGGAGGAAGAGGAAGCAGGAGAAAATGAGGGAGGGGATAATACTGTTCAAAAAGGAAATGTACGTATTACCTTATTTATGTAACTCTGTACATCACCTTTTCAATAAAATAAAAATTTTAAAAAATAATGTATAGGCTTTATTGATTCTTTCTTATTAATTCTAATTAGCTTTATGTAGTTATACAAAGAGGTTTCCATTCAACATGTCAGTTTAAAAGTACAAAACATCTTGATTGATGTCTTAAACGTCATGGTAGAACTGAGATCCATTTTTGATCCTGATTGATTTTCCTCCTGATCTCTCATTCTCCCTACTATCTCATGTCATTTTGTGGTGTTACTTTTGAAATAGCATATCTATAGCCAAATACTAGTCTCATCTTCAGATTTAAGAAGATAAGTGAATTTCCAACTAACCCATAAATCCTTTCTATTTCACAAATGCATGCACACATGCAGACACACACACACATATACACATGTAGGCATAAAAACAGCACACACTTCTTATACTATCAGAATATGGTGAAGCAGAACTTTCCTCCAGTTCTCAGATAATGAAAAATTGATTGCTCTGGGAATAGCTCTCTTATTAGAAATGTAGGAAAAATTGACAAACCACTGGCCACCAATCAGCACAGCACTGATTCCTGAGAAAGACAGAGCAAATCTAGTAAACTATAAAATTTCTACACTTACTGACTACAGGCAGTTTTTAGAATGCAACCCAGAGAATATTAACCCAGAACCTTTAGTCTTACTGAACAGAGAAAGCAGAGAATGAAGTTCCAGGAAGCTAGGATGTCTAAGAGTAGGAAAAATAAAGGAGGTGAACAGTGTGGAAGTTTTCAAAAACATGCAAATTTAGTTTTAGTGAAGTGGTCATATAGATATGCATGAGTAGAAATTCTGTGAGGTCATGGAAAGATATATCAAAATAAGTTAATAGGGCAATCAACTTCTGGACATCACAAACAATAGCCAGTATGGACAGACCCTGTAACTTGTAGGAAAGTTGACATAGTCCTCAAATGTTTTTCACCTTTGTAGAACTCAATTATTCTAGTATGAAGGATCATCTGGACTTAACAGAAATGAAAAGGATGCCACAAGTGGATCAAACTGATCCATAATAATTTAACTATATAGCAAACAAGTCTAGTTCTTCCAGAAAAGGGCTTACAACTTACATGGTTCAGCATCCAATCAAAAATTCAAAAAGATACCAAGAAACATGAAAAGATAAACTATAATTAAGAGAAAATTCAATTGCTACAAATAGACTCAAACATGACAAGGAGGATTGATTAACACACAATACCATTTAAATGCTACTATGGAGTCTCAAGTGTGGTGGTAGATGCCTATAATCCCAGCAACTCTGGATGTGGAGATTAGAAGGATCTCAATGAAAGGGAAACTTCAGCAAAAACAAATAACAATATGGAACCCATTTAAGCCAATAATCTGAATAGGATGGGGTGCTCTTGTAATCTCAGATATGCACAAGGTATAGGTAAAAGGATCATAGTCTAATGATAGTCCTATCTGAAAAATAACTAAAGCAAAAAAAGCTTGGGAGTATGGTTCAAACAGTAGGTCTAGCAAGCATGAGGCCTTAGGTTATAATCCTGATACCACAAAAAAATGCTACTGTGAATATGACACATTCTCAAGGATGAAAAAGAGAAGCATTAACAATATTGGGAGAGGAATAGAGGGTATGGAACCTATACAGAATAAAAATCAAGTGTCAGAGAGAAAAAGAAAGGAAATGCACCAGTTGAAATTTATAGCTTAGAGACAAGAAGAAAAAAATCCAATGAACTTCCACAAATAGCAATGGACTCTAACCATATTAAACACATACAGAAAGAAGTTGCAAGAATATCCATGACATTTGAGACAATATCAGATGGTTTAGTATTAGAATAATGGAAGTTTTCCAAAATGAAAGAGAGATAAACTGAAATATTTCCAAAATTTTATGAAAACTATAAAATATAGAACAAAAAAATCAATGAACATGTAAAATAAAACACTCCAGAAATTAAATGAAGGTACATAATAAGATTGGTCAAAACCAGTGAAAAAAAGAGATTTTTAAACAAAGCAATTATTCAGGGGAGATACATATATATCTCTATCTCTATATCTATCTATCTACCTATCTACCTATCTATCTATCTATCTATCTATCTATCTATCTATCTATCTATCTATCTATCTATCTATCTATCTATCTATCTATCTGTCTGTCTGTCTGTCTGTCTGTCTGTCTGTCTGTCTGTCTGTCTATCTATCAACTAGCCAGGTGCCGGTGTCTCATACCTGTAATCTTAGATACTCAGGAGCGGAAATCTGAGGATCATAGTTCAAAGCCAGCCTCGGCAGAAAAGTCCCCGTGAGACTTTTTCAGACATCAGACTTTCACTAAAGAACTTTAGGCAGAGGAATATACAGTACTACCCAATTCCATCACTGACAAAATACCAGAGAGAAACAATGGAAAAGGAGAACTTATTTTGGTTCACAGTTTCAGAGGTTTCATTCCATCATTATTTAGCTACAATGTTTCTGGGCCTGTGGTGAAGCATGACAAAAGTGGTGGAAGAAAGCTGTTCACTTCATAGTAGCTAGGAAACAGAAAAAAAGGAAGAAGGACAGGAAAGAGGAGGTAGAGAGAAAAAGAGTGAGAGAAGAGAAGAAAGGGAAAGGAAAGGAAGGGAAGGGGAAAAGGAGAGGGAAGAGGAGGAGTAAGAGGAAGAAAAGAAGGAAGAAACGGGAAGAAAAGGAAAAAGAGGAGGAGGAGGAAGAAGAAGAAGAGGAGGAGGAGGAGGAAGATGAAGATGGTTATGGTATCTGGATGGATCTACAAAGTTGATAACAGATTACAGCTTCTTTGATTTTTTTTTTATTTTTCCAAATACCTAGCAAGAAGATGGAACAAGTAAATAGTAAAACCAAGTCCCCATAATCATCGTTTATGTTAAGAAAAACTGCATGTCAGGTGTTCCTAAACATGCAAATGGAATCAAGCGTTAGGGGCAAAGTTTCACAGGCCAAACAGAACAGAAGCTAACCCATCTTTTCCTTGACTAAATGGCAGATGAAGGCAAAAGAATCCTGGGTAGATACAAAGGTCAAATCAGCCTTGACTCTGTAAATGCTCAACACTCACCTTCTAGGGCTCCCACCTAGGACTGGGTTTTACACTGAGGAGAAATTATTGGAAGTTGAATCAACTGCAGGTAGAAGGAACAACAGAGATGAAGGCAGGAGGAGGTCAGACAGGAAATCTCAGAGAGGAAGCTTGAAGGCTTTTTAATCCTACACAAACATATACTTCCCAAAATGAAGGAAAAATAGAAAAGAAAGAAGAGAGGAGAAAAGACAAAGAATAATACATGCTGGGAATGTAATTCATTATTAGTGAGTTTGCTTAAACAACAAGAAAGTGTGTTTTAAAAACTGAAGAGGGAGTTCTCTGATGCTCAAAGTTACCCTGAACTATGTCTCCTTTCAAAGAACTTATTTTACATAATAATGGACAATATAAAATACCAAAACTGGAAAAAGGACAGGAGAGGATGAAGAGAAATGTGGAAAAGAATATGCCAGGCTTCTACCAAAAGGGCATGCTTAGATCTGGAACACAATTATGTGATTTCAAAACAAGCTAGGAAATGTTAAGAAAATTATACAAGACATAACACTGTACAAATAATAATAATGGCATATGATATTTACCACTTATAATAAAACAGCATGACAACATAAAACTTGATTGCAAAATATGAACGCAAAGTAGAATTGTAAAAATATTAGAAATGAGATGAAAGACCTCAAGGGAAAAAAATCTCATTTGCAGAAATAAAGATTAAGTTGCAAATAATATAAGGACACATAACACATCCAAAAATTGCCTCAAGAAGTAAAGGTTATGAGTTGGAGGCTTGGCTTGGTACAGCGCTTGCTTGTCAAGGAGCAAAAACAGAAGGTACCAAGTTTGAGTCCCAGTCTCAGACCTAAAATACAAGAAAGAGAGAGAAAGGAAGGAAGGAAGGAAGGAAGGAAGAAGGGAGGGAGGGAGGGAAGAAGAGAGGAAAAGAAAAGAAATAGTTACATAGAGGGGAATAAATGAATAGAAAAGATGCAAGTGAACAGAAAGAATTTTAGAAAACAGTAAATGTGCTGAAGAAAAGGGACACCTATTTATAGAAAACAGGAATTCTTGCGAATGAAAACTAGGGAGCTGTGACAGTCAGACTTCATCACGGTGAGAAAATATTTGAGACAGTTTAAAGGTAGAAAGATTTGTTAGAGTATTCAGTCCATGTTTGGCTGGCTTCACTGCAGTGGGCAAAAGATCAGGAAGAACATCATGGCAACAAGAATGCATGGCAAAGTAAAGTTTCTCACCTCATGGCAGCTAGGAGCCAGAGAGAGAAGAAACAAATAGGAAGAGGCTAGCTCAAGAAACTTCAAACATACTCTCTCAGTGCCTTACTTCCTCCAAGCAGGATCTACCTTCTCCAGTTCCTCCCCTTCCCAATCGCCTATTCCAATTTTCAATCCTTCAGTGAATTAAACTATTCATGATGTTGGGGCCTCATGATCTAAATAGTTTTCCAAAGCCCCACCACTTGATTCTGCTTACAACGGAGACCAAGGCTTCAGCATGTGAGCCTTTTGTAGTGGGGGTGGGGTATGAGGAACTTCACATCCAAACCATAGCCACAACAAACTAAATATTAAATTATTTTATGTGTATGTGCCCTACTGGGGCTTGAACTCAGGGTTTCACATTTTTCCTTAACTTTTTCACTCAAATCTGGTGCTCTGACACTTGAGCCACACTTCTAATTGTTGGTTAACTGGAGATAGGAGTCTCTCATGGATTTCTCTTCCCAAGCTGGTTTTGAACCACGATCTTCAGATCTCAGCCTCCTGAGTAACTAGGATTATAGGCGTGAGCCAGTGGAGCTAGGCAATATTAAATTCTGTATATCAAGAGTACCAACATTTAAAAAGATCAAGAGAACATTAAATC
Source organism: Dipodomys ordii (assembly GCF_000151885.1). Lineage (NCBI taxonomy): Eukaryota > Metazoa > Chordata > Mammalia > Rodentia > Heteromyidae > Dipodomys > Dipodomys ordii. Next base: position 14,280,884 of record NW_012267233.1, on the reverse strand, counting down.
AGCACACTGATAGAACACATTAGGCATCTGAGAATGATGCAGAATGACCAACAAGGGAATATTCTAATTAAATTACTGTACTCCAGAGGCAGAAATAGCAAGTGACTTACAAAGGCAAACACACTAAATTATCAACAGATTTTTTTGACAGCAGCATTTTATGCCAACAAAAAGAGCAGGACAAACTATTATCAGTATGCAAAAACTGAAAAAAGAACTGTCTGTGACTCTCTTCTCTAAAATTAAATAGAAAATTTCACTTTAGAAATCAAAATGAGTAAGACATCCCAAAGACTGTTGGTCAATGTCAAATCTAGCTGCTTTTAACCTGAGTGAGTCAGTGTTCTAATGGAAATATTCCTGGATGTAGTGGCTACATCTTCAGAATACATATGCAAGTATTAAAAGTAAAAGTACTGAGAGAGAATATACCAAAAAATGCTTTGAACTGTTTTCAGTAATTATATTGACATGGTATTATACTCATTCCAAGACTGTTGTGTATGCAATGTTTGCCAACAAAAATGAGGAATAATGGATTATTTTAAGCCCATTATCTTCTGTGTCCATGAAAATTAGAGTTCTCAGTATGGTAGAAAGAGGAGTAAATGTAACATTGAAAAAATTTTAAGGAAAATAAAAGTAATACTGCCCTGAATTGGAATTATCCCATGAATTTGTGAGGCGCTTGTGAATCCTGTCCACTGAGGAGACTTCCTTTATTATGAGAATCCCTAACACTCACATGGGGATGTTTTTTGTTGGTTTGTTTTTAAATTGTGGAGCTTGAACTCAGGACCTGGACACTGTCCCCGAGCCTCTTTGTGTTCAAGGAAGAGTTCTACCACTTGAGCCACAGCACTAATTCCAGTTTTTGAGTGGTTACTTGGAGATGAGTCTCAGAGGGACTTTTCTGCCAGGGTTGGCTTCGAACCATGATCTGCAGATCTCAGCCTCCTGTGTATTTAGGATTAAAGGCATGAGCCACCAGTGCCTGGCTGCACATGGGAATCTTGAAATGTAAAAGTACTCTCTAAGGAAAAATGGGAGCTTTACGGAGAATGGCTCATTCAGGTCAGAGGCAGAAAATGTCCAAGATACCCTGAATAGCTTGTTAGACCAGAAATCAAGAAAGCTACTAGAGATTACCATGGTTATAGCAAAAGACCCCAGAGAAGCCAAAATAAGAAATGCTAAATCCAACGTTGGAACAATTTGAGCAACAAAGACATACAGTTGATTTTTTTAAAAAAAGAAAATGTGACTAAATCCATGAAATTTTGATTGTACACACACAACACATCTTTACCAAAACAAAAACAAATAACCAATCTTTCTCAGAGGAGCACAGTAGACAAATTAAAGTCAATAAATACTAGCAAAGACTAGAATATTCCTCCCATATTTCCCAGATAGCGTGCAGACAACAAAAGGCCTCTCCTTATAGAAGTACAAGTGCATATTCTATAAAATTCAATGCATAGTCTATAAAATTAATCAAACTGAAGGGAAGGGCTTGGTGCATTTTATAGGTGATATTGATCAAGATGTAGTGTATTCAGAAACTGCTTTGTTGAATGGGAACCCCTTTCTATAACCACTTAAAGAAAATTAAAAAATAAAGTAAGTGTTGGATTGGAGGGGAGGGGAAGGATGATGAAATGAGATGATCATGGATTGGAAACTTCCCATCCTGTGAATTAAGGGAGCTAAGCAGTGAACATCAACTGCTGCCAGTACTTTGCACCAAGACTTCGTACCTTCCAGTGAAAGAGCATACCAAAGGGTAGAATGTAGGTCTAATGTGGTTTACAATTTGAAGGACATATGAGGGTCAGAAAGTGAGATATCACTATGAATATGTGACCAGTGGCTCTAGATTGGAAGAAGCTCCATAATTTCTGGTAAATCGTAGAGAAAAGAAAGGAATACAAGGTAAACACGTAAACAGAGAGAATGGAAGACACGACAATTCTATTTTTTAATGAAAGAGAGTAAGGTTTATGGGATACATATGGGTTATAAACTGTGAAGAGATTCAAGGATGTAAAAATCCAAATCTGAAAGAATTACAATAAAAATATTTATCACTGTGAAAGCCATATTCATTAGAAAATATCTAATCTGTAGTCTTTATATTAACAGAGAATTTTTAATTGTTTAGTTTAATTATATTCTTATATAATTAAAAATTTTATCATCAAATACAAAAGTTTTCAATTGAACAAGTCAATTTATGAGTACAATGTGTCTTCATCAATGTCACCCCTTTCATAAGGAGAAAATTTTAAATAGATTAGTTATCCAACTGCAGAAGTTAATGAAATTGGGAGAATTAGCAGCATTAAGCTTTAATTAGTTTGAAAATATAAATACTAAACACAAATTCAAAGGCTAAATCTTTAAGCAGACAATAAAGTTAATGAATTATTTAATAACCTGGTCAAAGAAATGAAAGAAGAAAGCATAAGTACAGAAAGAATGTAAGATAGAGGCAAAGCAACTACAAATACAGGGGAAAAAAGGAAAAAGAATCATCTGCAAATGATCTTTTCAAATAGAAGAGTGTGTTTTGAAGCTATTTTCTTTCAAAATCACCATGCTGGATTATTGTACTGGTTATGCATGAGGAGGAGGAGGGGGGGGGATGGAAAAAGAAGTCCAGGTACTCATCCAAATAGGCAATGAGACACCATCCCAAAAGCATCAGTGCTAAAAATGTTTGGAAGCATAGCCTAGCAGTTCAATGCCTGTCTAGCAAGAGTGAGGGACTGGGTTCAAATCCAAGTATTGGCAAATGAATAAATAAGCAAAAAGAAAGGATAAATAAAATAAAACTCCTTATATATTTATATGGAAAATTTCCAAGATAAATTGATAATGTGAAGAAACCAAAAACATTTGATCTTTCTGGAAAACGACAAGAGGAACAAAAATGACACCCAAATTTTATTGGTCATGTATGAATGGGTATGAAGATGAGAATATACACACATATGTATGAATGTATACATGTATGTGCACACACATGCATATAGCATGCAGATATTTAGCAGATATTCATGTTTTGATTTTTTTCTGGAATAGATCAAAGAGTTCTAAATAAAATATCCAGAGAACTATTCAAAAAATTAGTATTATTTTGACATGTGTACACACATGTTGGAATTTAAGTAATGTGAATGCACTATTCTATATACATAATGAAATATACATAATGAAAACATTACAATAGAAAGTATGTCTGATAACTGTAACTATTGGTGATTTTACTCTCCTATATTTTCTAGGTTTTCTATGATAACTTTATATTATAACCCCAGAACTCTATCAATGATATGCTTATAAAATTAGAAGAATCCTGAAATATCTTCCTCCAAAAAAAGAAAGAAAGAAAAGAAACTAAAAGTTCAACATGAGAATCAGAGGGCACGGATGTTGTCCTGCTGAGTGCCATTTACCATTTAGCTTGCCTCATCTTAATTTTCTTCTGTATAAAAATGATGGTAACACTGTCTGTGCTTTCCTAATTTGGGAGGGGGAACTCAGATGAAAAAGTTATTTGAAAATATTTATAAATTATAGTGTGCCAGCAATGTCCAGTTAAGCTCTAGCCAATGATGTAAGATGTATCAGCAATGTCCAGTTAAGCTCTAGCCAATGATGTAAAATGTATCAGCAATGTCCAGTTAAGCTCTAGCCAATGATGTAAGATGTATCAGCAATGTCCAGTTAAGCTCTAGCCAATGATGTAAGATGTAACAATGCTAAAGTCTAAGACTTCTTGTTTCCTGCTTTGGATAAAAATTATCCAGTGATTTAAGCAACCTCACTAAGGGTCTCATACAGCTCCAAGGTGGTCCATTTAGACAATGAAAGGAAGAAAGAACAAGTTAGGAGAGTTCTGTAGAAATCTTCCATAGAAGAAAGCATGTTGATGTCAGTATAACTCGTAGAGGAGATGGGGAAAAACAAGTCGTTTAAGGATACAGGTGGACCTGTTGCAACAATGAGAAATAGAACTTGTCATGTCGAAAACGAGCTTTACAATGTTGGTGGTGGGGAGGGAAGCGGGGAGGATTGGGTGGGGGGGTGGGGGGGAGGCTGGGAAGGGATGTGAAGGGTAAACAAAGGAGGAGGCTGCAATGCTTGATAAGAAATGTACGCATTAACCTGCTCATGTAATTGTAACCCTTCTGTACAGTGTGTTCACAAAAAATAAAAATAAAATAATAAAAAAATTAAAAAAAGAAAGCATGGCCTTGTGCTCTCCTAAAGCCCCAGATTACCCCCAAATAAGCTGCATGCACTCTACTCATTCCATTCTACCAGGACCATTTCATTTCTGGTGCACAACCTGCCTGCATTTGAAAATTTCAATAATGTACTGGGTACATCTGCTTTGCTGTCCGAAAACTCCGAATAGACTCAATGCTCAGCTAGTACATCCCTAAGAGATTCTTCAAATCCCCCTTCTTCCCACACATATGTCCATACATGTGTGCATCCACTAATTTCAATAGCTTTCAAAATTATGCAGAGAGTTACCACAGAAGATACTGAACTCATCAAATAATAGTTATGTCAGCAGGAATGTGGGGTTGGAGCTCAGCACGGCTTGTAAAACAATGTATTGCTTCGACAAAAACAATGCCAAAAGATCAAAAACAGTTCTGAATCCATGTCCAAAAAGCTCCATTTTAAAGTAATAGAGTCTAATGTTTTTGTGTGTTTTTTTTTTCCCTTTTCACATCTGAAGCAGCAAGCAGACATGGGGAAGCAGCTAGATTCCCATCATGTTAGCCAGCTCTCTCTCTCGAGTTCTCTCTCTCTCTCTCTGTCTGTCTCTCTCTCTCCCTGCATTAGAACCCAACCCCAGAATAAGGGTTCAGGAAATTCCTTCACTCAAGCTCATGGGCCCTGGACCAGCCTACTCCTATCTGCTCAACCACTCAATAGGGGGAGGGGTCTTCCAAATATCTCCAGGGGTGTTGCAAAATGCTAAAAATAAATGGAAAAAAACCTCACATTTAATTGGTTAGTTTTTCCCCCTTTAATTTATTTATACCATACAAAGCCCTTCAGGGAAGTCAGGTTAAAAAACATTGGCTACCACAAATATCACAAAAGTTTGGAAATTGTTATTTCAGGCCTGTAGGAGATAATTTCGTGGTATTAGATGTAATGATTACAGTGTGGTCCATGAGTTATATGCAGCCTGGGTTCAAGTCCCAATTTCAACACTAACCATGTGACTTCCATTATTAACCTCATATGCTTCTTCTTCTTCTTTTAAACCTGGTAGAATTACTATGAGGGCTTGATGTAATTATCCACAGAAAGCACTGAACATGTGCCCAGTGCAGAAGCATTCAGCCAATAGTAGCTACTATTTTCATTATTGACTGCAATAATACAACAGAAAATTACTTGCTAGCACTTGAACGCTTTGAAAACTTTGAAAGAGTTAATCGAAATGCCCTAGCAACACTCCGGCATTATAGAGGATCTGTCCTTCCAAAGAGCAAGCACTGTGTAACTTCTTGTCTCAAGTTCAAGACTCTGCCTCTCAGCTTGGACCTTCAACGTGTGCTTCAAAAAAAAAATGCATGTGATCAGGCCAAAACTATGTCTTCCGTCTTTCAGTGAAGGATGCTGATGGGTTGGTATGCTGCATTCGATTTTTATTAGGCTGGCTCTTCTCATCCTGCATTCCAGCTCATCTCTGAACTTCCACAGACGGGGTGGGTGCTGCAGGAGTAGCACGGAACACACGGCTTTGTTTTGGTGTTTTAACACTTCAGACAGATGAAAAGAATACTCTTTCAACTGGCCCATCTCTGTAGACTGTGTCTTCAACAGAGCATACTTCACTTTTTCCATGAGGACGACCAAATGACCTGTTGGTAAATGTTTTAAGGAACAGATCATAGCAAGAAGAAAACTAAAGGCATACTTGAGTTTATGGAGATACCTAATTTTTCCATCATTGAGAGATGTTCTTCTTTATCTCCATGTATGTTATTCATCAAGGCATCTTGACACTATTTACTGGAAAGTAATGGCACTGTTTACCAGAAAACTAGCTTAATCTGCTACTCATTGTTTTCATCAGTTAAATAAAACTGACCTTTCATCTTTAGCATTGTGCTTGCAACACAATCCTGCCAAAATCACTAATGATCTGTGTTCCTCAGACAGCTGCAAGACATTCTCCATGAGCTAAAGAATGGTGGGATCGTCACCCCATTCAGAGATAGCAGGGCTTCGCTTCACAGGCCACATTAATAGACTGGCACTCGAGCCAAGCTATTAGGACCCAGCAGGGAAGGAGTAACTGGTGGTAAGAGCTTGGAAAAGAGAACTCCTAAACCTGGTATGGAACGCCTAAATCAAAAATGCACTGAGTCATTAGGACTGAATCGACAATGCTTGAGTCTAGGTAGACTTAATAATCTGCTGGAGAGTAAAACCAATATTTGTAATTCATACTGCCAAATTATTAGCTAGATATCCCACAGTGGAGCTTGATTTACTCTAATCAGTATTCCTCAGTCATCAACTAGCTGAAGACCTGCCAACTATTCCTTTCAGAGACAATGATATAGACACAACATATAATTAGATCATACTGTTCATATTGATAAAGATGCACATGCAAACTTAAACTCAGTCTCAATTGATCTCTGAAAGACTTTACCCTTTCCTGGCATATGGATAGTCATTCTCAACCTAGATCTAACACCCAGAGCACACCATCAGTGTTCGCATATAATTCAACCAAATTACCAAAGCAAACATGCATGGATCCAAGCAGGTAACATCTCCAATCTGGAGGTTTTGCCTAGAATTTTTGTCCCTTGCTAAGCCATTATTCAGCCTTCCTTCAGAAATAGTATCTTGTTCTCCCTCAAGAATCCATCCCATCCCACTCCTAGCTGTACTTAACTTGTACCACAATATACATAATATAAAAATATCCCATACAGTAAAAAAAAAGGCCCTAAGCCTAAATCTTGTCTACTTAGTAAGAACATAGTAAAAGAAATTATAGAACAGTTACTTAGAATGTATCCTCTGGTTTAATTTATATGTTCACAAATGGCTGAATAATATTCGGTTTTGTATATGTATCATGTTTTGTTTACCCATACATTTCTTGATGGACCTGTAGGTTGTCTCCATATCTTGGCTAGTCTGAAAAGTGCCGCAGTAAAAATGGTATTGTAAGTATCTTTTGGGGCTCCTGGTTTCACTTCCTTTTGGTATATATCCAGCAGAGGGCTGTATACATGGCCATGCCAAATACATTCCCATCAACAATGTACACAAGTTTCCATTTCTGCATGGTTTTGGTCTGCATTTCTCTGTTGAGTGGTAATGTGGGGTACACTCTATACATCATTTGGCCATTTTTGTGTTGTCTTTAGAAAAATGCTTATTCAAGGCCCTTGCCCATTTTTATTGGGTTTAGTTTCCTTCCTTTCTTTCTTTCTTTTTCTTTCTTTCTTTTCTTTCTTTCTTTTTCTTTCTTTCTTTCTCTTTTTTCCTTTCTTTCTTTCTTTCTGCTATTGAACTGAGTTTCATATATTTGGGCTATTAATCTTTCATCAGATATATTGTTAGTCAATATTTTCTCCTAATCCATAGTCGGCCTTTTCTTTTGTTTATTTCCTCCATTTGTTGTGAGGCTTTTTAATAGAATCCCATTTGTTTTTCTTTGTTTTTGTGACCTGTATTGATGATAGGACACTGCCCTCCCCCCCCCCAAATCATTGTAAGGTCAAACTTAAAGAGCTTCAAAAGCTATTTACATATGACCATATAAGATGATGCTAAGCAAAATGAACCCCAAGATATGGACTCAAGAGGTTTTTATTTGTTGTTGTTTTTAATGTATTATGTGAATTTTTTGTTTCTTTTGTATGTAGGTATATCCCCTGTTGTCATTGTAATTGATTTTGATACTCTGGATCTTGTGTATGCATCTATTTAATTTGAGGAAGAGAAGGGAAATAACAAAATGGTGAAACAAAAACACCGGATGACACATTGCAACAATGATACTTATAAGACACTATGTTGGAAATGAAGTTTAGGGGCTGGGAAGGTGGCTCAGTGGTAGAGCGCTTGCCTTGCATGCATGAGGCCCTGGGTTCGATTCCTCAGCACCATATAAGCAAAAAAGAAAAAAGCCGGAAGTGGCGCTGTGGCTCAAGTGGTAGAGCGCTAGCCTTGAGCTGAAAAGCTGAGGGACAGCGCCCAGGCCCAGAGTTCAGGCCCCACAACCGACCCCCCCCCAAAAAAAAAAGGAAATGAAGTTTAACAACTTGGGGGTGGGTGGGGAATGAGTGGGGATTGTGTTGGTCGGAGGGGATAGTAGAAAACCAAAGGAGGGGGTAGCAATGCTCATCACAAAATGTATTCATTATCTCACTCATATAACTGTAACCCCTCTGTACAGCATCTTCACAATAAAATAAATTTTAAAAAAATAAAGAGCTTTTCTCCTGTTCTCTTCTAGGAATTGTGTGATTTCAGGCCTTGTATTTATACCTTTAATGCATTTCAAGTTGATTTTTGTGTATAAGACAATGACCTAACTTCATTCTCTTATATATGAATATCCAGTTTTCCCAGCAGTGTCTGAGGAAGAAACTATCTTTTCCCACTGAGTATTCTAGGTAATTTTGTCGAAAAACTGATTGATCTTAAACACTTGGGTCTATTTATGGTCTTTTACTCCTGTTTTATTGGGCCCATGTGTCTCTTTTTTTGTGCCAGCATCATTCTGTTTTGATAACTACAATATTGTAATGTAATTTGAAATCAGGAAGTACAAAGCCTGAAGGTTTGTTTTTCTCTCTTAAGATTGGTTTGACTACTTGAGCTCTTTATGGTTCTTTCAGAGTTTGAGAATTGTTTATTTCTTTTTCTTTAAAAAAATACCATTGGAATTTTGATGGGATTGCATTAGATTTCTGTGTCTTCTTTGAATAGTATGGACAAGTTAACCATAGTAATTCTTTGATTCCACAAGCATTGGATGTCTTTCCTTTTCCTGATGTATGCTTTAGTTTTCTTTGTCAGTGCTCCATAATTTTAATTGTACAAACTCACACTTTGGTTAAATTTGTTCCTAAGTATTTTACTCATTTTGATGCTATTGTAAGAAGGATTATTTTTTCCTCTTAGTTTCTTTTTCAGATAGACAGATGGTTATTGTTTCAAAGAAATCAAACTGGCTTTTTGTGAGGTTTGTTTGTTTGTTTTTGGTCAGTTGTGGGGCTTGAACCCTTGGTTTGGGCTCTGTCCCTCAGCTCTTCAGCTCAAGTTGCATGTTCTACCACTGAGCCAAACTCATTTTTATACATTGATTTTGCATCCCACTACTTTAAAATACTGTATTATCTTTCTTATCTAGAATCTAACATATATTTGAACGCATAGAAACAGGAGTAGATAGTGAGGGTGAGGAAGGGAGAAAATAGGGAGAAGTATTTCAGTATACAAACTTGCAGCTGTGTAGAAGAACAAACCTGGAGGTCAAATGTGCACAACAAGAAGACTATAATTAGTAATATTATATTACATAACACAATTTTGCTAATGTAGTAGATTTTAGATGCTCTCAACATACACAATTAATTGGGGAAGGTAATGCCTGTACTAATTGCCTGCTTTTAGTAATAATTTAACTATTGCAAAGTATATCAAAACTTCATTTCATATATCTTAACAAAAATATGCATAAATCCCATGCTGGTGGCTCATACCTGTAATACTAGCTATACAGGAGGCTGTAATTTGAGGATTGTGGTTTGAAGCTAGCCCTGGCAGAAAATTCCACGGGACACTTATCTTCAATTAACCACCAAAAAGACAGAAATGAAATTGCAACTCAAATAAACAAACAAACAAGCAAACAAATGAAGTGCTCAGGCATAGGCCCCTGAGTTGGAACACCATAAAATAAAACAAAAATTAACAACAAGCATTTCTTATGGTGTCCAAAATAGTTTCAATTACTACTTGTATTATAAGTTTAGTGATCGTCTAAAAAACTGATTTTCAAAAATTTAAATTTTTTGTCAGGTGTTGGTGGCTCATGCCTGTAATCCTAGATACTCAGGAGGCTGAGATATGAGGATCACAGTTGAAACTCAGCCTAGGCAGTGAAGTTTGTGAGACTCTTATCTTCAATCAACCACTAAAAAGCAAGAAGTGAAGCTGTGGCTCAACTGGTAGAGTACTAACTTTTAGCTAGAAAAGCTCAAGGACCACCTCAGAACTGGCAGAATATTCAAACTATAGAACCATATATTTGGATCAACAAAGAGTACATTGTGTTTAACAAAGTCTTCCATTTTATCTTTCAAAAGTAATGTGTTATCCACAGTAAAATATTCTGCAAGCTTTAAGATAATGTGTTGACATTTAACTATCATTATGATTATTGTAAGAGAAAAAGCCAGCTACCGAACAATGTGTATTGGCATATAAATATGTTTGGAAGTATACAAAACTTATCTCAATAGCTACAGACTAAACTAATAATGATAATTACCTGTGACAAGATACACATGACTAGAGGAGGAGAGGAGAAAGAGAATACTGTCCTATTATTCCTTCTTAGTTCAATTTTGATAATAATTTCATAATGTCATAAAAGGTGAGTGATAAAAATAAAACCTTTATATAGACATGAACCCTAGCCTTTGATTTTCAAAAACATTTTGTTACTAACAGCCATGCCTATTCATGGACCCAGAACATATAATTTTTCACATATAAATAATAAAAAAATGCAAGTTTTCACATGTCACTCCCTCATTGATGAGCTAATACAATATCCCTTTCAAACAACTCAAAGCTCACATCCTTTCTGCTCTGGTTCAGTCTCTACACCAAGGCAAACTTTGTTGTAAGTGTAAAGTCCTTCTATACAGATTAGCAAATATATATATGAATATTAAAAATGTGTACAGTTTTAGCATATTTTATAATGCTCTAGAAGGTGTCAACACCTGTCCATTAGACCCTTGAGCGCCAAGAAACATACATGGACACTTCCAAATGGTCTTCTTACATGATCTCTCATATCAAAGATATGTCTTCAAATTTTGACTGCAAGAGTTAAATTATTTTCTTCTTTCCAATTGAATAAACATCTCAAAGGTCAGCGTGTTTAGTTCTTTACAGGTGGTCCTGCCCTTAACTTCACAACATGGAAAACAATTGCCATTTTGTGACTTAGTCCCTCTTCCAGAACTCCAGGAATTGTATTTATTTTGATATCCAGTGTGTCACAGTTCTTTAATTATATTTAATGTGTGAATCACATCTTTAACTACTTTGCTTGCATATTTTGTTAGTTTTAAGACTTTCAGTTATTTCTTTGGGGTTTCTAATACAAAATATCATTTTATATAAGTGATAATGTTTCCAATACTTAAACGTCCTATTTCTTTTTAGCCCGTTGGCCGAAATCTCCAGTACAAAACTTTAGTCTCAGTCATAGGAGACATCTTTGTCTTTTTTCTAATGCCATTGGAAACAATTCTAATGTTTCATTTGGGGTATGATGCTTGCTCTAAGTTTATGTTAGATAGTCTTGAAATTTGTATTAAAACTTCATTCTATGTTTCAGTGACTAAGATTATTTATGATCTATCATTTAAGGTCTGTTTGAAAGGATTTTGTGAGAGACTTTTCTACTCAGTCTACTGATACATTAAATCACATGGATGAAATTTTCTTGTATTGAGTCATCTTTGCATTCCTAAGATAATTCTACTTAGTCACATGCTTTAATCTTCTGATACAAAGTTGTATTCTATTGTTGATATTAATTAAAAATGTTTGTTCTATACTGTTAGTAAGAACATGCTATATTTGCCCTATATTTGTTTCATTTACTAAGTTAAAAAATCTGGTTAAGGGGCTGGAAAGGTGGCTCATTGGTAGAGCCCTTGCCTTGCATGCCTGAGGCCCTGGGTTCGATTCCTCAGCACCACATAAGCAAAAAGAAAAAAGCCAGAAGTGGCGCTGTGGCTCAAGTGGTAGAGCGCTAGCCTTGAGCTGAAGAGCTGAGGGACAGCGCCCAGGCCCAGAGTTCAGGCCCCATGACTGGACCCCCCCAAAAAAATAAAAAAGAATTCTAGCTTCCCCCAATGCCTTGTCCCTTACCTCCAGCCATAAGAATGGAGCTGACAGCAGAATTAAAATTTGGAGAGGATGGTTTTAAGTTAATTTGAACCATTAGACAAAGATCATTTGATATTGCTACTAATTCATTTGTATGTGAAAGTTTTGGAGTCATTCATTTGCAGTAGATAGTGATTTGAGAGCTTAAATCACTCAACTGAATAAACTAAGTATAAGATGCCATTTTATATTTAAATTTCAGTTCTTCTTTTCTCTGTCATTGCAGTAGTATATTAACGTACCTTAATATTTCATTTTTATTCGGTGTCAGAAACTATTAGCCTATGTTTGCCATGTAGATAGTAATAAGTAACTTTTGCAGGCTTGAAGACAATTGAAGAATATTTAAATAAGGCTCTGTTCTGACCCAACCAGCTTTCTGTGATAAAATCTACATTGCTCTAGAAAGATCCTACACACTGGTAGGAAGAATGATGGCTGCTTGTCTTCTATCCCCATGGGAAAGACATACCTGAAAGCCAAACCAATGGGTAAAGAGAATTCAAAGCTGAAGAAGTTTTTGGGTTGGGGGAAAGCCACTCCCCACATTCTTTCCATAAAAAAAGGATTTACTTTGGCTCACTAAACCTTTCTTTCCATATCTGTAGAGATATGGAATAAGACAGGTGGTAAGTGATATCCAATCAGAAGCCACAGCTACTGCTCCACAATTGTTGACTAGCAAAACTAACCTATCCCAAATTCTGAGCACAGGAACCTTGATCTTTTTCAGTGGGAAGAAATGACCTGGCCAAGAGAGTTTCTCCTACAGATTCCAACTTGCCTTCAGGTAGGTTTTTTCCAAGGTCTGGACTGGAAACTAGAAAGACTATTGGATTATAATGCTAAATTACATCCATTAACATAGCCTTCATCATTATTGTTCAGTATTCCATCATTTTTTAAAGTTTTTTTAAAGTAGTTATAAACCTCAGGCAGAGAAAAGTTTGATACATTGAGTGCTAGATTCTTCCTGCAATATAGGAAATAATTCATGAAAAGCTCTACTATTGAAGCCTGGGCCCATTAAATATGCTCCATGTGCTGACATGTTGCTAATACCTCCTATGTAGCAGAACTCCCTTTTACTTTTTTCTTTGGTACTTTCTACTTCCTGCTTTGTTTTCTAGTTATCTGTACTGATGTCTTTAGCAATAAATGTGTCTGCAGATCACAGATGATACTTTAGTCCCTTTGTGTTACCTAAATTTTATTCTACAAAGGCTTGAGGAAAATGCTCAAAGAATAAGTTATTTAAAAACTGGACAAACCAAGGCTAGTCCAGTGTTTCCTGTTAACCTAGGCTTTCATATTTAAATAACCTTTCTCAGTAGGTCAGTAATCCTTTGGTTTCTCAGTGGAGTTTCTTCTCAGACAAATTCCTTACAAGAGATAAGTATGCAGTTTAACACATGGGTCACTTAATCAGTAAAAATAAAACCAAATCTCTGGGGAACTGACAGCTGCTTTCTTCAGGGAGGCTGAAGGCTCTTTATGAGCAGCACAACATCCAGGTTCATTGCAGCTCTGGGAGTGGTGCTTCCATCCTGCACTGTTTCCTGAGCACTCTGTGCAATGCGTTTCCCCCTTTGAGATCTTTCCTTCAGTGCTGGAAACCACATAGATGGTTAGCCAATATTATTTTAATATTTATTTGAGTTCCTACAGTGCAAGTAAGAACCCAAACTCAACTAAAGATGCTCTCAGAATCATCTTCTTGAGTGACCACACAATCGTTATACCAAGCAGTCAACAGGTTGTCTACGTGTTCCTGGAACACAAATAGAAGATGAAATGACAAAGAAAGGCCGAGAAAGATATGATTCTTGATCTTGGGTTACTCTACCAAAAGGAAACAGAAATTACAAAATGACTCTCCAAAATATTCCAAAATAACTCCATATGCCATCAAATAATTCTAAGATTGCATGTTGAAAAGTTATCTAAATTAGGAAATATGTGTTTGGCTGCCTGCCATAAAAAGGCACAATTAGTATGTTAATCAAGGTTTCTAAATGTTTGAGATAGAAGTGTTAGCTACTCTTATTTGATCATTATACACTGTGTGCTTGTATCCAATTATCATACTGTATCCTATGAGTTTGTTCAAAATTAATGATTTAAAATAAGAAAAAATTAATTTGACCTTCACTTTGCTTTCACTTAGCGTAGCTGTGTTGTAGTTGTGGCTATGCCATTTGTGGCCATGTCATATGGCTACACTATCTGTAGAATAGGTATAAAATAGGACTAATTTAATAACATCATTATGACTCAAACAATCTTTCAAATGCCACAGTTCATTATACAGGAAACTCTTAAATTGCTATTTGTTTTCTTTTTAAATGTCATAAATGTACATTTATTTTAAGTTTTTACATTCTGACTATAGTAAAGGAAATAGCCATTGCAGAAATTTAGTAAACATGGGAATATGAAATGGGGGCTGTCACCCACAATTCTACCACATACAGATTTTTCTTTTAAAAAACTCAAGCTATTAGCTATGCAAAGAATCTGTCACATAGCAAATGATCATCGATTATCTATTGAAAGATCTTATAGTACAGAATAAATGTATGACAATACAGCCTTAATTTCATCCTGTTTTTTTTCTGGCAATACTAGGGTTTGATCTCAGGGCCTTGCAGTTGCTTGGCATTTTCCTTGTTTTCTACCAGTTGAGTCATACCTTCAGCCCTCAGCCTTAACTTCTATATAAGAGAAAGGAGCTACTCTAAAGTATAATCTCTGGGCATGAAGTAAAAGCTTTACCTAGAATCAAAGGAAGAACCAAGTAAAAAGGCAATTTTTTAAATGCTATATGTAGTGTGCCCATAATACTATATTATCTGAATGGTCATAAGTTGAATGCAGTACTTCATTGCTCTGTATAAACTATACTAATTCGATGAGGGTTTGGGGTACTAGGACTTGAATTTAGGGCCTTGAATGTACTAGGCAAGTGTTCAACTACTCAAGTCATGCTTCTCAACCCTTTCACTTTTTTAAGTTTGTTTTTTAGGTAGAGTCTCATGCTTTGGCTCAAGGCCAGCCTCAGATCACAATTCTCCTACCTTTGTTTCCTGAATTGCTGTAATTACGGACATAGGCCATTACATCAAACCCTTGTGAATGATTTATGTGTATCCTGATTCTTTCCCTTTTGTTCTCAAATTTTGTTGCAGAGATAGACTGAAAACAAAGAAAAGCAGGCATTTGTGTCTTTTCTCTCTTTAGATTCCCTAACATCTTCTAGTCTCAGACATCATATTCAAGTATCACACCCTAAATTTTATGGACTAATAAACTAAGTCAGCACCTATTCTAGATCCCTGGCTTATCCTAACCAGGGGGGTGGCAATTTTATCTAAATCTCTCCAAGGGCATCAGGGACAGACTAGTTTGTCATTCATTATTCCTACTTAGTCTCTTAGATTGCATCAAAGGCATCTGTTGAAAAACTGTAGCTAAGTGCCTTTGGTTGAATTCTCTAGACCTTCCTTTACTGGCTCTAAGTGCCTGTTCTAACCTAGGATCCACTGCCTCCTATCTACTGTTGAACAAAATAACCCTTCAGAGCCTGTTTCCTCACATGCCTGGCACTTGGCAAGCATTAAGTGTAAGTTACCAATCAAATCAATCCTAGTGATTGGTGACCTAACAGTATCCCAGCTTGTATCAATATTGCCATGTATCAAAGGTTACATGGGTACGATTAGAATGCTATACTGTGTTGAAAACTATAGGGCACCATGAGAAGAATAAAACATACAGCTTGATTTAATAGTTCTATAACACAGTATTAAAGGGCTCAAAAGTCTCAGATCATATTCAGACATGTCTTTTTGAAATGTGTGGGGCTATTAGTTCCATATGACAAGATACATAAAACACTGGAATCCAGCCCTAAAGTAATCAAGAAAATGGGCTTCTTTCCATTCCTGCAGATAGTGGTCAATTTCCAAATTACTCATGTTGTAATGACACCTCCTACAAAACTGAATGCCTAACGTGTTAAAAGCACACGTGTGCTATAAAAGAGGATATCATCAACATTGCTATTAGTGCATCAAGAACAGACAGAACTCAGCTCTGCCACATCAAATAGGGGTTGTCAGATTTTTTTGCCTCTGTATGAGGCTATAGAAATCTATAGCCATATAAAATGCAGGAACATAAAGTCCAAAGTATAAAATTGCTGAAGGTTTTATAAAAGCATTAGGTACTGATCTCTAAGGGACTTAAAGTTTGATTGGGGAAGTGAGAGAGAGCTTTGAATCATTTTCAGTCCATCTTATAACAGGTTAAACAACCATAATCCAATTGTACAAGGTACCATATTGAGGTAAAGATATTCAGCCAGTTGGTCTCATAAAAGAACAAGGTGGAATAACATTTACTAGATTTTACAAAGGAAGGAGAAGGGGAAAAAATCAAAGATGTTAGATAAGGAATACTTTAACACAGCTGAAGAGAAGCACTCTATGATAGTCTGAAATAATTAGGAAAAATGAATGTAAAATTCATAATATGTAAAAATAATTAGTTTGAAACAGGTACATGTTTATTGCCTGGATTTGTTCATTATATATGGTATACATATACTGAGTTATCATAATGTATCTCACAGCAAAGTACAAATATCATGCCTCTAAAAAAGTTAAGAAAAAACAATTCATCCAAAAACCAAATTTAGTTAAAATTCCCACTGTGCCTACAGCCTCTTCTGAAAGACTATGCATAGGAATACCATACATGATTGGGCTAAGAATGACTTCCTGATCCAAAAACTCTCCTATAGACTGACCCACAGTCTGTGAAGTTCTTGTCTCTTAGGAACAATAATACATGTTATAGAGAGAAACATAGTAGAGAATAAATGGAAATCGAATTCTGTAAACAACATATATCAAACAGCAGTTACCAAAATACATATTAGGAGTAACTAGAAATCACCAAGGAGAAAGGAAAATGAAAACGATGCATTCATTAGGGGACAGGAAAGGTGAAGAGGTGATTGTTGAGCATCAATGACTTCCTGAAGAGACCACTGAGTAAACCATATGAATTATCATTTCATTTGATTGGCATTTGAGTTCTCTGTGAAGCAGCACTCAGGCTTTTCTGCCTGACTTCCTTATGTATTCCATATTGCACTAATGTCCCCATGGACCAAGATCATCTATGAGTCTTGTTCATTGTAATATGAAATACCCTAGCTAATTAGAATTATAGGTAGTAATTCTAGGGACTTAAATTACAAACTCACTTGATCTCATACAGAGATCTAGGATAGTTGGGCGATTAAGAACATGAGCTTTGATGTCTGACATACTTTCACATTTGAATCCTATCACTCTAAGGCTACCTAAAGTGGTATAAATTGTCGAAGTCCTCTGAAATTCAATTTTTCATCAGTAAACTGGCAATAAACCTACTGTAAAGGAATGTTAAGAACTGCATAAGACCAGATGTTTATTTATAAAGCATCTGAAGTAGCTCAAAACTCATTGTTAATGGTCGCAGTCAGATACTAACTCCAGAATCAATATATACCATATTTATGGTATCCTTAGACCACATCAGACATGCTTGGGAGTTCATTAGATGCAAAGTGTAACAATTGTGCCAGAGTCCCTTGTGTTTGGGTCCTTACTGCTATTTCTAATGACTGTCCAGTCTGTTCAGGCTTTGATTTGGTTTTACTTGTAGACTTCTAGTACTTCATTCTCCATTTCTGTAAACTTCTAAGACTCCTAGTAGTGGTGGTCTGACCTTTATGCCTGTTCCTATGGAGACTCTATGACATTCCAGTGTCTCAAGAGAGAGGAAAAAGGTTGGTGGGCTTCATATTTATATGAGGTTAAAGAAGTATATGTTGAGAATCAGAGTTTTTGTGGTGTTGGATATATCTTGATTATTAAGTTTACATTTGAGTCTAGATCCTCTAAAGTAGTTCTGTGCCCTTTAAATAGCCTTCTTGCTTCATGTCTCTGTACTTAGGTCCTCACAACACAAAGTGGAAGGAAGTGGTGAAGGGAGGAATATGGTCTAATTGGCGATTCCCGCTTAGCCCAATAGACTCACAGTGTTTGCTTTGGAAGGGAAGAGGCAGGAATGCTTTCCCCACTGTTTGCATGAACCTATGAAGCATCTGATCCATCCAATTATACCCCATAGTAAGGGCTAATGGATATTAAAATTACATGGGTCAGGGCTCAAATACAAGTGCAGTTCTCTCGGCTTGAGTTAAATCAAGTATTTACTTTGAGACCAAAAGTACAAATTGTAGGCTGTTGAATCAGCTGGAGTTCTCAAAATAGAATTTGACCTGAATAGAGATAATTCCATGAAAACACTACTGGAAACCAAAATGCTTATCTAATCTGTAAGTCTGGCAACATGTACAGCATTACTGATCGCTGGTACTGGTGAAAAGTCTTAATTTTTATGTCCAGAGGAAATCAAGCCAAGAAAAAGCCTACCATTTCGTTCAGAGAAAAGATGCTCATACATTTTTACATTTTTAAATGATTCCATTTGAGCCGTTGGAAAATGAAAGGGCTGTCAGCCAAAAACAGCTGTATGTCACTCGACTCTGCGGAGCTTAACTAAAGCTTGGCCTTATCTAAGTTCTCAGAAATACACTAACCAGAGACTCTATGAGTTCCAGAACTAGCATATGCCTATAAAGGATTAGAGACAAGCCAAAGTGAAGGGAAGCAATTTACTCAGAATGGAGAATGTAATGGTTATGGACATCAAGTATGAGAAAGGGCACTCTAGGTTGTCAAATGAGCTTCAGGCTTACCTTCACTAAAAGAGCATTCCCAATGTGAGCAGGAAAGGACTCTGCTAATTCCTGATAATAGTGGGTGATGGAATTTATCTTGGGATCTTTAAAAGCCCTAACAGCTTAAGGCATGCAGTTCCAATGAGAAAGAGAACAGCTGTTACTTTTCACAAAATTATGTATATTCTTAGGCTTTATTAACAGAGTCCTTTGGATCTAATGGTATCAGGAAGGGCATTTTAAATAGTCAACATACCAAGGAAGTATGGCTTCAAGGAAGTATGGTACCTGGTATTTCCTCTGATGTTCATCTAATGTCTTAGTCCATTCTGACTTCTTAATGAAATACTATAAACTAAGTAGACTACAAATAAGAGAATTTTCTCACAACTCCAAGGCTGAAAGTCTGAGATCAAAGCACTGGTAGATTTGGTGTGTGGTGAGAAAAGACCCACTTCTTGATGCATAGACAGCATCTTCTCACTATGTGCTCACATGACAAGAAGGGATAAATATGCCCCCTTTGGGACTATTTTAGGGGCACTAATCCTTTTTCATGAGGGCTCTGATCTCATCATCACATGACTTGCCTTGAGAGTCAGGATTTCCCTGGAATTATCACAGACATTCAAGACAGAGTATCTTAACTACACAGACTCATATGCATGCATAATATACACATATACATAAAGTGACTAAAATTGCATTATACTTGAACTTGACTTTGGCCCCATTTATCAATCATTCACATTCCAAAGGAAAGGAACTTCATTAGACCTTTTTGAAACAGCTGGTGTGAATCATTGGATGGGGAAGCTCAAATGTTAAATTATGAGTTGGGAATATAAAAAAAGCCTTAAAAAGTAAAAGTGGTGGACAGAATCAAAGCAGACACTCTGAAAACATTACAGGATGGAATAGGAGAAACCCTAGGTCTCCTTGGCGCAGGCCGAAATTTTCTTAATAGAGACCCGGAAACACAACAAATCAAAGAAAGGTTGGACAAATGGGATTGCATGAAGTTGCAGAGCTTCTGCATGGCAAAGGACAT
>NW_012267233.1:14257410-14259685 GCF_000151885.1 Dipodomys ordii | reverse complement strand
ACAAAGGAGGAGGCTACAATGCTTGATAAGAAATGTACTCATTACCTTGCCCATGTAATTGTAACCCCTCTGTACAGTATTTTCACAATAAAAAAATTAAAAAAATAGAAAACCAAGAGGTTGGGTGCTTATGCCTATAATCCTGGCTATTCATCAAGCTGAGATCTGAGGATTGTGGTTCAAAGCTGTCCTGGGCAGGAAAGTGCATGAGACTCTTTTTTTAAAAAAATAAGTTTTGTTTATTTTGAAAATACTATATGGGGTGGGAGGTTACAGTTACTTGAGCAAGGTAATGAGTACATTTCTTATCAAGGATTGTTGCCTCCTCCTTTGTTTGTCACCTACCATCTCTTCCCTTTCACCTCCACAACTACACTCTTATCTATAATTAAGTACCAGAAAACCAGTGGAGCTGTGGCTCAAAGTGGTAGAGTGTTAACCTTGAGCAAAATAGCTCAGGGCTAGCACCCAGGCTGTCAAGCCCCACACTGGATGAGAAAGAAAGAGAGAAGAAAAAAAGAAAGAAAGAGAGAAGGAAGGAAAGAAGGAAGGAAGGAAGGAAGGAAAGAAGGAAAGGAATGAAGCCAATATAGCCAGAATAATCTTGATAAAAGCTACTACTCAGCATAGAAGTTAAAGTTCAGACACCTTCAAATTCCTAGAAGTCAGAAAAAGCTGCAAATTTTAAACTACATAGAATCATGTCAGATGTGCAAAAAACTGAAGGTAGATCCCTATATATCACCCTGCACCAGAATCAATTCCAAATGGAATAAAGACCTCAATATAAGGCCAGATGCCATAAGATATTATAGGAAGGGACGGAGGAAACACTAAGATTCCTAGGCACAATTCAAAACTTCCTAAGCAAAGATCTACAATCATAACAAATCAAAGGAAGACTGAATAAATGGAATGGCATCAAACTGAAGAGTTCTGCATGACAAAGGGCATAACTAGCAAGGTAAATAGAAAGCTGACAGAGCTCAAAAAATTAACCCCTACCCCTTCCCCAACAAATCCTCAAATAAACAATAACCCAATTCATAAATGGGCTAAAGTCTTAAAGAGAAACTTCTCAGAAGAAGAAGCAAGAATGGCCAAAAGACACATGAAGAAATGTTCAACATCTCTGAGCCACAGCTATGAAGTTCCTGTCTCGTAGGAAGCAATAATACATAGTATACAGAGAAACATTGAGATTTCACCTCACCCCAATTAGAATGGCCATTATCAAGAAAACTAACAATAATAGATGCTGGCAGGGATTTGGCTAAAAGGGAAAGCTACTACACTGTTGGTGGGAATATAAACTTGTTCAACCACTCTGGAAAGCAGTATGCAGGTTTCTCAAAAGATTCAACATAAAGCTTCAACATTAAGCTTCCCTATGACCCTGTAATTCCACTCCTAGGCATTTATCCAATTGACCACAAACAAAGCCACACTAAAGCTACCAGCACAACTTTGTTCACTGCAGTGTTATTTACCATAGCTAAGATATGGAACCAATCCAAATGTCCCTCGGTAGATGGAATGGATTAAGAAACTGTGGTATATATACACAAAGGAATTCATTGGAGACATACTCAGAGCAGCATAAAATCTGGTCATCTGACAACCTGGTCCCAATTGAAGTCAATTATGACAGCTTTCTTGTTTCAACTCTCTAGTTATTGTATTTTAAGAAGGTGTTCATTCTATGGTTCATTTAGTGCTTCGTTGTTGTTTTTTGTTTATGACTGCCATATGTGCTGTATTGTTCCCATGTTCCCAATGAAGCACGCTGTGATGTGCTGAACAGAGGAAACTTGTCCACTAGATAAGCTTTGTTCAGGAGCAACCTGCAGGACTGTTGGCTGAGAGTTCAATGTTGGTGAATCAACAATCATATTAAATTTGTGTGTTAATACAAACAAAATCAAGTTCATGTACTGATTGATTGACGGAAGTGCTGTGTGAAGTCTCTGTGTTTCCCACCAGTACAATGGTTCTGAATTTACTTTAGAAACATGACTACCACAAATAAGGAGGATTTACTCTAACTATGGTTTATTTGAAAATAGTTTAAAAATCCTAAGAAGTTACAAAGTAGCTTCTATGTATACCTCACTCTAACTCCAGTGATAATGTTTTTCAAAACTAGGAAATGGACATTGATACAATGTTATTAACTCAAATATCTAATTTATTCAATTGTCATCACTTTTTTCTTTTTCTTTCTCCTCCTCTTCCTCCTCCTCCTCCTCCTCCTCCTCCTCCTCCTCCTCCTCCT
>NW_012267233.1:14201560-14257360 GCF_000151885.1 Dipodomys ordii | reverse complement strand
TCTTCTTCTTCTTCTTCTTCTTCTTCTTCTTCTTCTTCTTCTTCTTCTTCTTCTTCTTTCTTCTTCTGATTTAGTTGTACAAAGAGGTTACAATTCCTTAAGTCAGGCTATGAATGCAGTGCTTCTAGATCAATGTCATCCCTCCGTTGTTCTCCTGCATTTTCCTCCTCCTATCCTTACCCTCAAGTTATGTAGAGATGTCACCACTTTTATATGTAATTACACATATCTTCTATTAATTTTATCACATGTATGGATTAATGTATATTCATGTAACCAGCACCATAGCTCATATGCACATCTATTTGTATGAGAAAAATTGCTCATTCTACCACATCTCACCAGCCCTAATCCCTAACACCCTTGGCAATGCTAATCTGTTCATTAATATAATTTTATCCCTTTCAATGGTAGTATAAATAAATCGAATTGTATGATTAAGTTAAGATTTATTTTCTGCTTAGCCTAATTACATAGTGAGCACCCAATACTGATACCATATTGAGAGTATGATTGACTTCCTTCCTTCCTTCCTTCCTTCCTTCCTTCTTTCCTTCCTTCCTTCCTTCCCTGCTTTTCTGGCCAGTCCAGGGCCTGGGCACTGTCCCTGAGCTTCCTTTGCTCAAGGCCTAGCACTCTACCACTTGAACCACAGCAACATTTCCTACTTTTTCTGAGTAGTTTATTGGAGATAAGCATTGCACAGACTTTCTTGCCTGGACTGGCTTTGAACCAAAATCCTTATATCTCAACTTCCTGAGTAGCTAGGATTACAGGCATGAGCCATGGGTACCTGGCTGACTTATTTTTTCCTACTGCTGAATAATATTCCGTTGTATGGATGTACCACAGTTTGGTTATCCATTTATCTATTGTCCAAGTACATTGAGGGACAACCTACATTTTTCTCCAAAAAAAAGGTGGATATGGGATTGCTATGAGTTGATCTTTTCTCCAAGGTCTTACTATTTGCTGAGTTTTCAAGCTCCATTTTTCTGCTTCACATTTGTTGTATACATTTCCATTTCTTTTCCTTTTCCAATGTTTATTTACATTTCATATTGCTCTGCTCAATATTCCCATGGTCTTCTATACTGCCTTCCTACTGACAGCTGCATGGGAATGTGGTTTGCTTCCAGGTCTAGACAACCAAAGGAGGTCACATCCCTGAACTACAGCCATACTAGTAGGAATCCTCAGTCCGCAGCATCCTTGGATCATTCTTGCATGGAGAATTGGCTCTCTGGCAAGAGACCATCTTTCTTTTCAGTCTGTAAGATCTCTTCCTTGCTTATTTCACTCCCTTCCCTTCCTAACCTGGCCCTATAGCCGACAGCCCATAAACTGTCCATTTCTTATGTGAAAGGAGTGTGATTATCTTTGACTCACTTTTAGCTCATCCTGGACTAACACTCCAAGAAATTTTTTCCAGAACCAAAATTATTCACCCATGAAGGGTGTTCTGCTAAACAACTTTCTCTTCAAGAGAACATCATCTCCCAAACTCCCTTGTTTACCTCCTTTCCATTGCTTTTGTGATGGATATCATCTGAAATGTAAGACTCTTTCTCCAGAATGGTGCTTTATAAGGTTTGAAGTTATTTGAATGCATGAACAAAAATATTATTTAGGCTTCCAAATACTGCAGCTTAGAAGTCAAAGAGTAGGGCTCATGAAAAGCTGCCATACTATTAGCTATCACAGAGGAGTGCCTACTAATCTACTCATAGGCCCATCCAAGACACAAATCCTCACAAAGATCACCCTCATTTTACTTCTTCTGCCTATTAGTTGCTTGTTCACAGAGGGGTCTTCCTCTTGCAACTCTAGACAGCATGAAGAAAGGGGTACTGTAATACAGGAAAAAACTTAAAATGGATTTTGCTAGCCTCTGGGAAGCAAAGAGAGCCTTTACTTTTCCTCTAACTTTTGTCTCTTATCATGCATCCCATTCCCAAGTCAGTTCTCTTCTGCGACTTTGAGTACTCATGGTTGTGCTGGGTACCCAGATTACAAATGTGGGACACCCCCATTTGGCTCTGCCTCCAAAATGCTCTAGTAATGTGACAGAGAAGAATAACTAAAGATGAATAATTTAAAACTGGTGTTTTTCAGAAGCTATTCATAGCTCTGAGGATTAGACTACAAGTATTTAAACCTACAAAAAATTCAGTAGAAAAAAATAATGTGATAAATACTATTGGCGAACTCTTTGGCTTATGATAGGCACTGATCAGAAGGAACTAGATGCAAAGAGAGGAGAAAGCAAAAGCAGCAACCAGGATTAGAGATACCAAAGTTCTTTCCCAAGGCAGAGTTCAAGAAGATTGAATCAAGAGGCCAAATCAGGTAAGAATAGTCTCAATAAGATTTGGGGACTGGCCATGATGTAGGAGATAAAAGAGAAGAAAGGATCTTGTGCTTTTTACCTAGAGCCTGCCTCAGACCACAGTCCTCCTGTTTATAGCTTATACCCTCCTACTTATACACCACTAGGATTTCAGACATGTCTGAAATGAACCAACATGCTTGACTTGCCTGGTGAAATGGGGATCTTGTCACACTAACTTTTTGCTTAGGTTGTCAAACTGTCATCCTTCCAATCTTTGCTTTCTGAGTAGTTGGGCCCTCTAGGTTTTTCATCCAAGTGAAATAATATCAGTCATAAAATATTGGAAATGAAGAAATGATACTAATCAAAACTTATGAAAAATAGTCATTATCTAAGTAGAAAGGCTGAAAAGTTCAACCTATTGCAGGTAATCTCCATCTTTTTAACCAAATTTTCAACCTTATGCTTACCTTGGATAAGCTGGCTTTATTTCTATGAAGTTTAACTTTGACCCTTCAAATTATAAATGTTAATATCCATATTATATGGTTTCTGTTAAAGTTAAACTTATTTATGTAAATCATTTTGAACATTGCTTATTTTCATTCATTAAGTGAAATCTGAAGGTAACATCTTTCACAATATAAAGGGAATGGAAATAGTCGAGTGCTTGTCTAGCAAGTGCTAGACCCTGAGCTCAGACTTTAGTAACTGAAAAAAAAAGAAAAAAAAGGAAGTCAGCGGAGAAGTGGCAGAAGAGGGTGGAAGAAGTTACTAGAAACTAGGAAGAGAAGAACATGAGAAATTATTGCTAAATGAGTACTGTTTCTCTTTTGGTTATGAAGTTTTAGAAATAGATAGTGGTAATGTGTGCATAACATTGTAATTCTCATTAATGTCACTGAATGATATGTTTAAATGGCTTTTATGTTATATTTATCTACCACAGTAAAATAAAAAATAAAGTAATTGGAAAAAAAGAGAAGAAAGACAGAGAGCAGCCACATATGAATGAGAACACCAACCAAAAGAAGGAACAAACTGGAAGGAAAGGAAAGAACAAATTAAGATTGGCATAAAATATGTGGAACCTTTCCCCCCTCTGATGTAAAAGATACCACCATACATGTATTTCTAAAAGTATCAGGGGGACCGATAATAGGTGCTCAATAAGTGTTAGCTCAATGAAATACCATGGTGTAACTCATAAGAGAACTGGAAATGTAAGATAAAGTTAGAGCAACAGAGGTAACAAGTACTCCTCCCCCAAAGCCTCCTACTCCAAACTGACATCTCAATCCTTCCCTTCTTCTTCCCCACTGTTTCTATTGTTTCTATTGTCCTATTGTTCCATTGTTTCTCCCCATTGTTCTATTGGAAAATACTTGATAGTGCAACCTGAAATAATTAGAAGTCACCTAAGCATATGTAATTTAATTACTTTTATTATTTTTATATAATCATGAATCTCTACTATACTACTGCATTTTTAATGGATACTGAAAAAAGGACTGTTTTTCAAAAGCTCTTTTCAACACTCTTGTTGAGTCCTTTCTACTTAAATTCCTGTAGCATGCAAAAGAAGAATTTTCTTCAGCAAAATGTCTTGTCAGGACATCTGGTCACTTGTTACCATTGCTTTAAGGAGTACTAGAATTAACTATTTATAATTCTCTGTGTTATTCATGCTGTTTTAGACAGATCAGTCAGACCTAATTATGAATATGGAACAAAGTAACAGAGCTATAAATAGGTTTTTTGTTTCACTTCATAAGATCATCTCTTAACCAAGGTAACTCTCATTTTAACTCTAGAAAGAGAATTTTCTGGAAAAATAAAAATTTTTCCAGAAATTGAACTAGATGCCTAAGCCTTATTCTCACAAAATGGTAATTATTCATCCAGTTGGATTCATTGTGAGTTTTACTTCATTAGAACTCTGAGTTTTTCAGCTTTTCCTTAGTGTCTATTTTTTGACATTTATAGAATGTATCTATCTATTACTATTAGAAAATAGAGAAACTAGGATTAAAAAAGAATCCTTCAGTCAGTATTGGTGGCTCATGCCTGTAATCCTAGTTACTCAGGAGGCTGAGGTCTAAGGATTGCGGTTCAAAGCCAGCCCAGGCAGGAAAGTTCGTGAGAGTCTTATCTCCAATAAACCACAAGAAAACTGGAAGTATCGCTGTAGCTCAAGTGGTAGAGCACTAGCCTTGGTCTGAAGAGCTGAGGGACAGTCCCCAGGTCCAGAGTTCAAGCCCCATGACCACCACCAACAACAAAAATTCATTAAAAAAAAAAAAAGAATCCTTAGCAATACATGTAAAATAAGAAGATTAACCTCTTATTATCTAGGTTAAAAATTAAAATAGAAAATTTCCTGTTTACTAAGGAGAAAGCTGCTTTTAAAGTTAAGCAAGGAAAGAAATGTGCATGAAAAAAAGAAAGTTAATAAAATTTTTCAAAACACTCAGTTGTCTTAGGAGAGGAGCAGGGTGACTGTTTTGATTTTCTTCCCTCTTTCTTGCTATTTCTCCATTTTTCACTTTTTCTTTAATGAGCATGTGTTTCCAACATTTCTACCTCCCATTTGCTCAATAAATAATGACACTCATGTGCCCTTTTGACTCTCTTGCAATTTTTTGGACTCGCCTCCAAGTTCCCCCAAAGCCTTGTTTTTCACTGCTTCTTGAATAACATGAGAAGGCCGTGTTTGGATAAGGACTGACCCTCTGCTTTGTTGCTTCTGTAGTCAGGAACATGGATGGGTAAGAGCATGAGTAACACAGTGACTGGGAAATGGGAAAAGTGATTCATAAACCATTCCTAGATAACATTGACTGCTCAGTCCTCTACATGGCCTTCCACACTTCAGCCTCCATGAGCACTGCTGTGATGTTTCCCTGAGGATTCAAGATAGAACTGCTGAGGTTGACCCCCAGCATTCCAAGCCCTCCAAACCAGCTGTGTTACATCCTCCATCCAAGAGGATAGACAGTTCTTAACACAATATAAGAGGCCTTTGGTGTCCAAGTACATTTGCTTTATAACCCATTTTCTGCCACTCCCATGAGCCTCAGTGTTCTCGCTAAAGAAAACCTTTCTACCACTTCTTGCTTTCTCTTATTGTCTTATTACTAGCACATATAAGAGGAATAAAAAGAGAAAGATACAAGTCAGGGCTTTAAAGTCAGCTTCAGTAGCTCACTGTGCATTGATGTGTTATGACACTAAAC
The DNA here is from genome assembly GCF_000151885.1 of Dipodomys ordii. NCBI lineage: Eukaryota > Metazoa > Chordata > Mammalia > Rodentia > Heteromyidae > Dipodomys > Dipodomys ordii. The sequence continues at coordinate 14,251,792 of NW_012267233.1, read as the reverse complement.
AAAAGACAGCTCAGGCTTTCAATGTATCAAGGTCTAAGGAGACAGAAAGTAGAACAATTGCAGTAGAAAGGACTATGTGGTCATTATGGAGGGCCATGGTGGGCTGAAATTATGGGTATAGGCTCTCCAGGCTTCCAAGGGAGAAAGATAACAAGAAAAAATAGGAGTTAGGGGTGAGAAGAGGCACAGAGAATTTCATATTCAGAAATCAGGAGGAGGGATGGAGAGGGAGAGTCATTTTAGAATATATTTGTCACCAAATATAAGTGGAAATGAAAGGGAAGATATAGTTGGAGATGAAAGTGGGGACTTATGGTGCTATGCTAAGAGTAGTAGGCCAAATACTAGAGATCTATTTTGCAGTTTTAAAGGTAGAAAGGGTCTTAGGAATGCCAGCTTAAAATTGAACATACCAAGATCCAGAAATTGCACGGTTTGTTAAAGGTAGAGTTGAGTTTCAAACTATTCAAAACCCTTCAGTCTATCATGTCTCTCCTAATAGAGAGTCTTGGATTGAGTGACATTCTCCTAAGTTTTACACAATACTTTGTATTCAAGAATACAGGTTTGAGGCTGGGAAAGTAAGCTGGCATTAGAGTGCTTGCCTAGCGTGCACAAGTTTCTGAGTCTTACCCTAAACTCTGTAAGATATTACAGGTTTCTCTGCTCATGAAGCGGCAAAGCAGTCTTCACTGTGAACAAGTTTTCCAAGATTAAACTTCAGGATGGAAAGAAATAGAAATTGGAAAAAATGAAGAATATGTTCAGCAGAACAGAGGTCGGCTTTTACAGCTCCCTCTGCTCCCTTTTATTCTGTCCAAACAATCTTAGTCCCTCCTCTGCCCCTTGCTTTCTCTGTGTTCTCTTGTCCTCTTCTGGTCTGATTTCATCCTTTTCTTCCCAATAATTTCAATTCCTCACTTCCTTCACTCCAAAAGGTAAGCAGCCACATTAGCAATAAGTGAAGAGATATTTTTATTATTATGACAAAGAAAGTGAAAGAAATTCTATTCTTTTCCCAACTTCAGTTCCCAGCTCAATATTAACCTTCTTTCTCTAACGTCCTGGCCAACCTGCTGTCCCACAGTGGGGAAATCCAGCAAGGCCAGATAAACCCCATGATCTATGCTTCTGCATCTCTAAGGCTGAGTAGTTGATCCCCTGGCTCCCTTGATCCTCCCACCAGAGATGAAAGGAGACCGGAACACTAAGCAGACCAGAATTCCAGCTTCTTCTGCACCATCTAGGTGGAGTAAGGAGAGAGCAAAGAGGCACCTGGAGGTCAGCCATTCCCAGTTGGTGTGGCAGCTGAGTCTTGGCAAGCACACTGGAGAGGTTGTATTGCAGCCCCCACCTGAAGGCAGGCTGGATGGGTAGAATAAGATAGGGGCCTTGCCTCACCCCACTACTCTTTGAACTTCTTTAGCTGCCAACAGGAAGGCTGCCAGGGGACTGGGGCACTTTAAGAAGGGTGAAGATGATGCTCCTTGGGGGAGTAGCTCTGCCTGGACATGATGCATTGACTCACCCTCGGAAGCCAATCTCACTTGTAGATAAAGAACATTTGTTTTGTCCTGCTTGGAGTTGACAGGAGGAGGCTTGCTGTCGGGATGGTTTCCGGCCTATTCATCCTTCTTCTGGTAAAACCACTTCTTAAGGGAAGGTGTCCCTGATGCTTCCTTTCCTCTGTGGCTGCTAAGCACCTGCTGGGTGTGGGACCTTCTGCAGCGTATAGCCAGCCTCTACCCCACGGGACTTCTCCCTGGCAGCCTTCTGAGCCACACACAAGGCTACAAGTCACAGGCTGTTGACAGGGAATGAATGACTGATGAGACAAGAGGGTTTTCTCTTTCTCAGGTTTTTAAAGTTTTCATCATAGAGGTCCTTCACTTCTTTGGTTAAGTTAATTCCTAGGTATTTTTTTTTTATGTGGCTGTTATGAATGGAGTTGCTTTCCTGATTTCAGCCACGCTTTTCTCATTGTTGGCATACAGAAAAGCCATTGATTTTTTAGGGTTAATTTTATACCCTGCTACTTTGCAAAGTTTTAAATCAGCTCGAGTAATTTGGGAGTGGAGTCCGTGAGACTCTTTAAATACAAGATCATGTCATCTGCAAAGAGGGAGAGTTTTACTTCTTCTTTCCCTATTTGGATCCTTTTTATGTTTCTTCTTGTCTTATTACTATAGCTAGGCATTCTAATACTAAATTGAAGAGAAGTGGAGAGAGTGGACATCCTTGTCTCATTCCTGAGTTAAGAGTTAAGGCTTGGGCTGGGAAGGTGGCTCAGTGGTAGAGCACTTGCCTTGCATGCTCGAGGCCCTGGGTTCGATTCCTCAGCACCACATAAGAAAAAAAAAAAGCCGGAAGTGGCGCTGTGGCTCATGGTAGAGTGCTAGCCTTGAGCTGAAGAGCTGAGGGACAGCGCCCAGGCCCAGAGTTCAGGCCCCACGACCGGACCAAAAAAAAAAAAAAAGAGTTAAGGCTTTAGTTTTTCACCATTAAGTATAATGCTGGCTGTAGGTTTGTCATATACAGCCTGTATTATATTGAGGAATGTTCCTTGGATTCCTAGCAGAAATGGTCAGATAAGTTGATGGTAGGCAAAATGAACCCCAAGTTAAGGACTCAAATGGTCTTTTTCTTTCTTGCTATTGTTTCTCACCTATTTATAAGATATTTCTTTGTTGCTTTGTATGTCCCTCCCCCACAGTATAACCCCTGTTTTCACTGTATTTGATGTTGGTATAATTTGTGGAGGGGAAGGGAAAAAACAAATTGTTTAAATAGGGATACAGGTGGATCCATTGCAACAATGAGATGTACAAGATGCTTTGTTGAAAAACGAACTTTACAACTTTGGTGCGGGGGGAGGGGGGCACCAATAGGAGGGGGAAGGGATGGTAAGGGGAAGCAAAGGAGGAGGCAACAATGCCTGATAAGAAATGTACTCATTACCTTGCTCATGTAATTGTAACCCTTCTGTGTTGTATTTTCACAACAAAAATAAAAGATTATACAATAAAAAAGAGGGCTCTCTTTCCTTCCCAGGGAGGAAGGGAAAGGTGTGTGGTGCAAATATAGCAATGGACATTTCTGCTCTGGCTGGCAGCACATGCCCAGTCTGATGGAAGGTACCACAAGCAGATGACAGGAGAGGAGAAGCTGACCAGCATGGGAGAGCCTCCACTCATGTCTTGTCACTGCTCAGGCAATTTAGGAAGTTGTAGGATTTATGTTTAAAGCATTAAAAGCATTAAATGTTATGTGCTTTCTGAATTTGTACTTAATGATGTGAGACAATTGTAAGCCCATCACTTTCCTATACTACTTTTCTCAAAATCCACTTTTTAAGTTCACAGTTGAGGATCATTTGTCTGCTGGGCCTATAATTCTGTAAATATTGTTGAGTATCAACTATCTGCAGGGCCTGGGGCACAAGAGTGAGTGAGATTTGTTTGTGTCCTTGAATAAAGAATTCACCACCCAAAGAGCAAGGCAGTGGAGCACTTGAGATTTAAGTATTCTGAACCCATAGCTGTATTCATCAGCTTTCTATGACTAAGATAAGCAACTGAATACGGGAAAAGGGTTTGTTTTGCTTCTTAGCTTCAAACCTTTCAGTGTGTGGTTGCTTAGCCCTGTGGCTCTAGGCCTGTGGCAGCACAGTACATCATGGGGAGGAGGGTATAGTAGAGGAGGCATGTTCATAACTGCCAGGAGGCATAGAGGAAGAGGAAAAACCCAGATCTCTGGCCCCTTGAACTCATTGGGGGCCCCATGCCTCCAATGAACTGATGTCCTTCCTATAAGCCCACCTTCTCAAAAGCCCACTTCCTCCCACCACAGCCCCAATCAGAGCTAGAGAGCAAGCTTTCAATACTTGGGCCTTTGGGGGACATTGGAGAACCAAACTACATGCAATAGATTTTATATGTGTGTGTGTATGTGTGTATCATATGTAACAAATAGTATAATACATATTATATATCAAATTCTAAAAGCTTGGAATAAAAAGGATGTAAATTACCACATTGATAAATTTTCACAGTGATCACAGAGTAAAATGATGTTTTTAATAAATTGTTTTATATAAAATATATCGTTGAAAGTAATTTTGTGGCCAAGCACAATGGCTTACACCAGTAATACCAGCTACACAGGAGGTATAAGTGGGAGGACTGAGGTCTCAAGCTAGCCCAGGCAAACAAAAAAAAAATACAATCACATGAGACCCTATCTTTAATAAATAACCTAAAGCAGAAAAGTTTAGAGAATACGTCTCAACTTGCAGATTGCTCGCCTAGCAAATTCAAGGCCCTTAGTTCAAGCCCTCTATTACTGTATTTATAATATAAAAAAGCACATTTTTTCTCTCTTTCAACATGGCTACTAGAAAATTCAGAATCAACTTTGTGACTTATATTTGTGGCTTGAATTTTATTGGAAAGCTGTGGGCCATAGCACTGTGAATTTTCAGGCTAGGAAAAGACTCCAGGGGAAATCTTCAACTCCTGGGAAAGTGGAGCTCCTCTGCTTCCTCCAGTGCAGTCCTAGGTAGAGATGGATAGAGTGATTGATGCAAATCAGCACAGAAACATCCCAACTAGTGTACACATCTACATAATATTCTCATCCCCAGTTTTTCAGGCCATGGATATCCCCGATTTTTCTGGGAACTCCCTGGGAAGACTTTTATACCTGTTATCAACCTCTAGGCTTCACCTACTGTGTGTTTAGTCTTTGTTCCTGACCATTTTGACCCAGATAGTAACTCAGGGTTTTTATTTATGTGTCTATCCCCTAAAACTTTTGTTACTGTGGCAATGTACTGAAGATATAGGGATCGTGGTAAGAAGTGATATTGGACAATCTTTAGAAGTTAGTCATAATTTTATAATATACCTGCCTTTCTGTGTGGTATCTAGCCTTCTGCTCTTCTATTGGTGTTCCTCTCTCCTTACTTGGCCCTCTGTCCAATTACCTCAGCCTCCCCATCTACCCTTCTTAAGGGGAGAATTCATATTGCCTCACGTAGCGGACTTATGCATGCTTGTATTTTGCTTATGATAGCTTTCATTTAAAGGAACTGCAAGTAATTTGTCAAGCACAGTTCACTTCCTGAGAGAAATTTAGATAACAGCTGTTAAAATAATAAAAAAACTCACTATACTAAGGAATTACTTTCCTTACACATTCATCATATGTGACCTGTTTGATTGTATACCTACAGAAACAAAGTAGACATCCAATAAACATTTGCTGCTGTATAAATGAATGATTTATTAATTAGAGCTATTCTTCTAGATAGTCAGCTGTCCATAACCAAGTCAGACCTAAAATGTTGGTGGTCACTTGTTCCACATAAAGAATTCCCTCTTATTCTATAGAAAATCTTTTCTGAGGACAATGAAGAAAGATGTCTGAGCTGTTCATCACTTCTTGTGTGTAGTTAAGGATGCCAGGCACATTACTCAGGAAGAAAACTGATCAAATCCCACTTCACTTAAGGTCAGCAACTGTTAACAAGACTAGCTTATGTTAAAAGCCAAAACATTTGTTCCTGCTTAAGCAAATTTCTTATATTTAAAGAGATTTCTTAATATTTAAATGGTTTCTTATAACAAACATAAACATAGGAAACTATAAAGAATGACAACATCAAGCATTCATTTAACCAATATTCCTCTAGCTTTGTTTCCTGAGACACAGTCTTGTACTATCACCAAAGCCATCATCTCTGATACCATCATGCTTGAGGTTTTATTAACTCACGTTCTCTAAGTGAGCAAAAGTTCATCTTTCCTTAGTGTTTTCAGATGTTTACTCATTCTGGGAATATGTATATAAACAATCTATTTTCTGTGTTCCTTCTTATCTTGAAATTTCTTTCACATAAGAACATTTCCTGAATACATAATTCTGTGTGTGTATGTGTGTGAAAGGTTACAACTCCAGGCCTCACGTTTGCTACATAGATTGTCTACCACTTCAGTGATACTTCCAGTCCCCCCAACTCCCCCCCTCCTTTTTTTCCACTTTAGTCATTTTTGAGATAGAGTCACATATTCATGACTAGAGTAATCGGGACCATAATCCTCCACTTCACACTTAATTACCTCTGAATACTAATAGATTGTTAACTATATTTTAACATATAGTTGTTTACACATGAAGTCATGAAGACAGAGCCCTCATGAGTAGAATTAGGACCTTTGTGAAAGGGCTACAGGGCAGAGAGTCTTTCTTCTGCTCTTCCAACATGTGTAAACACAGCATTCATCCTCTTTCCTTTCCTTCCTTTTCCATTCAGCATGATAACCTTTTTTGTTTTTGTTGGCTATGGGGCTTGAACTCAGGACCTGCGTGCTATCTTTGAACTTTTTCACTCAAGGTTAGGATCTCTACCACTTTGATCCACAGTGCCACTTCCAATTTTCTGGTGGTTAATCGTAGATAACAGTCTCATGGACTTTCCTGCCCAGGCTGGTTTTGAACCATGATCCTCAAATCTCAGCCTCTTGAATAGCTAGAATTACAGGCATCAGTGCCCAGCTAAACATTTTTGTTAATAATAGTATATTATCTACTTGAAATTTGCTAAGAATGAAAGTACATTTCAAGTACTCTCAGAGAAATTTTTTGGATTTTTTTTGCCAGTCCTGGGACTTGAACTCAGGGCCTGAGCACTGTACTTGAGCCTCCTTGTTGATCAAGGCTGACGCTCTACCACTTGAGCCACAGCACTACTTCCAGCTTTTTCTGAGTACTTTATTGGCCATAAGAGTCTCACAGACTTTCTTGCCTAGGCTGGCTTTGAGCTGTGATCCTTAGATCTCAGCCTCCTGAGTAGCTAGGATTACAGGAGTGAGCCATGGGTACCTGGTTTCACAGAACATTTTTAAAGGTTATATTTAAATGTATCTTCATATTTCATAATGATAATTAATTTTTAAAACCCATGTCTATCTAGAATATAATGATATGCATCCTATAAGAACAGAAACTGGGCAATGAAAATCTGAAAGACCATTTTAAATTTGCAACTGTTAAAGGTAAGTTTGTTCATGTTCTTGTTAAAGTAGATAATGGTCATTATAACAGCAGTATATGTAGATAACGTTGGCCATCTTTAAGTTGTGATGATATTTACTTTTTGTAATATTAGTGTTCACAATGCTCTACAAAGTAGAGCTTTTGTGGCTATTTGACTTAGGATATCAACTTGAAAATATATGAAACATAAATTTCTCTACTGCTTTTCTTTCTCTCATTAAGCCTTTCAGTCTCCTCCTACTTAGGAACTTCCATTCCATCTTTGTCTGTTATCTTATTATCTTCTTTCTCTTTCCTCTTTTTTGACAGAGGACACAGATTGGAAATTTCATTGAGTATATAAAATAGATGCTTTCAACAGTTTACTTTAGTCAATTGTAATATGTTTCCCTCTGAAGCTTTAATGAATCCCTTGATGTTTCCTATATTGAATAATATTTTCACAAGCCCTGTTGAATGCATACCTCTGATTGTTTACTTCTTGCTCAGGTGTGTGATTGGATTACTTGTGCACGTGAGCAGCAGGGGTGGTGTCTGGGAAGCCCGTGAATTCCTTCCCAATCCTACTGCATCTTCTAGAATTCTCTAGGAGATCGGGTTAATGCAAAGTCCCCCCACAGAACAGAAAACACTTGGACCTTATTCTTTTTGTTGTTTTTGGAATTCAGTGAAGTTTTCAGCAATGTCCTTGATCACAAACTGAGCCAAATGTCATTAACCAGTCATTTTATTGATCTCTAAGCTATGGATAAAAAGCTTTCAAATGTCTGTATCGATGAGACCCTCTGTTTTATACAGTTAGGGAAGGATAGACTGTGTTGAGAACGCCACATTGGCCACTTTTAAGACGGAAAAAGCAGGGAAGAATGTCTCACAAGTGGCAGGAAGAGGTGTACAGCAACAAAACCTCATTCACAGGTCACTGAAAATCAGCACACTAGAAGACGCCGATCTTTGATTCAAGCATTTCCTCAACCCAGGTGCTGCCTAAGAACCTTTAATTAGAAGAAACACAATACTCTCCAAACCATGATGCTGGCTAATATCCATTTGCATTTGGTTCTTACAAAGGTCAATATTTAATGCCATCAAGAGTTTACTCTGGGGAGAGTGTGAGTCTAACCTCCAAGAGCCAAAAATACCCCCCAGGCACAAACACAAATGTGGGTTTCATTCCATATTAAGTTGAGGAAACATTATTTTCCTACAATCAGCAATGCTGTAAGGAGAAAGTGAAAGAATACAAAGGGAGTTTCTCTAAATAGTGCTGAGCTTTATCAATGACACCTATAGTATTTTCTGAGTCCCTCCTTGATCTACATAGTTAACATGAGAATTTCTACAAGTATAATACAATCCTGGCTCCAAATGATCCAGAACTTTGCACCAGATCCACACTAGGCCAATCTCCAATCTAGGGTCAGTCCCCCTCTGGCTACAGATGACTGTTTCAGAGTGAGCATTGGTACCAAGCTATGCCAGAAAAAAATGTTCAAGTTTGGTGTGGAGAGAATAAGATCAGTCTGTTGTCAGTGGTAAAGAAAGTTCACATCATATTTTGTGCCACACAAAGGTGGTCAAGGAAGTTGTCCCAGTGGTAACAGAGGCTCATTCGTGCCTCTACCACTTCCGTTGCTAGAGTTGAATTTTCTCCATCTTTTGGGAGAATCAAAGAATCTTGAAACAAATTTCCATTTTGGGCTAAAATAGTTGGAGTTTAGTACATCTGGATTTGACGAAAATAAATTTCTGACTTACATAATCAGGTTTAGCAGATCTGACTGCAAATGAGTTATCTGTCTTTGTTATTATGAATGGTGCTCTATTATTAGTGTTCTTCTTTGTTGCTGAATTTTTCCTTCCATCTATTCCTTACAGCTTTCTTTTTTCACTCCATTTGGAGTTTGAAAACCCTTTTTTTTTAGAATTTGTCTTGTGAACAGTGATTGTTCTAAGGGTTTTCTAGATAAGACCATTTCCACATGCACAGAGTTTGATTAATAAATGCAGTAATGTATCAAGCACTTATGGCTTCTATTGCCAAAATCCTCTCAAAAATGGAAACCAGAACAGACTTCTTTTCCAGATAGGCCACCTGCCAAGATTTTGCTCATCTAAGAAAGAATACAGAAAGTAAAACAAATGAAAGAAAAGCTAGTCATGGCCCCAAAAAGAACTGTGTATTTTATTCAGCAGCTGCTATGCATCGACAGAAAGCATATAGTTACCACACCGCACAGGTATTGAATATGGCTTCCTAGGCAGGACTTAAGGGTGTAGGCTAAGGGAATGAGAGCCCCTCTGCTAAGAGAATGGGATGAGGGATGGGTGGGATGGGTGAGGATGTAGCAGGACAGCTTTCCTACTCTCAAGCACCTGGAACTGTGAATAAGACAGAAATTTCCCAGGAGTTGCAACAGAGATTGGCAGAAACCAATGAAGGTAAATAGAGAAGAGCAGTGGTGGTCTCTGTGTGATACATGATTTGCCACATAGCAGCTCTGGCATAACTACTCTTCAATCTCTTTGCGTTGCCTTTCCAGCCTCTGTTCTCAGCTCTTGGTCACCTTCATGCATCTATGCTACAGGGAAGCAGTCAACTCCTGGTGATTCTTCTATGCTCAGAAAACCTCCTTCTAGAAGCACAGTTCATTTAAAAGGCATCCAGCTTAACTCCCTACTCCTGGAGTAGAGTGGGTGGTGTTTCTACTTCCTATCCCTTTCAAAGATGGATGTGATTAAAGCCCTCCCTCATTCTTCCACACACAGCTTCCGTAACTCCTGCTCTCTGAAGATGCCTGTGCACTATCTGCAAAAGAACCCGTTCTCTCAGACATACTACTCTGTAAACCAAGATCCTGGATCCTGCCCCACCCTGTTCTTTGCATTTCTTCCATTTATCCAGAAGACTCTGCTCTTATTGCAGAGGTAGAAGGCAATTTCTAGCACATGGAATTCATTAATCATCAATTTGGTCAAAACAGGAAGCCTTGATGGATTCCCTTTAGATTCTTCTCCATTCTAATTATTTTCAGCAGAGGAAACCATGAAATTGGGTATTAAGAAGTACTTGTCCTACAAAAAAAAGAAGCAGAAACGGTCAGATAAGTTGATTTTAGGAGAAATGAACCCCAAGATAAGGACTCAAATGGTTTTTCTTTCTTACTATTGTTTCTAACATATTTATAGATGATTTCTTTGTTGCTTTGTATGTCCCTCCCCCATGGTATAACTCCTGTTTTCACTGTATTTGATGTTGGTATAATTTGTGGAGGGGAAAGGAAAAAACAAGTTGTTTAAATAGGGATACAGGTGGACCCATTGCAACAATGAGATGTACAAGATGCTATGTCAAAAAACAAACTTTACAACTTTAGTGGGGAGGTGGGGATGGGAAGGCGGGGATGGGAAGGGGAAACAAAGGAGGAGGCAACAATGCTTGATAAGAAATGTACTTATTACCTTGCTCATGTAATTATAACCCCTCTGTACAGTATTTTTACAATAAAAAACTTATTAATAAAAAAGAAACAAAAAAAAAACAGACAGTGGTCATAGCATGGACCACTCAAGTAGGAGTCTACCATTGCAGAACTCAGACTTAGGAGCCCAGCCCTGTTGCCCACTGCATGTTTAGAGTGCTAGCAGAGCACACCCAGGAATTATGCTATGAAGACACCCCTTGTGGCTCATTCATCATGCTTCCTCTGTCCAGTAAGAGCCTACGTGCAACACCCAGAACAAGAGGCTGCAGAGAACTAACAAGAGGAGTGCTCCTACCACTCTGCATGTCTAGGTTCTTACGTGAAGGAAGATTGAGGAGCCTCACTACACTCTCCAGTGAAGCTGTAGACATGATATGTACCCCAACACTAGTGTTGCAATGACAAGCAGTAAGAAGCCAGCCCAGGTCAAGGTAAAGCTACACCGAGGAAAGGTCTCGATTATTAAAAACCAAAAAGCTGGGTGCTGGTGGCTTATGCCTGTAATCCTAGTTTCACAGGAGGCTGAGACCTACAATTCAATGTTCAAAGCCAGCCCAGGCAGGAAAGTCCATGAAATTCTTATCTCCAATTAACCACCTGAAAACTAGAAGTGCTGCTGTGGCTCAAAATGGTAGAGTGCTAGCCTTGAATAAAAAAGGTCAGGGACAGTGCCCAGGCCTTGAGTTCAAGCCCCATGACTGACAAAATATTAATTAATTAATTAATTATTACCCCCTAGTACATTGGTCGCCTGGCCACAAGTAATCCTGAAGAACTGTAATCTTCTAGGAGTGAAGTCTGATGGTTCTATTCCTCCAGTGATATAAACATATGTAGCACATCACATGTCATGGTTCCATCTGTGTATGCTACATTCTCTGCAGCAGAGGTTGCCACAGACCCTAGCAGTATGGGCAAATAAGCAGCCACCCTGGAAAGGCTACAGTGCTTTCAGGGACAGTGTAGCTGTGGAGGACGATTGGGCACAATCCGCAAGTATCATTCAGCCTCCTGTAGAAAACACCATCAAGGCATTGAACAGAGTTGGGGTTGGATTTATGAGCTGCACAGATGCTGTGCAGACCTTAACTCTATGGTGTAGAGCACATCACTGACTTCCACACTGTTACTCTGAGCAGGAAAGGAGAGGGTTGAATTAAATGATCTCTAAGGACCCTTTTCAAGAAGAAAAGCCATGCTCATTCTGTAGCAATTTAGGTTCAGAGAACTAAGTGGCATAGAAGGGTATTTTTTGTTATTGTTGTTAATTATTTCTGTGATAAATGGCATACTTGGAACATTATTAGTGCAATAATCAAGTGCTAGACAGCACACAACATACTCCTAATATTTTCTCTTGGGTCTTACAAAGGACCAACTGATGTGGCAGAGATGATCGGTGTGTGAGGTAAGCCCCTTGCTGGGAATCTGACATGTGTAGTTTACACTCCTCTCTTTATGACAAGGCATATTTTGGTCACATCTCTTCATTGGCTCTCAGCCAAGAGGGGAAAAAAATTATTTGAGCTCAAGATAGAGGATATTACAAAGATTAATAAAACATTATAGCAGCTTTAACTGATGTCAGTACCTTCGAGGCTGGCAAATGGGTGGTTAAATCCACGAGGTGACCCCTGAATTGTCTGTTCATGAGGGAGCTATAGAAGCTTGTATTGCAAGCAGACTCTGGTATGTGCTTGCCAACAAAAATATGAGTGCTAAGTTCACACTAAGCTTGAGCTTTTGAAAGAAACTCAACTGATTTAGGGAGCAAGAGGCTATAACCAACAATAGTTATTTTAAAAGTGGACAAAATTACAGACAACACATATTTTTGAAATTAGAATAGTGTAGTAATTAGATTATATAGCTAAGGGCAAATCTGGGGAGACATTAGGCAGAAAGAAGTAAACGTCAATAAAACTACTATTAATAGACTTTCAGAAAAACAAAGAAGATATTAGATCCTTGGGAGAAAAAACAAGATACTATAAAATAAAAAGGATATTAAAAAGAACAACAAACGCTATTGGAAATTAAACATAAGCAAACAGAAGTAATACTCAACCGGAGTTTGGACATGTCACAGAAATTAGAGACAAAAACAGGAAATAAGGCTGGCTAGATGATCAGAAACTTAAAAATCAGTTCTAGGTAGTTTGACATTCAAATAAGGGAAATGGGGAGAGAATAGAGGAAAACAGGAAAATAAATAATTGGGAAAAGTACTTTAAGAGAATTCCTCACAGCCAGGCATTGGTGAGTCATGCCTATAATCCTAGCTACTCAGGAGGCTGAGATCTGAAGGGCAGTGGTTCAATGCCACCCTGGGCAGAAAAGTCCAAGAGATTCTAATCTCCAAACTACCAGTATAAGCCAGCCTAGAGGTATGGCTCAAGTGGCAAAAGAGCAAGGTGAGTGAGTGCCAGGCTCCTGAGTTCAAGTTACAGTATTGACAAAGAAAAATTCTCAAAATTGAAGGACACAAATGACCAGATCACACAGCCTGACAATTTAGGACAACCAAACTGGCTCATATCAAGGCATGTCACTGTGAAATTCTAGAAGATTACAAAGAGATTATACAAACTTGAGAAGAATAAGTTATTATCAAAGTAAGGTGAGAATTACATCAACCCAATGACAGTAGGAAATAGAACATAAGGGAAGATCCAGACAGTAACATCTGAAGGGAAAATAATTTACAATAGGGAATTCCATGACCAAATCACATGTAGTGGTGAAATCCATAAACATGAAAGATCTCCAGACAAAAGCAAACAAAGCCTCCCTACAAGGCATTCTTTCTCAGGAAACTATTGAGAAAATACTACCCTTAGTGATAGTTACTAAGTTAATGACTCAGGTTGAATCCCCCTGCAGGTTCCCTGAGTAGATATGCATGCTGGGGTAACACTGGGTGGATCACATTTATGTTTTCTCCTGGAGGCTTCGTGTTCAACTCTGCCAGTACAGGGCAGCAACCAGCAACAGTAGACCCTGCAAGGAAGAGGAGGAAGGAATGTGTTCCTTTCTGTCAGTTCCATCCCAGCCATGGTTCTTCCCTCTGTGTGAAGTACTAGTCAGTTCAGTTTGACAGTCTTTGTAGATCAGCTGGTAACACTGCTATCTGGTCCTTGGAGGCATGATTCCCAGGAGTATCTCTCTCTCCTGGGAACAATATTACTTTGCCCATTTTGAATCCCATTTTGCCAAGATAATTCCACCAACCTTTCCTGATGGCTCCTTTTTCTTCCAAGCATGTTGGAAATACCCAGTGGTAGTTTGCATTTCTGTGATATGTCAGTCTTTGCCCTTTCTAGTGCATCAGCAATGCACCATATAAAAGCTTCTCTGTTCTATTAAGTCTTTCTTTCTTGACTGAATCCTCTGTGATAAAAGGTTTCTCTAAGCCTCATAAGGAAAAAGAGAAAGACGAAGATATCTACACCAAGTAGAAATACATTCACACACAGCATAACAATGTTGGGTTTATGACAGGCTAAGTGTCACAAAAGTATTTTGTTGAGTAGATTTGCCTTATAAATAAAATGAGTAAATTTTGTTTTTCTCTGAAGGGAAGTTATACTATTTCCAGTATATTTTCATCCACGGTTCAAAAAAATGAAGTACCTAAGAAGTGTTTCTTTTCTTTCTTCTATTCAGACATCACAAAGATGACACAACGTATCACAGATTTCCAGAATCTCAAAGAAGAGTAAGAAAGGAAAGAGATGGTACCTGGAGTTAGATAAACTGCATGCTCTAAGTCTTCCATACTGCCTATGACGTTTATGACTTCTGACCCCAAAGGCGAGAAGACGAGAAACCACAGAACACCACCCTCGTTCTAACATTTCCTCAATTCAAGGATTCCCCCAAACCTCACTGGGTTTCCATCATTCACTATAAGACTCACAAAGTCAGTAAAAACACAGTTATATTGAAACAACCCAAAAGAAGAGATACAGAGGACAGTCTAGGAAAGCTCCAGGAATGAAGTTTTCTTGTCTCTGTGACAAAGTTCTCTACCAACACTGATGTGTGACCAGAATTTTGCCAACCTAGAAAGTTTGCCTGAGTCAAAATATATGTGATTCTAATAATAATTAGTATTAATAGTCCTTTTACTGAAACAAAAATAAAAATGGTTTAAAGTTGATGGAGATGTTTTCCAAGAATTGAATTAACAAAGATTAATTATTGAAAAGGCTGTTTTGAATAAAAACTCATTAATTCTGTTCTCATTGTGCAAGGCTTAAATTCAGTGACTCCCTTTCTCACTCTACATTTTTTGTTCACAGCTAGCATTCTATCACTTGAGCCATACCTCCAGTCCAGCATATTGCTGGTTAATTTTGGAGATGGAGTCTCTTAGCCTTTTCTACTAGACTTAATTTGAACCATGATTCTCAGATCTCAGCCTCCTGAGTAGTTAGGATTACAGGCAGTAATTCTTAATTTTTAAAAAATATGTATGTATTTAATGTCAGGTACTGGTGGCTCATGCCTGTAATCCTAGCTACTCATGAGATCTGAGGATTGCAGTTCAAAGCCAGTCCATGAGACTCTTATCTCCAATTAATCACCAGAAAATGGAAGTTGTGCTGAGGCTCAAGTGGTAGAGCATTCACCAAGAGATGAAGAGTTCAGGGACAGTGCCCAGGCCCAGAGTTCAAGGCCCATGACTGACATCTGTGTGTGTGTGTGTGTGTGTGTGTGTGTGTGTGGAGAGAGAGAGAGAAAGAGAGAGAGAGAGGAAACATCCAAGAAATCAATTTTTAAAACCCAAATAATGAGGTTAAAACAGCGAAGTTAATATATCATTCTTTGTTCCCCACTTTGGGATAGATGTAAACATTATATAACCATTAGCATTACCAGATGCAAGTAGGTGCTGTTGAAAATAAGATCAATATCTACAAGAAGATTGCCAGTGTAAATAATTTGGATTTGGTTCACAGATCATCTGAAATGTAGGAAAAGATGTCAAATCTTATCTGTGGTTCCTGTTTGGCTTGCCTTTGACTGACAACATTCAAACAAAGAAGAGATGGAGAATTAAATTCAAGAGTTCTCACAGTCACCTCCAAGGTCCCTCCTGACCTCATTTCCTCCCACAGTCCCCCAAAACCCTGTACATCCAAACCTGTGCTACAAGAGGGCTGGGGAGAGGACAAAAAATCAAAGAAGTGCTATACATAGTTCTGGTCTAAATTTATAGTTGAGGAAGCATCAGTTTCCCAGATTTTGTGACCCAGGTAAAGAAGTTGAGCATCTACCACCTGGGATACTTAAGTCTTCACCCTGAAACCCAAATAAATCCACTTACCCAAGACCACCCCAGTGAGCATCCACTCCTGCCTCAAACTAACTTTCCAATACACCGTGTTCAAAATCCAGCCTCTGAACTCTAGCCTCATGCTTCCTGCATCCATGCTTCTAGACTAACCTGAGCTGCCCACTAAAATGGCTCTGCAGTGAAGACAGAGATAAGGAAGGCCACTTTCTGCTTGCTTATACCAGTATCATAATGTCCAAACAGTGGGTCTAGTTGTAAGGATAACATTTTTGTATCCACTCTTGACTCTGATTCTACTCTAGTCGCTTGTCTTCGCCTTGGGAACATTTCTGATTCAATATACAAACTCCCCTCCCTGTCTGCCACATCCCAGCTCTTTCTCCCACTAGTTGCAACAAGATGAGCCACTGGCTGGCCCTGTCTCCAGACTGTACTCACTGTCAGGCTATTCCTGCTCAGCCAGGCAGAGTTCCAGGGCCTGATGGATATGTGGTGATATAGAAATGGCTGGGAAGTCTCTCTCAGTGATCTCTGAATTAAGTTAAGGACACAAGAAAACTACAGATGACATGTGTTGAAATGTCAAATTCTTAACAAAAACCATTGCATCACAGCCATAAACTCACTCTCTCACTCTCTCTTTCTCTCTCTCTCTCTCCTACTTACTTCTTTTCTTTTCTCTTCTTTGTGCCAATACTAAGCTAGAATTCAGGGATTAGACACTGTCACTAAGCCTTATTAGCTAAAGGCTGACACTCTGCCACTTGAGTGACTGCTCTATTTCCTGATTTTGGGTGCTTAATTGGAGAGAAGAGTTTCATGGTTCTTCCTGAGTTGGCTTTGAACTGTGATCCTCAGATCTTAGTTTCTTGAGTAGCTAGGATTCTAGGCATCAGCCACCCTTACCTGCTCCAAAACTTTTTTTTTAGATAAAACTGTTCTCCTTTGACCTTCCTGCTCTTGTCTTCATCCCCTCCTTCTTCCCTCATGCTAGTCAAACTCATTGCAGTTGGTTTTCTACTGTATTCCACTTCAATCTCTTGGTCCCCATTTGCCTGACAATTCTAAATCCACAACTTGATCTCTAGAGCTAGCTTTCCAAATGAGTCTTGAGTTTCACAATGGATACACATGTTACAAAACAAAAAATAAAACAGAACATCACATTGGGATGAAGCCATCCTGTGGATTTTTTTAACCAGAAGTGGGGATTTGTGATATAAGCGGCTGTTGCAAAATCAAACAAACGACAGCACTCAACTCAAAGTTTGAGCCTATCCAGGGGCTGAGCTGTGTTTGCTTTGAGGTTTTGTGAAAGGTCACAAGGCCTAACAAAGTTCAGATGAAACTTGGCCGGTTTTCTACCAGGCTCTGGCTCAGAACTTATAGTGTTTCATGTGGTTTGGAGTTTTCAAACACAGCGCTTTGCACAGTGCTAATAAATGATTCTTTCTCAGCATGCAAAGCAATTAAATGTATGGCCTCTTGGGTTTTGGTCTTAGAATCAGCATTTATTTATTAGGAGCTGGGAGAAAAGTGAAATGCCCTAGAAGAGGGATCACATATAATGAGGTGGGTGAATTTGCTGAAGACACCACATTTTAGATGACTGGAGGCCTAAAAAGCAAGAGAGAAACTCCTAAGGAACCCCATAAAATTAGGCCACTGGGAGACTTGCTAATGAATGGAATTTAGCATTGGCCTAGGAGGAACAAGTTAGAACAGTGTGCAAAGCTCTAGGAAGGCCATATGAAAGGACTCCAACACCATCTGTCTTCGGCCTTCATCCACCATTCCAAAGGGGTCCCCCAAGCATTCCCCTGGACATATCTCCTGAAGCTGTCTCTGTGGACATGCCTCTCCCAGGCGGTCAGTTTGGACTCACCCTAGGACTCACTGTGGGAGTATAATCAGGGGAGTCCTTGTAACATGTCTTCCTTTGACTATTCTCTTTTAACAAACAGAATATATTCATTTTTTAGGGCTTCCATAACAAAATACCACTTTAATAGATTTTTCTTTTCTCACAGTTCTGGAGGCTGAAAATCCAAAATTAAAGTGTCATCAAGCTGGGCGCCAGTGGCTCACGTCTATAATCCCAGCTACTCAGGAGGCCGAGATCTGAGGATCCTGGTTCAAAGCCAGCCCAGGCAGGAAAGTCCATGAGACTCTTATCTCCAATAAACCACTAGAAAACCAGAAATGGTACTGTGGCTCAAGCGGTAGAGCACTCGCCTTGAGCTGAAGAGCACAGGGACAGCGCCCAAGCCCAGAGTTCAAGCCCCATGACCAACCAAAAAAGAAAAAAGTGTCATCAAGTCTGGTTCTATTCTGAGATCCTTCTCTTCCATGTGTAGACATCTTCCCCCGTGACTTTGTATGGTTTTCCCTCTGTGTGTATCTGTGTCTTAATCCTCTCTTACAAGAACCTGAAGTCATGTTTCATTAGAGTTCACCCACATGACCTCATTGAATATTACATAGTTTCTTTACAGACGCTTTGACCGAGTACAGTCGCATTCTGAAGCACGGGCAGCAACATATCCTTCAATGTGGTGCTCCATCTGTTCAAGTGCTGCAACTCAACCGATTATAGTTATAACAAGGTGAGGGAAGACTCACCTTCTTCTTGTATGTCACACCTTCAGCTGGGCTCAAGTTGATCAAACTCAGCGGAGAAAATAGAATGG
Source organism: Dipodomys ordii (assembly GCF_000151885.1). NCBI lineage: Eukaryota > Metazoa > Chordata > Mammalia > Rodentia > Heteromyidae > Dipodomys > Dipodomys ordii. The sequence continues at coordinate 14,233,259 of NW_012267233.1, read as the reverse complement.
GGATGTATTAGGACTAATCAAAAGGAAACATATTTATCCTCATTTATTTGGGGGAGACCATTGTCCACTTAAGGGAATTCACTAGACTAAAATAGATGCATAAAGACCATTCTTTAGAGATCTAGGAATTGAGCTTAGTAATGGAGTGCTTGCCTAGCATGTAAAAGGCTCTAGGTTTGATTCCTTGGTATCACATAAACAAAATAAATAAATAAATTTTTGGGGGGGTCTGGTCGTGGGGCCTGAACTCTGGGCCTGGGTTCTGTCCCTCAGCTCTTCAGATCAAGGATAGCACTCTACCACTTGAGCCACAGCACCACTTCCGGCTTTTTTCTTTTTGCTTATGTGGTGCTGAGGAATTGAACCCAGGGCCTTGAGCATGCAAGGAAAGTGCTCTACCACTGAGCCACCTTCCCAGCCCCATAAATAATTTTTTTTACAGAGACTATTCTCCAAATTATTCCCCCTTGTAAACCTGGCAACATTCAGTTATAAATTCAATTTTAAAAATTTACTGAGAAAATAGTATTTTAGGGTTACTAAAGGTACAACCCTACATTTCAAGAGAGATTTCCACAGTAAACACAAAAATTACTTTGATAGGTACATAAATCTATTGGTAGCAATTGTTGTATTAGTGTTGCCAGTTTTTGTCTACTACACTATCCATGCCCTTTGTCATGTGATTTGTGGTTCCTCTTACCATGAGGTAGTATCTATTCAGTCACATGATTCATTCTGCTCAATAGTATATTAGGAGTTGTGACACACAGATTGGCTGATATAGAAAGCCTGCTCATTTCATTTTGTTTATGCTCTTATATCTGAGCCACTATACCAAGAACCAGCTGCTACAAAAGTGGGAGGCATATGTGTAAATGACCTATGTTATTTCATTATAAGCCGATCTCCAGAAGCTAACCGATTTGCTAACCTCCAGATATGTGAGCAAACCCATATAATAACAGAAAATGAATCATCAGTTTACAGGCTTCTCAAATAAATAAGTATTACTTGAAGCTCTGGTTTGAAAGTGGCTTGTAACCCAGTATGACTCTGCTCTGGCAACAGCTATATAGACACAGAAAGTGCTCAATACATCTAAACATTATCTCTGATAAGTAGCACATTAAGGCATTATTGGCCTATAACACCTCGGCTGACAAAGAGAGCATGAGGTCATCTAAGCTCTAAGGGATGAGATAAAGAAAAGTGGGGGAAATTAGAAAAATCTGTACTGGAGTGAGGAAGGTAGGGGAGGGAAGGGATGGTAGGAGAAAAGCAGAGTTGGTAACATTGCTGGACAAGAAATGTACTCATTACCTTACTCATGTAACTGTAACCCCTCAGAACAGCATCTTCACAATAAAATAAAAAATTTTAAAAATCTGTACTTGTGAGAGAAAGATGATAAGGGGAATTGAATGGTAAAAGAACGTGCAGAAAACTCGGAGTGCCATTTTAAGAGTAAAATAGTTACAGGACTCTGAGTTTTATTATAAAATTCAGATTCTTTTGCTTGTTTTATTTATTTAAATTTTATCGTAAAGGTGATGTACAGAGGGGTTACAATTATAACAGGTAATGAATACATTCCTTTTGAACACTGTTACCCACTCCTTCATTTTCTCCCACTTTCCCCTACCCAGACTCACATCCCTGCCCCCCCCCGCAAGTTGTAAAGTTCATTTCCAACATAGTATCTAGTGAGTCTCACTGTTGCATTGGTTCACCCTTTTTCCCACCATTTCTGTGATTCTTTTTTTCTTCTCCAAATTAGATAAACTTATATACAAGACAATGGGTACAGAAATCAAAAACAGTGTCAACAGGGAATAAACCAAAGAGGGAGAACAAAGGGAAAAAGAAGAAATAACTGCAAACAGTATACTAAGAGAACCTCATTTCCATTTCTTGGAGTTCGTTTTAATAAGTATCATTTTATACAGTAATAAGCACACAGGTATTGAGCCATTGTAATCCTCTGTTAAGAATATCCTAGACATAGTCTAGCTATTACAAATGAAGGAAACCATGCAATCTGTCTTTCTTTGGGTCTGGCTTACCTTGCTTAATATAATTTTTTCTAAATCTTTCCATTTCCTTATAAATGGGGCAATATCATTTTTTTCTGATGGAAGCATAGAATTTCATTGTGTGTATATATATATACACCACATTTTCTTAATCTATTCATCCACTGAGGGGCATCTGGGTTGATTCCATATCTTGGCTATAATAAACAATGCTGCAATGAACATGAATGTGCTGGTAGCTTTAGTGTGGCCTGGTTGGTGATCATTTGGGTAAATGCCCAGGAGTAGGATTGCTGAGTCATAGGGAAGCTCTAAGTTTAGTTTTTTGAGGAACCTGAATACTGCTTTCCAAAGTGGCTGAACAAGTTTACATTCCCACCATCTATGTAGTAGCATTCCTTTTGGACACATCCCCGCCAGCATCTATTATTATTAGTTTTCTTGATAATGGCCATTCTAACTGAGGTGAGGTGGAATCTCAATGTTGTTTTGATTTGCATTTCTTTTATGGCCCGAAATGTTGAACATTTCTTCATGGTCTATTGGCTATTCTTATTTCTTCTTCAGAGAAGTCTCTCTTTAAGTCTTTAGCCCACTGATTAATGGGGTGGTTGTTTCTTTGAGGATTTGTTTTTGGAGGCTTAATATTTTTAGTTCTAAGTAATATTTTAGATATGAGGCCCTGGTCTGATACATAGCTAGTAAATCTCTCCCATTCTGTGGGCTTTTGTAATGTTTATTAGCCTGTGGGATTGTTATGTCTTTGAGGGTTTATTTTTGAGGGGTTTAATTTTTTGAGTTTTAAATATATTTTAGATATGTCTGATGTATAGATAGTAAAGATCTTCTCCAAACCTATGGGCTTTCTATTTATCCTGCTAGCTATGTCCTTTGCCATGCAGAAACTCTGAAGTTTAATGCAATCCCATTTATCCAGCCTTTCTTTTACTTGTCGTGTTTCTAGATGTTTAGGAAGTTTCGACCTATGTCAAGGAGCCCTACTGTTTCCTCTATCCTTTCTCATATTTTTTTCAGGGTATCTGATCTTACATTGAGGTCTTGATCCATTTGGAATCAATTCTGGTGCAGGGTGATATATAAGGATCTAACTTCAGTTTTCTAAACATGTTTGGCCAATTCTGCCAGCACTATTTGTTTAAGAGGCTATCTTTCTTCATCCTGTGTTTTTAGCTCCCTTATCAAAGATTAGATGGCCATAGATCAGTGGGATCATTTCTGGGTCTTCAATTCTGTTCCATTGGTCCTCAGGCCTGTTTATGTGCTAGTAGCAAGCTGTTTTTATAACTACAGCTTTATACTAGAGTTTGAAGTTTGGTGTTGATATTCCTCCAGCAATGTTCTTCTTGCTCAGGACTGTTTTTGTTATTTGGGGTCTTCTATTTTTTTGGATTGCTTTTTCTATATCATTGAAGAATGTTTGTGGGATTTTAATGGGTATTGCAGTGAATTTGTACATAGCTTTTGGCAACATTGACATTTTTACAATGTTAGTCCTCCCAATCCAGGGGTATGGAGGTTTTTCCCCTTTCTTAAGTCTGCTTTAATTTCCTTGTTCAGGTTTTTAAAGTTTAATCATAGAGTTTCTTTACATCTCTGGTTAAGTTAAATCCTAAGTATTTCTTGGGGCTATTTAATAAAGGAGTTGCTTCTCTGATTTCAGCCTTGCTCTTCTCATTGTTGGCATACATCAAAACTACTGATTTTTATGGGTTAATTTTATACCCTGCTACTTTGCCTAAGTTTCAGATCAGCTCAAGTAACTTGGGGGAGGAGTCTATGGGGTTCTTTAAATACAGAATCATGTCTTTTACTTCTTCTTTCCTTATTTGGATCCCCTTTATGTTTGTCTCTTGTCTTATTGCTCAGGCTAGGAATTCCAATACTATATAGAAGAGCAGTGAAGCAGACATCCTTGTTTCATTCTTGATTTTAGAGGAAATGGTTTTAACTTTTCACCATTAAGTATAATGATGTATGTTTGTCATACATAGCCTTTATTATATTGAGGAATATTCCATGGATTCCTAGTTTCTCCAAGGCTTTTATCATGAAGGCGTGTTGGATTTTGTCAAATGCTTTTTCTGCATCTATTGAGATCATCATGTGCTTCTTGTCCTTACACCTGTTGATGTGTTAGATTACATCAATTGAATTGCATATGTTGGATTAGCTTTGCATCCCTAATGAATCTCATTTGATCATAGTATATGATTTTTTATTAGATGTTGAAATTGGTTGGCTAGAATTTTATTGAGAAGTTTTGCATTGATGTTCATCAAGAAATGGGTCTATAATTCTCTTTCTTTGATGAGTCCCTATCTGGTTTTTGAATGAGCGTTATGCTGGTTTCATAGAATGAGTTCGTTAGTGATCTTTCCCTTTCAATTTCATTGAAGATTTTGAGGAGTATTGGAGTGAGTTCTCCTTTGAAAACCTTGTAGATATAATTCAGAGTCTTAAACCACAGTATGAAAGGTCGCTGTATCTAGTCCTTGTGATTTTTTGCTTAGATCTCTCTCTTCTGAACCACAGAAGGCTAAATTCCACACATAATATTCACCAGGTTCATTTGCTCCCTGGCTTGTTTGTCAATGGAAAGAAATTAGGTTTCTCAATGAAAAAAAAAGAACAAAAGATGCAAAGGTAGAATCCTTATCCTTCTTTAGGTTAGTTTGTATACCTCAGGCTTTTTCTGCTGAGCTGTAGTGTGTGTGTGTGTGTGTGTGTGTGTGTGTGTGTGTGTATGAAAGTCTGTGTTGTATGTATATTTAATTAAAGACTATATCTCCTACAAGGTGGTGCCCTCTTATCAAAATTGTCTCCCTCTCTGTTATGGTTTGAATCTAAAATGGTGCCAGAAGACTTATATGTTGAAGGCTTGGTTGCCAGTGCATGGAACATTGGAGAAGTGGTTGAATCATGAGGGCTCTGACTTAATCAAGCCACTGATAGATTCATGTCTGAGTGAACTATATTAGGCCTAACAAGGAAAAAATGGAGGGCAGGCCTTTGAAGGATACATCTTATCCTTAGTACTTCACAGTCTCTCTTAGCTTCTGGCTACTAGAAGAAGAGCAGATATTCTCTGCCACATGCTCCCTGGGCATATTTTTGCTGTAGGCATAAAAACAATGAAATCAGACATTTGAAGTAAGACATCTGAAACCATGAGCTAAAATAAAGCTGTGGTCCCTTAAATTGTTATTCTTAGTTATCTGTGACAGCAACAAAAATGCTGACAAACATGGTCTCTCAGTGATTCCTCTTTCTCATGGCTCCCAGAGTATGGATGGTAGTACTTCTGGTTATTTGTCCTTTGGGTAGGGGGAACCGAGGACTTTATCATCCCTTGTGTTCCCTTAACTCAGTTCACCATTTTAAAACTTTACCAAGCATTGTCCTGGGCCTTTCAATTGTCTTCCTTGAGGACACCCTCTGTTTCCTTCTGGGACCATGTGTGACTGTTCCATCCTTGTTTATCACATGTCATTCTCCTTCCCAGACCCCATATTCCAGCCACAATTGCCTCTCCTGCAATAGTACACACTCCTGCTTCTGTTGTACCCTTTCCCCTTTCTGGGACCAGATTTTCACAAGGTAAAGTCTGAACTCCAAGGTCAGCTTTTTAGGACAACACAACTGACTACCACTGACTCCCAGCACCAACTATTCCCTTCTGTCTGTATTAGGTGCTTCTCCATAGTACTCCCACCACAACACTAATTCTAGTGTTTAGTGGTCATTTTGAGTATAGCAGAAGTCTCCATGATATGAAAAATGAAACCCTCCCAAAGATGTCAAATCCGAATTCCTAAAACTTGTAAGTCTGTGGGATTACTTGGTAAAAAGGAATCAAGGTTGCTAATCATACTTGAAGATAAGAAGATTATTCTGGATGACCCAAGTGGGTCCAGTTTAATCACAGGGGTCCTTAAGGGAGGAAGAGAAAATAGAAGAGCAAACTATAGAGAGATACAAGCGGGAGAAAGACTTCACTAATCATTGCTTCAGTCTTTGAATAAAGAAGGGGCTACAAGCCAAGGAATGTAGACAGACTTTAGATGTTACAGGCAAGATATAGATTCTACCCCAGATGTTCCAGAAGAGATGCACTCTGCAGCAGCCTGATTCAGATGAGATATTCTTTAGACTTCTGACCTCTATGAAGTAGTCAATTGTGCTGTTTACACCACTAATGATGTGGTAAGTTGCTATAACAATAGAAAACTGAACAATCCCTCAGTAGATGGTCAGAGAATTGAAGGCAGAAGAGTGTCTTAACCTTTGTTTTTTCCTAAGCTCCTTCTACAGAGCTTGTTTTCCAATAGAACTCAAATACATAGGTTGGGGGAAAGATAACATGCAAAATTATCTGATCTGCCCACAGTTTCTGGTTCCTTCTGGCTCTGTTACCCAATAGTTATATGAAAGAAGAGATGTGCATTTGACCATAAAAATTTTTAAATAACTTTTAGTTATTAATCCACCATATAATCATTGAGAAAAATAACTCAGCCAGTTGCCAAGGAGAACAAAGAGGCAGGAATTTGAAAATGCTCATGATGTACTTCCTCTCAAGAAAGCAGCTGTGGTACCAGTGGTCCGCCTCAGGCCATGCCCAGTTCCCAGATGGGCAGGGAAAGAACAAATTGTTCCTTCCCCTACAGCAGCTGGCCTTGGTTTTGGCTGGCTCTGGATTCCTGGGCCTCGTGGGCACTGGTTGCTACAGTTTGGCGAGAACTTCTTGCTCTGGCATTTCCAGAAGGGCTTGTTCTATTACTAATCTGGAGTAGATACCTCCTATCAACACCACAGTCTTCTTTGTAGAGCAGTCCCTAAAACAATCAACAAATCACACAACTTGTTCATGAAGTAAGAGATAGTGCCTTGGTTTAAAGCCTGCTTGACTTTACTGAGAGTTCTGGATGAGAAGCCAGAACCTCAGGGTCTTGTCTGGCTCTGCCAGCAGCAAGTTATGTGACCTTGAGTGATTTGTTCATGTACCATATGAAAGTGGCTGGCTTCTGTGGTTACTCCATGCCTGCATTCTAAGAGTCTGACACTGTATAACCTCCAAATGCCCTGATGCTTGGGAAATGCCAGTGACAAGCTTTCTCCACTAATGAGAGCATGTGACCAAGACAGAAAATGAAGACTGAGTAAAAGGGGAAAAGCATGAAGGAAGGAGGGAAGCGGGGAGGAAGCACGTATTTAGCACCTAATAAGTACCAGCTCCTTTTGCCTGTCTCAGATCTCTCTCTCTCCCTCCCCCTCTTCTCTCTCTCTCTCTCTCACACACACACACACAAAATGAACCCTAGAATCAAACTTGTAGTAAGTAAGAAATCTAGTCTTAGTCACCCTTTTTTGCCAGTATGGAAGTATGAATTCCAAGCCTCACACACAGTTGGCTTACTTGCTCCACTACCCACTATCACTTGAGCCATGCCTATAGCCCAGATTTTTGCTGTTAATTTTTGAAATGGAGTCTGGTAGATTTTTCTGCCCAGTCTGGCTTCAAATTGCAATCTTCTAGATCTCAGTTTCCTGAGTACCTAGGATTATAGGTGTGAATCCCCATCCCACCCCCTGTTATTTTTTGTAACCTTAAAATGAAAGTCAAATCTGTGTTCTGTTCCAGAGAGGGTTCATTCCTCCCATGAAATAAAATAAACAGGAGAGTACATCCTGTTAATCCTGGGGTATAAAACATCCTGAGCCACTTCTCCTTGTTGTATGACATGGGACATGACTCTCTTCATTTCTCTAGTTTGAGGGTGATAAAGCTGGAGTTGAGAGGCAAAACGTATTCCTCACCCCCAGTGAGATCATGAGAATACTGGGAAGTTACTCGGTTACTGCAGCCAGAGAAACTAAGCAAATAAAACTCAACAGACCCAAACATGTCGCCTCTGGAGGATTAGTGTAATGGTTTGACCAAGGCAGTTAGGTCTCATCCATAGTCTGTGTGGGAAGAGGTGATATAACTGTTTATGACTGTTTACAGGCCAAACACATTACTATTCTGTCTGTAGCATTGTCAGCAATATGTAAACTCAGATTTGGAGATGTTTGTTCTCATTATCAGCAGAGGTTGGGAAAAGTGAGGAGAGTGTTCCCAGGAAATGTAGATAACATGTTTAGGACTTAAACAGGAAGGTCTAGCCAGAGAGAAAGTCACAGCCACCAGCCAAAATAGAACAAAATGGGACTTAATTATGAACCCAGTAGAGTGGAGAGAAAACCCACGTGAGACTCCTTGAGAGCCCAATCAAGATTCCAAGGAGTTGTCACTGGAAGTGTAGCAAGTCATATAGATCATCCGGGGGCTGCTGTGAAGGAAAAACGGGTAGTTCATGAATGCCCTAGCAAAAACAAGTGTTTGCTGTTATGATTATTATTACCATCATTCATCAAGAGTGAAGGTACCTCAGGTGGCAGTCAACTATCACAGACTGAATCGTAAAGCAGACACTGGATAGCACATAGGAAATGGTACTGCTCTTCCAAAGCTCACAGAGTTCTGAATGACAAGCTGGAATAAACCAGAGACCAATGAGTCTTCCCAAGCCACTGGAAGGAGACATCAAAGGAAAGCTTTTCCTGGGCTAGTAGAAGTTAGGAGCTGAAGGAATAAACGCAATGCTGAGTGCAAAAGGATGGAGTATCAAAAAACCAGAACTGGCAAAGGACCAAGGAATAAGAAATGGTAGAAAGGCCATTTTCTATAGGACTGAGACTCATTAAAAAGAGGTTTAAATCTTGACTATCACATCTGGCTGTGTGACTTCTGGCAAGCTATGTGACTTCTCTGAGCCTGTTTTATCCCAATTAAAATGAGGTCAGAACATCTTTCCCATAGGATTTGGGGAGATTTAAATAAGACAATTCATGTGACACGGAAATGTTTAATGAACAGAATTTCTTCTTGCTGTCAGCCATAATGTAGCATTTTTTTTTTTGGGTCCGGTCGTGGGGCCTGAACTCTGGGCCTGGGCGCTGTCCCTCAGCTCTTCAGCTCAAGGCTAGCGCTCTACCACTTGAGCCACAGCGCTACTTCCGGCTTTTTTCTGTTTGCTTATGTGGTGCTGAGGAATCGAACCCAGGGTCTTGAGCATGCAAGGCAAGCGCTCTACCACTGAGTCACCTTCCCAGCCCCTAATGTAGCATTTTTGAAGTAAGTAAATGATGTGTTATCTGTACTTAAGATTCAGAAATTAAGAAAAATATTTATTTGGGGATGAGAGTGTGGCTTAAGTGACAAAGTAGCTAGCTAACAAATTCAAACATAGAACCATGAAAAAAAATCAATTACCTGAAAAAAAAGCTTCTTTGGAGAGTTAGAAAAGTTGAGTTGAAAAGGAATGAAGCAGGAAAAAAAATGAGAAAAAAGAGGGAAAAGTTGTTAACAGAAAGACAAAGAAAGGAAGAGCGAGACAGAAAAATAGAAGGAAACGAAGAACAACCCTGGTGTTCTTGACAAGATAGTTTAGCATGGGAAACATTCCAACTAAAGCATCAGTTGGCTCCTTATTCTCACCTTCTCTCACTGGGCTCATCTTCCTAATGTTAAAGTCCTCTTGAGGCCTTCCTCTGCCCTAGTGTCTTCTCACTTTACAAGATCCTCTCAGGCAGGGTTGGCCATTCCCATCATTTCACTTACTACTTGTTCTTTAATCATCAAACACATATCCCTAGCAAGGGTCTCTTTCTGTGTGTCTGTCTCTGTCTCTCTGTCTCTGTGTCTCTGTGTCTCTGTCTCTGTCTGTCTCTGTTTCTGTCTCTGTATTTCTTCAGATTTGACCTGGATAAATCAAAGTCAATACAAACTAAACGTTACCTCTCACCACCACTCATAAAACATCTCTTCCTCTTGCTCTTTCATTCTTCATCAAGGTTAACAATATTCTCATCCATCCCCCTCCCACTTGGAATTGTATGGGATAGCTTCCTAGCCCCATGATGCTTCTCTCTCTCCTAGTTTTCCTTGAAGGCTGTACCAGCTTCCCATTCTTGTACTTACTGCCTCCGTTTCAATCCTTAACCCTCAATACAAATCTGGGAAGAGTCTGCCATTGGTTTTCCTGGATATGCCAGGCCCACCCCCTCCAATCAATTCCTGTCAATCATCTGTAATCAGACCAATGCGGTGTGATATGTGACATTCCTTGGATGTATGGAATAATAAAGTTCCTATCAATACAGAGCCCTTCTTCAGACACCTATCTTTGCAGTTTTGTCTGCTTTCCTTTTCTCTGTTCCTCAATCCATATTCACACATACCTTCCATTCTATCCTGTGACTTATACTGATTAGTCCACCTGTTTGGCTACTCCAGGCTAGAATTTAAGGTTCTGCTGGAATGTCACAGGAATCGTGTTCTGACTTTGCACGATTTATCATTTTCTGCAACTCTTATGTCATGGTTCTTATGATATTATATAATTATTTGTTTAAAACAGGGTCTTTATAGCTTGAGTGCCAGCTTTTGGTGAGGAGCAATTGGCTCTATATATTGTTGTATTACTTACATCTAAGTATATCTTATATCTAAGAGCAAGTCGTAATTGATGTGGACAATTGAAGAAAGATATGAATAAGATTATTTAAAAGAGCATGAATATAGTTATACCTATGAACTAAATCTCAACTAGCTAGGATTTTATCACATTTATGGCAAACTATCACTCAACTCTCTTACATTTACAGCAATGAGCTATAATGGAAGCTCGCTTGGAGAGGCCCATGACCACTCAGTTCATGATGTCCTGAAGACAGAGTCCATGAGGCCACTGTGGGCCAGCTGAGATCAGCTCTTCAATGCCACAAATTCCACTTGGTCTATGGGCTCAGTGATGCTTATGCTTGGGAAATTGACAATTTGTTAATTTAGCCATAAAAACATAACTACTAAGAACTTTGTCAGCTATCTGTAGTTAGAACCTTCTCCGTAGAAAGTTTCTTATGGTAAAGAAGATTATAACAAGGAGGTTATAAGTATGGAATCAGAGCAAAAAGAGTCAGTCCAACTTATCCATCCGATAATAACAAACTAAGGGACAGATTACAAAACAAAAAGTACAGTTAGGATATTCTTTCAATGGCCCAGGTAAGAGCTGACAAGAGGTTACACTGGTTAGTCCTGTGATGGACTGACTATGAAGATTGAGGAAAGATGTAACAGCAATGAAAGAAGTAAAGAAACATGATTACAGATATGTGCGCTGGTTGCATTTAAAGGACAATTTAGGGTATGGCAAGGAGAAATTGGGAAAGAACAGAGTTTCAACTACAAAGCAGTGGACACTTGAATGACTGATGCTACTGGGGATTAGACTCATCAAGGAAATTTTAGCTGAAGAGTATGCGTGGAGCCAAGTGCAGGGGCTCATGCCTGGGAATTCTAGCTACATTGGAGGCTGAGATTTGAAGAGTGAGGTTTGAAGCCAATCCAGGCAGAAAAGTTTGTGAGACTCTTATCTCCAATTGACCAGCAAAAAGACAGAAGTGAAGGCTGGCTTGAGTGATAAAGCACCAACCTTGTGCAAAAAGGCTAAGCACGAAGCTGAAGTCAAGTCCCAGTACTGGCACATAAGAAGAGAATGCTTGTTGAAATATCTAAATACCTAATGAAGGAGAGGAATTCATAAACTAGATAAAAGAATAAGGGTTTTATGTGTATTTATAGCCTCTATTAAAAATGACTTTCAAGTTCACCAGAACTGTATTGAGAGTATAATACAAAGGAACAATGTTTTGATAGCTATTAAGTTACTACAGATGCAGAAAAACAACAGAGTTAAAACACCACTCTTATACTTTATCCAGATAAATCGTACTTTTCAAATAGAGTCTCACATTTCCTTGTTAATAAGCAGCAACACAATAAGGAAAGAATGTTTGCTTAGAAGTCAGTGCTCTAGTCTCACTCCATAACCTTGTTAAGTCTTACCCTCTGACATTGGAAAGATTATTATTCTCTCATGAGAGACCTTCTCAACCCATAGCGGACATGGTGTCATGTGCCCATCATCCTAAGCTATATGGTAGGCTGACATGGAGAGGTTCACAGTTTCAACCAGGCCAGGAAGAAAATTCCACTAGATTGCATCTCAACAGAGGGAAGCTGTATACAGATTGCATTCTTGTCATCCTGGCAATGATGTGAAGCTTAAAATAGGTGGATTACAGTTCAGGTGCACATCTTGACAAAAATAAGGCTCTGTCTCAAAAAGTAATCAGTGAAAAAATGTGAATGAAGGGATGGCTGAGAGGTAGAGCACCTGCTTAACAAATGCAGGGCCCTGAGTTCAAATCCCAGTATGGGAATAAACAAAAAATAGCCATTGACACACTCTGCCATATTAGTTATGTGGGAAGCATGTTAATAGGATAATTTCAGTCTAGTCCAGCCTAGACATAAATTCCAGATCTATTTAAAATGAAAGTGGGGCTCAAGGGGTGGAGTACCTTCCTAGCAAGTACAAGACCTTGATTTAAAGCCTTGGTATTGCTTTTTTAAATGTAGAATAAAGCCGGGCACCGGTGGCTCACACCTGTAATCCTAGCTATTCAAGAGGCTGAGATCTGAGGATCGCAGTTCAAAGCCAGCCCGGGCAGTAAAGTCAGTGAAACTCTTATCTCCAACAAAACATCAGAAAAATGGAAGTGGCACTGTGGCTCAAGTGGTACAGTGCTAGCCTTGAGCTGAAGAGCTAAGGGACAGCACCCAGGCCCAGAGTTCAAGCCCCACAACTGTCAATAAATAAATAAATAAATAAAATGTAGAACAAAATGTACTAATAACAAAAATGGATATCCCTGGTTTCCTTTTGAATCCTAGGAGTATGACTTAAGGAGTTTGAAAATGTATCCATTCTTGGGGTACCAATAAATATAATTCATGTTAAAAAACAAAAAAGTAACATAGTAGATGAAAATAACAGAAGAATAACAGAAAAGATGAAAACCATGGAAGTTAAAAAGAAATGTGAAGCCTATTTAATAGTCGAAGTATTTTTTTTCTAATCTTGAATATTTAGAATTGAGTGGAAAAAACTGCTAATCAAAGAATTGCTGCTGTGTTGAGGCAAATTAATAGAAACTAACTCTGCGAGGTAATATTGAGATTTTGCTATCCTCAGTAGGCCATAATTAACTATTGCTTCAGGGTTTTTTTTTGTTTTGTTTTGTTTTGTTTTTTGCTATCCTAGGACAATAGAGTTACAGCTCAGCAGAGAATACACAATGTATTCACCAGTTCAGCAACCCACAAGATGAGGTTCCCGAATAGGAAACCTGATACCAGGAAAGATGAATGGTACCTTACCCGGTAAAGCCAGTTCTCCTTTGTATCCTTTTTATAAACAAGCAAATGTTAATAGGAAAAGATAGTGAATTGATTCCAGTAGGACAAGTGAACATGTGAAGGAGGAAGAGAAGAGACTGATAGTGCTGAGACATCTAGTTGAAGTAATTGATTAAACAAAACTGGAAGAGGATAAATCAAAAATAATGAAGGTAAAATAGCTTCAGATTCAGCAAATGATGAATGAAAGAGGGAGTCTTGAGGTACAAAAACACCTTATCCTCTATGGAGAAGAGACCAAAGTAATGGTGTTTAAATATACAAATCTAAACTAGTAGTCAACTGCTAACATTTGCCAAAAATAACCTTAGCTGATTTATGGTAATCAGTTAATGACTTTGGTGAATTAGAATGTTTACGATCTGAATTAATCATAAGAAATGGTAAGTATGGGACATTTAAATTTTTAATTATTCTAATATGAAAAGAAAATATTATGGTGCATCAAATTTCATAGCATAAAGGATTTTAAAATACAAAATTTTTAAATACAAAAGACAAAGAACAGGGCTGGGAAAGTGGCTCAGTGGTAGAGCACTTGCCTTGCATGCCTAAGGCCCCGGGTTCGATTCCTCAGCACCACATAAGCAAAAAGAAAAAAAAGCCGGAAGTGGTGCTGTGGCTCAAGTGGTAGAGTGCTAGTCTTGAGCTGAAGAGCTGAGGGACAGAGCCCAGGCCCAGAGTTCAGGCCCCACAACCAGACCAAAAAAAAAACAAAAACAAAGAACAAAAAATTATTTACACATCAAAACATATTGTTTGGTTATTTAAGTCTATGTATGAATTTAGAGATGTGTAGAAAGCTCAAAAATACTGAATAGTTTAAGATACAATCTGATCAAATGTTATTAATTAATTCTTGTGAAGAGAGAGTAATGTGTTATAATAGCAGATGTATTCATTATAAAACATGATTTTAAAGGTTACTATGTATATAATAATTGATCATCAAAATATACAGACAACTAAATGCTAAAAAGAGAAAACAACAAAATTACTGTACTTAGATATTTCACTTTCATAAATAAAAATTCTAAATTTTAATTATGATTTTAACTGAAACACCAACTAATTTTTTTTTCAAGACCTGGACTCAAACTTGGTATCTGACTTTTTTTTTTGCCAGTCCTGGGGCTTGAACTCAGGGCCTAAGCACTGTCTCTGAGCTTCTTTTGCTCAGTCAAGGCTTGCACTCTACCACTTGAGCCACAGCCCCAGTACCTGCATTTTTTGTTTTATGTGACACTGAGGAATTGAACTCAGGGTTTCATGCATGCTAACCAAGCGCTCTACTACTAAGCCACATTCCCAGCCCGGTATCTGACACTTTTGCTCACTGGCTGGCACTCTACCATCCAAGCCATGTCTCCAACATTCAGCTAATTTTTAAAATAACATCACAACCAACTACTTGTTTTTTTGTGTTTGTTTTTAGAAATGTAACTTTGATTAAATATATTTTAAAATCTAATAAAATAACTATAGAAAAATTATTTACACTAATATTAACTCATTCAGTGGGGATGCTACTGGCTAGTCTACTCCGTAGATTCCTTAGCCTCAACATTTGCCAGAATAATTTTTAGTTTCATATGGAATTGGAGATTTTTAGGCATGTAAAATATTAGGAAAAAGTATTATTAGAAGGGGAGACAAAAATTAATACATCAGGATGAAATGATTGTCCTTTTTTTTCAAAAATCAATGAGAATTGTATGAAAAAACCCTTAGAAGAAGTGAGGAGGTAAAATAGAGAAGTTCAAGATAAATTTTCAAAACTCTCATTCCCTTGTGCTGGCAAAAACTATCTAAATTATATATCATTTTTAGAAAAATATAGGTCAAGAGCTCATTTATAATGAAAAAGAACAGTAAAACAGGAATAAGCTTCATGAAAGAAATTTGAGGAATTTGTTTTTAAATTCTAATTATTTCCATCAGCATTTAAAATTTTTTTAATATAAAGATAGATCTGTATCCAGGTAAACAATATTTTTTATAAATCTGTAAAGACTGATGTTTCTGGAGTCAGTTTCTTTTTAGTTTAAATAATTATTTTATATGTTTTGCTACTTTATTTTATTGACTTGCTTATAAAATTGATTATTTTGTAGTTGTATTGCCAGTACAGTTGTGGAATTTAAGAAAATGGTGGCCATTGTAAAGGAAAATAAACATATGACACTGATGGAAAAACTTTTCAAAGCTCAGTAAGAATATTTACCCCTATTAATCACTAAGACCTATCGTTAATTCCAATGAGGTTTACTTAAGTAAACTCAAAACCATTCGATATACTCAAAGCCCTCCAAATGGATCCAACTAGCTATAAATAATCATAAAACCCTTTCATAAAATGATTTAAAATTCAGATATACCATCTATACATTTTAGAAGGAAATGTATTGTAAACCTCTCATACAACCTATACCTAGTCAACTGCAGATGGCATTAAAGAGTCAGAGAATAATACACTGAGCAGCTGAACTGTCAATGAGCTCACTAATACCACTACTACCAGGATAGATACCTAAAAGTTTAAGATGAGATACACTTTTATATTAAAAAAAAACCTGATTGATAGCAAAAATGACTATAATACCTTCCAGTTCTTTTCATCAACATATGAAACAGCCCCCTTCCCCCAAACTCCAGCCCCTGGATCTGATTTGCTTTAAAACTTGTTTTGGCCACTACAATTCAGCAGAAGCCATACAATGGAAGCATGGAAACCATACACTGGATGCATGTATTAAAGGCATCCTGGGACCACTCTTGTTCTTGAAGCCTCTGCTATAGTGCCATGAGCACACTTGGCCTAGCCTAGCCCCAACTGATCTCAGGATTTTTCCTGCACTGATCACTTAATCCTCACAAAAAAATATACCATGTCAAGCAGATACAAGCCATTCCAGCTGAGATATCTTAGACCAGCCAACCCCCAGCTAACCAGGCAGCTGCTAGCAAGTGTGTGAATGAAGTTAACCAGACACAGTCATTCCAGCCACCCAGCTGGCCAGGCAAAATTACTGACCCATGAGTTAAATAAATTAATGTTTTAAGCTACTAACAATAAATAACTGATAGTTTGAATATTTAAAAGGAAGGAGGAAAATTACCAGGGAGTTATTCTAGAGACTGGTAGGATTTATTATGCAAAACAAACAGGTCATTCCGAATAGGTGAAAGCTTCCTTGAGGTAGAATACTTACCAAGTAAAGAGAAGACCTGGTGGGTCACACCCAGAGGGGAAACCAGGATCTGGAAGAAGCGTGGAGCAACTGATTACGATACCAGCCAAGGCTCTCACATAACTCTAGGTAGACAAGTTGATCTCTGTATATCTTCCTGTACTCCTAGAAACCAGTAAGTAGCAAAATAATGAATGTCTACTAATAGTAGCCATGTTTAGCCTAGAGAGCTGAAGCTGTGCCTCAGGAGGATCATTTTGCCTGGGAGGAGCAAGGACACCTAAAACTAGAAATGCGCTCCTCCCCATCAGCCAATCTCATCAATCCTGCTCTCCCTGTGAACAGTGCAGAGCATGAGATTCCCAGGTACCTACTCTGCACCTTGTCTCTTAGACCTCAGCTGGGAGAGGACTGTCTAGATCAGCAAGGACATCTCATGTTCTCAGGGCTTTTTCATGTTCTTTATCACTTGATACTTCCAAACAATATACAGATATTGAAGTCAGGCATGGTGGTTCATGCATGGACTGCAGTCTGTAGCCAGTCCAAGCAAAAATCATGGGACCCTACCTGAAAACAAAAAGGGGGGGGCAGGGTAAGAGGTGGATGGGGGGAGGGGGATTGCTCTAATGGTAGAGTACAGTCCTCAGGTCAAACCTCAATACTATCAAAATAATCAAATAAATAAAAATATTGTGCTATTTGTATTCTCCTCTTATTTTTTATCTTTAAGTTGCTGTACAAAGGAGTTGCCATTCAATCAATTTATGAATACAATATGTCTCAGTCAATGAACATTCAATCAACACTCTCACCCCTCCAATTCAATGCCCCACCCCTCACTTTTCTTAATTTTGTAAGATATGCATTTAAATTTTGATTGCATTTTCTCCCTCTTCATTTTCTTCTCTTCATTTGTGTATCCCCTCAGCTCAGACCTCACCCCAACCTTTAATGAAAGATGAGAAAATTTAGGCACTGAGATGTATATATACTTAATATAGTTATAGAGTGAAATTGATCAAGTTGGGATCATTAATGGTAGCAAAGCCATAAAGATTGGTACTACATCTATGAAAAAAGAAAAAAGTGATTTTGAAACAAAAATGCTATTTGGAGACACTGAAAAATAAAAAAGTAATAAAATTTAATGTGATTTTGAGAAAGAAGAAAATTGACATATATAATCAGTAGTTCCCTGTAGTGGAAAAAACAACAACAACAAAATCAAGTTGGGGGAATTAGATATAAAGAACAGATCTAAAATTGTCCAATATCACTGGGACAATAAGGCAATAGAGAGGGGACACCACCAATGAAAAGATGGCATAAGGTTTGCCAAAGTGAAGAAGGGAAGAGACTTCGTGCCAAAGTGATCTTTCAAGTGATAAACAGGAAAAAAAAAAGTTTGTAAACCAAGCATTGGCCTATCACAGTGAAATTTCAGAGCATGGAAAAAAGAGTTTGAAAACTGACCCAAACAAGATATATCTCCTTGGAGACTTTAACACTTATTTTTAATTGACAGATCTAACAAGCAGAAAAATCTGCAAAGACGTACTTGCATTGAGCAACATCATTGGTTAACTAATGGATATCTACATCCTGCTTCATCCAGGCACAGCAGAATACACTTCTCATGTTCATAGAACATTCACTAGCATAAGCCAAGTCCTCCAACATGAAACACAACTTAACAAACTTAGAATACAAAATAAATAAGCATGCTTTCAGATCACTATGGAATGGATGACATAGAGAGCTGGGAAATACCAGATTTGGATATCAAATAACATACTCTAAATAACACATGAAACAAAAAGCAAGACTGGAGAGAAACGTTTTTAAATGTTTTGAGTCTAATAAAAATGAAAGTATAATTTATGAAAGTGTTGACAAATATAAAGAACTCTGTGCTTACATGTAAATCTGAAACACTTGATATAGGTACACATTAAAGAATAGAGATCCAAGTTCCTATTTTGTGAAAGTAGAAAAAGAAGAGCAAATTAAATTGAAAGGATGCAGGAGATAAGAACTAAAACAAACAAACAAAAAATACAACAAAAGCCAAAGAATTTGAAAACAAGAAATCAGTAGAGAAAACCAACACAGACAAAATTTAGTTTTAACAACAGAGATCAATCAAATTTATAAGCTTCTAGCCAAGCTAAGGAAAGAGGAAACTAAACATAAATTATTAATATAAGTGAAAAGGTACTCACTACTGATACCACATCCATTAAAAGGATAATGTAGGAATATTATGCCCACAAATTTGATGACCTAAATGAAATGGGCATAAATTGCATAAAAGTTGTAGTTTTCCAAAATGCATAGATAAAACATAGGTAATCTCAATAAACAAATAAGTAAATACATTCTGAGAGAAGGAAGAGGGATAGGGAGTTTTCTTTTTCCTATCATTGGCCTAGTCAGTCTTCCTTGGGAAATTAATATTATTAGGAATAAATTCAATTTAAAAAATCTATGTTGGGTTCTTTTCTATCTTAGCCAGATTTCTCCCATCTTAAATGGACACTGTACAGCTGGGAAAATACATAAAATGCAGTTGTCAGCCAGGGGCCAATGAACAGTATAGACAATAAGTTACACTGATGAAAAGACAATGATGTGTGCCTTATGGCTCTACTAGTTTATTCCCCAGTGGTAGTTTTCAGTAGAGCTCCTAAACAGAGTTCAGCATTCTTAATAAGTGGGGAGACAAAAAAAATTGGACTTTGGGGAGGCTAGGAATTTGTTGGGCGGATTGCAAGAGGTGAGGGAGCTTCTCAAAGACAGTGCTAGATACTCAGAAGGCTCATCCTGGTATGAGTCACAGAGTTCTGCCTTGGTGTGAGAGGAATCTAAATAAGCCTGAGGAAAAGATTGGCCACTGGCAGACCCTGGAGTGTGCATATAATTTTCTTTTTTGTGTTTTCTCCCCGAAGAGAAAGATCTTGTAATATATGGGGAATCTTACAGAACATTCAGAACTCAACATAAACATACACAGAAATGGAAAAACATTTGATTAACAGATAATGAACTTAAAATACAAAGGAAAACATGATAATAATAAAAATAATGGAATATATTTAAATTCTCACAGGTGAAAATTACAGTATCTAAATAATGGGAATATATTTAAATTCTCACAGGTAAAAATTACAGTATCTAAATAATGGGAATATATTTAAATTCTCACAGGTAAAAATTACAGTATCTAAAAATAGAAATGTACTAAATTAATCACCACAGAAGGAAATAACCAATGAGCTTAAAGACATAGCAATAAAAACATTTAAAAGCAGAGATCGATATAAATAATGAGAAAGTAAACAGAGTATCAGTGTTATTAAGGGTGTTATCAAGAGATCTAATATATGTGTACTAAGAGCCCAAAAGAGGGAAGAAGAAATACATTTGAAGAAAGAAGAGTTAACATGATTCTAAAGTTAGTTATAACTGTACATCCACAAATCATAAGTCCAGTGATAGTCAAGGAAAAGAAATAAAGAAATCCCCCAATACATATCATGATCAAATTTTTTAAGTGAATAAAGGAAAATATTTTTAAATACACAGAGGAAAAGTTTATATAAACAATGACAGCCAACTTATAAGAAATCATGCAAGATGGAAGAAAAATGACTAGGATCTTTAGAGACAACAAAGAAAAAATAGCAATGTTCTTAAAATGAAAATACCTTTCAAACATGAAGGCAAAGTAAAGACATATTAGGCAAAAAGAAAAAAGCAGCTAAGAGAACTAATTTCCATTAATCTTGAACTACAAGAACTGTCAAAGGAAGTTCTTCAGACAAAAGGAAGATAATTAGAAGGAAATTTAGATCTATGCAAAGAAATGAAAAGTTTCAAAAAATTAGTCTGCTTGTACATACAATAAACATTTTCCTCATTTTTCATCTCTTTAAAAGATGATTATCACACCTGGCATTGGTGGCTAGTGCTTGTAATCGTAGCTACTCAGGAGCCTGAGAACATGGTTTGAAGACAGCCTGAGGAAGAAAAGTCCCTGGAACACTCTTATCTCCAATTAATCACTCAAAACCCAGAAGTGGAGGTCTGGCTCAAAGTAGTAGAGTGCTAGCTAGCCTTGAGCAAAAATGCTCAGGGACAGCCCCCAGGCCCTGAGTCCAAGCTCCATACCAACAAAAAAAGATTGTCAGTCAATCATGTTGGTTGGCACACACCTGTAATTTCTGCATTCTGGAAGCTGAGGCAGGAGGATCAGAAATTCCAGGCCAGCCTGGACTACATAAATTTTTAAGATGATTTTTAATAAATAATAACTATTAGGTATGTATTGTGGGATTTGTAGTACTTATAGAAACAAAATATATATCAGTAATTGCATTAAAAGAAGGAGAAATGAAAGTGTATTATTTATTTGAAAGTAATCTCCAATGAATTGTATATTGTACACTGAGAACAATGAAAATGTAGCTATCAAGCAAATATGGGCTATAATACAGAATCTTAACTGAGTTAAAGTCAGGAATAGAGCCAGAAACGAACAAAGGACCACTGTATTTGATGTTGGTATAATTTGGGGAGGGGAAGGAAAAAAACAAATTGTTTAAGTAGGGATACAGGTGGACCCATTGCAACAATGAGATGTACATGATGCGACGTCAAAAAATGAACTTTACAACTTTGGCCGGGGAGGGGGTGGGTGTAGTCATGGAGATGGAAGGACAGGGATGATAGGGGAAAAACAAAAGAGGAGGCAACAACGCTTGATAAGAAATGTACTCATTACCTTGCTCATGTAATTGTATCCCTTCTGTACGGTTTTTTTCACAATAAAAAAAACTTATTTAAAAAGGAACAAAGGACAACAAAAACACAAAAAACAAAAGGACAAAGAGCTGGATGGCAGACCTAAGCAAACTATATGAATGCATTCAATGTGACTGGTCTAATTAGCCCATTTTAAAGTATATATAGTCAAATTGGATTAAATATTAGGATCACTTTAAATATTTTAAACACTGACGATTAAAAGTAAAAAGTGGCCCGGCCCACTTTGGATGAATGTCTGTGTGTGGTATGAGGTGAGGGTGTAGGGTTGCTTGTCACATCTGACTCTGTCCAACATCAGTCATTAAAAGGACACCTCCTTTTTTCATTTAAATTCCTTAGAACCTTTGTAAGAATCAATCGTGAAGGTAAAGGTTTATTTTTTATCTCTGTGCTGTTCTCCTGGCTTTCATATCTATCTTTAATCCAATGCTAGACTGTAATCATTACTGTAAAATTATTATTGGTTTGGAGTTAGACAAGGAACATTTTCCAACACTGTTCCTCCCAAATTTCTTTATTTCTTCTAGTTCCTTTGGCTTCCCACATAAATTTTTGGATCCATTCATCAGTTTCTGCAGAGAACTCTGCTTGGATTTTTGTAGGAGCTAGATTGAATAGATAGATCAGATTGAAGGGAATTGCCTTTTTGGTAGTCTTGAGCTTTCTAATTCATGAACATAGAATGCCTCTTCATTTACTTAAATGTACTTTCACTTTTCACAGGGATAAACCATGTATTTTTGTTAAAGTTATTTGTAAGTATTTTATTTTCATCAATACTGTTATGAATGTAATTGTATTCTTAATACTGTTGTCATATTGTTCATTGATCACATATAGAAACACAATTGAACTTTGTAACCTTTTATCCTGAATTCTTTCTGTATTTTCTTATTAGTTCTAGAACTTTTTTCTGTTTTGTTTTGTCTTTGGCAAACTACATTTCTAATTTATGAAACTAGAAGAAGAAAAGGAAATGAAACCCAATGTAAGAAAATAAAGAACAGAAATTAATAAAACGCAAATGAATAAAATGTCATCTGCAAAAAAAACCAAAAACAAACAAACAAAAACAGATAATCTCGCTTCATTTCCAAAAAAGAAAAGAAAGTATGGAAGGAGAATAAGTGACTGTGTCAGGTGAGAATATAATATTGGATAAAGTTATTTTATAGTAACCAAGAGAAGCTTATAATAATCATGAATGTAAATATTTAAACAGAATTTTGCATGAAGTTAAAAACTAATAGCATTGAAAGTAGAAATAGAAAATACCCTAATTATAGCTGGAAATTTCAACAACCCCACCCTAGTACTTGACAAAAGAAGTAGACAGAAAATTATTAAACATATGTAAGATATAAAGTATTAATAACCAAGTGCACAAGGCATATTCACTAAAATAAATTATATTCTAGATTACAAAATAAAGTTCAGTAAATTTTAAATGACTGAAACATGCAATGCATATTCTATGACCACCAAGGAAAAATAATTTGGGAAGGAGAAGGTAAAAAACAAAATGCTTAAATAGGGATACAGGTTGATCCATTATAACCATGAGATGTACAAGACACTCTGTTGAAAATGAATGGGGTTAAGGGAGGGAGGAGTTGGGAAGGTGGGGAGGGAAGGGATTGTAGGGGAAAAACAAAGGAGGAGGTAACAATGCTCAATAGGAAATGTACTCATTACCTTACTCATGTGATTGTAACCCCTCTGTACACTATCTTTACAATAAAAAATGTATTTAAAATTTAAATTATAGGAAAAGTACATAATAGTATCCCTCATGAATGTAAACATAAAACTGCTTATCAAAAACAAGAGTCAATGGTGACCTTAATTCAACAACAAGGTGCTAAGCTGGAGGCTGCTGGTTGTGATAAGAGTTGATGTCACAGTGCAAGGATAGTTAGGAGATATTCATCCAAACACAGAGGAATGACAAGCAATAAATTCCTCATTGCAATGCTGGTGATAATATCCAATCCCTGAGAAGGCACTGTTTGTTCTATGTGGACCACATTTTCCTGGGTTTCTGACCATCTCTTGCAGTCCTAGCTTTCTATTGGTTCTGTGAATTACCAAACATCTTCCATAAATGCATTGGGGCTAAACTTAACAACCAAGAATGAGAATAATAAATGCGTCCCTTTAAAGCTCTTATGATCAAGATCTAAACTTGTACAGAAATTGGTATTAAAGCGTAATCTGCTCAGTCCCCCAGGGAAATAGAGGTAACTCAGGATTGTGAATCTGACCTCATAGGGATAAAAGCTGTAAAAACTCAGATGGATTAATCTGGTGTAATGGACAATTAAATTATCACTTGTAGTCATCATTGAGTATTGGACACTTGGTATTAAATGGAACCAACAGATTGATTTACTGTTAATACTCAGGAACTAGTGTCATATGGTAGAGAGATCTATCCCTCAAATACTTAATGCCTGTTAAGTATCTTGTATAAGGCATCTCATTTAGTTTGTTTTCAACCAGGAGTATTATGTGAGTAAGCTTTATTACCTTCTTCTCTGTACAGAAGAAAACACTCAGAGAAGTGAATGCTCAACCAAGTCAGTCTTTTTCTGACATTAACTCATGCCACCTGATGATATACTGTGAAGTTCTTTCCTAATACATCACTCGAGGGAGAGGAGTATAGTCTTAATTTAAATGCTTTCTGAATTTATTTAATAAAAGTAATAGGAGTATTTATATTCTAATGTCCTAATAAAAAGGAAAAAATTCATTGAATTATGTCATTAAAAAGATCATTCAAAAAAATGTTTTCAGTTCTGATGTCCTCTGCATTTTCACATGAGGATCTACCTGTATGTTTTTAGGTAGCTGTAATCAGTGTCAGTCTAAAAGTGTTTTAGATCTTAAAATGGTTAATGAAAAGAATTCTTTCTCCCTTCCCTTCCTTCTCCCTTTTCCCCTCTCTCCACTCTGAGCATTTATATCAATATGGATTGAAAATACTCTAGTCGTGTTCCCCACAGATAACAAATATTCTAATTAGCCAGCCTGCGGCCAAGAAAACAGGCAGGCCCACATAACCCATGTGGAGTGAAGAGAAACAGTTCTCAAAATGAAAGGATGTTGAACAAATGAAAAAAAAAATCATAGCCACACTGGAGAGGAAAGGCAAATATGAGGAACAGATTGGAACTGATCTGTTGATAAGAGATAATTCCCTTTGAGGAAGTTGAAGGAGATGAATTAAAGGGGTAAAGGGTTGACTTAGAGTCAGGAGAGGGATACATGCTTTGGGATATACATACGTAGAGTTTGGATGGGTGCCAGTGGTTCATACCTGTGATCCTAGCTAGTCAGAAGGCTGTGATCTGAAGATCACAGTTCCAAGCCAGCTCAAGCAGGAAAGTTTGTGAAACTCTTATCTCCTTGAGACATTCATCTACTGAGGAGCATCTGGGTTGGTTCCATAGTCTTAGCTATGGTGAATAATGCTGTGACAAACATAGTTGTGTTGGTAGCTTTAGTATGGCCTTGTGTGTGATTGTTTGGGTAAAGAAAATGTGAGATATATATATATATATATATATTTTATATATATACATATAATATATATTATATAAATATATGAATTCTATGCCTCCATCAGAAAGAATGACACCGCCCCATTTGTTAGGAAGTGGAAAGACTTGGAAAAAATTCTATTAAGTGAAGCAAGCCAGAGTCAAACATAGGTCCCATGGTTTCCCTTATCTGCAATAACTAATGTATGTCTAGGAAAAGCAGAAAAAGAGGTCAAAAGCTATTACATATGACCAAATAACCTGATGCTCAAATGAAATGAACCTCAAGATAGGGAGGTTTTATCTTTGTTGCTGTTCTTTTTAATGTACTTATAATGTACTATGTGGGTTTTTTTTTTGTTTCTTTGTATGTTCTTCCCCTATGGTACAATCTCTGTTGTCACTGTATTTAATTCCGGTGTCCTGCATCTTATATATACATTTTTCTAATTTGGGGAGGGGTAGGGGAATAACAAAATGCTGAAATAAGGATTCAGGATGACCCATGTAATAATGAGATGTACAAACAGTATGTTGAAAACTTTACAGCTTTGGGTGGGGGGGAGGAGTTGAGGAGGTGGAAAGGGAAGGGATGGTAGGGGAAATCAAAGGAGGGTATAACAATGCTCCATAGGAAATGGACTCATTACCTTGCTCATGTAACTGTAACCCCTCTCTCTGTACAGTATCTTTACAACAAAAAATATATATTAAGAAAAAACTCTTATCTCTAATTAACTACCCAAAAGCTAAATGTGGATCTGTGGCTCAAGTGATAGAGTGCTAGTCTTGAGCATATAAGCTCAGAGACAGCACCCAGGACAGACACAAAACCACAGGACAAGCACAAAAATTAATTAATTAATTAGTTAATTAACTAATTAGTTAGTTAATTAATTAATATCTAGAGCATAAATGAAAGTACAAGAGTATTAGGTCCTTGAAAATAAATTATTTTAAGCATCACTCATCTTAGCTATATGCATCTTTGCTGATCAACAGTTAATATAACTTAATATTCCTAAGGAAATTTTAATCATCATAAAGCATGAATCCTTAGGATGTCTATTTGGCACAACTATTTTGAGTAATCTTAAAAATCAGGTTATTTATAATAAAAATCAATTTCCATTAGAGACTATACATGTATATTACATATTATATTGTATATATTATACATTATATTGATACACAATTATATATTATATATTTATATATTATATTTATAATATATTATATATTCATATATAATATGTTTATCATGTAAATTATATAACACATAAATAAATACTATATAACTGATATATAATAACAACAATAGTCTATATAATAGTATGTAATTGATATATAGTATATATTATATATAAAATATTTAAGAGCCTAGATTTAGAAACTATAGACTTAGACATAATATATATATATATATCACCATAGACTTAGAAATAATATATAGCACAAATAACTTATTATATTAATTATAATTAATGTATAATTGTATTATAGTACATTATATATGTATATAATGTAAGAGTTTGCACTTAGAAACAGTCAGACCTGAGTTCGTTTCCTGGCTATATCCCTTAGTTCTTAGAAAGTTATTTAATATATAACTCATGAAAATCATTCTAAAGAAGGCCTAGAACCTAGGGAGTTCTCAGTCATCTGTGTTGTGTACATTTATGGTTGTGAGCCTAAACTTTCAGGCCAGCCCTCAACTTTTCATCATTCAGATTCTGTTTTAGTTCACTTAGAATTTGTGAGGTGTGTTCATCATGCCACATAACGTATGAACACAGAAACAAGGTCACCATAGGTAACAAACTTACTTTGCCTTTTAATTTTGTAGGAAAAGTCCCCTGGATTTTCCTCACCCAGAACTCTTTCCAGATGTCCCCTTTAAGAACTGTAACTCTTTCATGATTCCTTACTATAGTGAAAGGATTCAGCCATATTTATGTTGTCCAGTCAAGTATTTGGTAGTTTCCACTTTTAAGGCATGTTTTCTAAACATCTCTAGTAAATGGAGATTTTGACTTTCTGCCCAGGACACCCTGAGAGCTGCCTCCTACAGAAAAAGAAAGAAAGAAGCTAATAGGATAATAAATTGTAAGTCTCTCTCTCTCTCTCTTTCTCTCTCTCTCTCTCTCCCTGAACAAGAATTGTTTTAGTTAAACTCACATTCACTTTTCTTTGAAGGCTGTCCTCCTCTCTCCTCAGACCATTGTGTTTAATACACGACTTTTGACTCACCCCTCATTACTCACACTTTACTGATGTTACTTTAAACACTGTTGGCTAAAACGACAATTTATCAAGACTGTTTTGCCTAGCAGTTGGGGATAATTTATTTGCCTGCTGAAGGGTTTGATATTTATTAGCACGGCAAGCGAGTCAGTCATCAGAGCTTCGAACGGCAGGGGACAGGCTCCTAGTCCGGCTTGATGGCCTGCTTCACCCTCTCCTCCGGAGGTACTCTTAGACAAGGAAGCTCAGGGGGCTACACTCTTCCCCTAGGGAAGCTGGACCCACAGATGTCCAGGCATGAAGCCAGCAACCCCAAGGAGTGAGGTGTACCCTCCAACCCTCCTCCCTCCTCATCAGGAGAGCCAGCAAGACCCATGGCGTGCAGATGAGGACTTAGCACAGAAAAGTGTGCATCTGTGTAGAGAACGCGCTGGTCTCGGCAGCCAAAGGAGCATCTGGTTGGCAAGAAATTATTCAGGTAAGTTGGGTCCAGTTTGAGAATTAGGGAACCCTCAAGCTTCTTATGCCAGTATGGAAACAATTCTCACACAGAGCTGACAGTGTCATGGTAATACAATCACTGGGCCAAGCAAGAACAGCCTTTAAGAATAGCTTGCCCTCACACCAAAGGAACGGGTCAAAGAAGGAGAAAGAACTTGGGTTTATTGCATATCTAGCACTGTGCTAGATTTAGATATTTTATTTCACTCATGTAATAACCCCAAGCCTGAGTACTGCTATCAAATGGGCTCTGGGAGGTTATGTGAAATGCCTGTCTTCCACAAAAAGTAAGTAGAAGAGGCCAGGTATAAGCTCAGATCTGTCTGACCACATATCCCTGGTGCTCTGTGGTCTTTCCTACTGAGTGAAGGCTCTGGTAGACCAACCACAGACCTTGATGTGGTGCCTGGGGAGCTCCCACTACCAAAATCATGCTTGACTTACATTGTCATCTCTAATAGGAATAGAAGTGAGTGATGTAGGAGCCTGATCCATTAACAAGTGTACTATGGAGGAAATACACAACCATTTCCCCTGAGAAGGAAGAGATGGGATAAGACACCGTTAAACTAGTGTTTTAAATTCTCATATTCCTCAGGGTGTGCACAAGGAAGCATTGTTTTTATGGAATATTGTTGGGGGCTTGACACAACCCAGGAAAATGAGCATGTATGTAACACACACACACACACACACACACACACACACACACACACACACACATGGAGGAGAGAAAGGAGAAAATGTCATTGGACTTGGAAATGACATCAGGTCCTAAGTTTTCATATGAGGAAATCCCTAGGATGTCAGGGAAAGGACTCAGCTTTGAGGACTGCAGTAGAGACTCCTTTAGGACACACATTGGGACAGGAGACAGAAAATCCTGGAGGCCAAGCAACAGCCAGTGCCCACATTCTCCTGGAGTTACATCAGGGTGGAAAGCCGTGGAGGCATAGACTCACCCTAATTGACCAACAGTTCATCAGGTTCTGGACTCCAAGCTTCTGCCTTGGGCCAATCCCTGCAGGTCCCAACTTATTGTTTGTTGAGTCCACCATGAAACAAAATTCTTTCCAGAGCCTTGATTAATCTTATTAGAGCTCATAAAACGCAAAGTATTTCATTATGTTTGAATGTCTTCATTTTCTTGCAGAAATTTGTGGGGGGGTGAGTATTTTTGCTGTCCGTTTTCAATTAGTGAAAGGATGTGACAAAAAGAAAAGGAGAACAAATTAAAATTTGGAATTATTGTGAAGAGGGTAGCCAGCCCCCTGCATTCCCCCAGAAAGTAGTTCAGGTGTAGAGAAGATCTCCAAACCTCTTCACATTCTAAGATCAAGTCAACTGTTGGCTTGTGAAATAAATGTGTATGGCCCCATTCCAGGACGACTATTTCTTCATGTCACAAAGTGATGAGCCTCTATCCATCTTTGTTAGGATTGTTTCTGTTTTATGGCTCGTGTGTGGTCATGGACTCTATGTGATCCATTCATGCTGAAGTATTCATCCTGGCTCTGGCATTTTTGCCAAAGCTTTATCCACAACCCCTCTTCACTTTCTTAATTTTAAAACCCATGAGTCCTTTAACAAAAATATCACCCATCTGATTCTGATTTACATGTATCTCATCGAACTTTTGGGGGGCAGTACCCACCTGTCCCATGGGCTCTGTAGTGGTATGCCACGTTGAACCCTTCTTCAAACATCCAGTAGTCTTGTTTAGTCAGGATGCGGCATGTTACAACCCCTGAAGTAGAAGTGGTGCAGTTGGACCTGGGGCTATAGAGAAAGAGGCTCTGAAGTCCACATCTCTGGTGCTTTAGCCCATAATGGGCTTGGGAAAAACGTCTTTCCTCATTTTCACAGTGCAGACTTTATTGAGCTATTATGTTATGGTGTGTGAGAGTGTCAAAGTAAGTGTGTGTGTGTGTGTGTGTGTGTGTGTGTGTGTGTCACTGGCTATGATTAAATCTATCTGTGGCATTAATTCAGGCAGGAGATAGGCTTCCAGTCTCTATAATACAACTGAGAATGTGAAACTGGACTGAATTCTTCCTGTTCCACAGAGCTGGGTTTTATCTGTCTGTCAAACAATGAAAGGATGAATGAAAGGCAAGAGCTCTCAGTAACAGGAGTAAGAACTCAGTTCTGGAATGTCTCCTAGCATTCTTCCCTTCGAGTGGCTTTCTCCTCAATGGGGAAGAGGGTATACAAGTGGCCACAGGGCAGGTAACAAGTGAGGGAGGCATCACTCCAGCCACGGTGGTCACTGGCATCCTGCCGATCTTCCTCAGATGGAAACTCATAGAAAACATCTGGGCCACCCAAGACTGCCCTTGTGGCTACGATAAGAGTATCTGTGTCTGACAATAAAGACTTTGCCCAACATGTTCTCCATGTCACAGGTGCTGTCTCCAGCTCACTGCTATTGGTCCCTAAACTATTTGAAGGAAAATTTATTTCACAGGATGGAACCAATTGCATCTACCAATCCAATTTCTGTGATAAATTTCTTATTCTCTGCAGACTCAAATTAACCCATCTCTTTGTAGATTTATATGAAGTCCTGAGCCATATTTTTAAAATGTAAGTTGTATTTGTAGAGTGAGGTGCAATAGTTGGCGATAGTATTCTCAAAGCCAACTCACCAATACCACATCTTGAAATGACAGGAGGCCTAGACGTGTGTTGAAGTAACTGCTCTCAGCCATGGAGATGTTGTCCTGACATTTCTGCGTGCTGTGACATGAACTTCATGGTTTGCTGCTAATGACAGTTAAAGTACTAAGCTTGTCGTTGATTCAGGTTTAATTGAAGCTTAGATTCAATCCCCAGAACTGCAAACCTCAGTAAGTACATGAATAACATTTTTTTCCTTTGCCAGACCCAGAGCTTGAACTCAGGGCCTGGACACTGTTGTCCCTCAGCTTTTTATGCTCAAGGCTAACATTCCGCCACTTTAGACATACCTTCACTTCCAGCTTTTTGGTGGTTAATTGGAGTTAAGAGTCTCTCGGACTTTCCTGTCTGGGTGGGCTTCGAATTGTGATCCTCAGAGTTCAGCCTCCTGAGTAGCTGTGATTTCAGGGATGGGCCAGCAGTGCCTGACACATGAATAACCTTTATAAGTAGCCTGAGGATGCCCTATAATAATGTCCCTTTAAACTACTGCATTCCCTGCTATGCTTTATTGAGTTGGAATGAAGGGCTTGAGTTACTTCAAGGACTCCTAGGATCATGCATGGGGACCCTGGGAATGGGTCCTACATGTAAACTTCATGCATCACATGTGCTACAGCAGAAGACAGTTGGGAACCTCAGTACCCAAGGTTTCAATGCAAATTCTGGTTCAAACTGTGGGGCATTTGTCAATTGTTGGTGTATAGGAGTTTCCATTTAACTATTCTGTTTTAGTTTTTCATGTTCTGTAAAGGAAACTCATAGAAACAGATATCTAAGCATTCCAGTGGCCTAAGTGCTGTTCAATCTGTTCATAAGGCAGATTTAGGAAGAAGCATTAAATTAATGTAATTCCCCTCCCTCTTTCACTCTGTGTGTGTGTGTGTGTGTGTGTGTGTGTGTGTGTGTGTGTGTGTGTACGAGTATGATTGATAGCCGAGTTGGTTGCTTAGCGTAGGAAGTAACTGGCTCTGTGAAGCATTGACACCACTGTGTCTGAGTCAAGATCTGGAAAAACCCCAGCATTTGCAGAGGAATGAAGCTACTGTCGTGGCTTCATGTTAAATCTGTGCTTTGAGATACACAGCCTTAAAACATTTTATAGCCACAACATGGGGCCTCCCTAAAACTAACCCCCACCCCAGTCTCCAGCCAGTGTCTTCCAAATACATGCTCTAGGCATGACCAGGACCAAAAGATCAAACATGACAATTGACATGAATAACCAAAAGCTCATGTTCCCTGCTACTTAATCAAAAACACCTACTGCCAGAGAGACAAAAA
>NW_012267233.1:14082648-14195317 GCF_000151885.1 Dipodomys ordii | reverse complement strand
CCAGGCCCAGAGTTCAAGCCCCACAACCAACCAAAAAAAAAAAAAAAAAGATTATGTATGGCTTCAGAGAAGAGACACTTTCACTTATTCTGCAAAAAAAAAAAAAATGTAGATATGAATTGCAGCTCGAGATCTACTTTCTGGTAAGTAGTATTTCAAAATCTAAAAGTAAAGGGGCACAAAACTTTTCATGAGTACTCACTGTGCGAGGCATTGCACTCATTGCTTTACATACTCTTCGCTATTGTAGCCATTCTACAGATGAGAAACTGATACTCGTAGACATTAGAAACTTTGCCAGAATTCACAAAATGAACCCTAGGTATTTGATTCAGGTCTCGCAGTCTTCCCTCAATTGCATGCTAGTTTCAACCATGCTTAATAAATAACTACAGCTGCTGTGAGTATGTAAAGAAAAGTACTGTGTTATTTTCTAAGCCTGCATCTTGATTCCTGGTATAATTATTTATAAAGTATGCTATTTTAGGAAAAATCGCATTACAGATTTTAAAAATTACTATCTTCTTTGGAAGTGGATTTGCCTAGTCTCCCTCTCCCTGTGTTTCCAGGAAAAAAAAATCAGTGAATTTTGCTAGCATTACTAAGAAAAAGGAACAAAAGGAAGTATTGACTTTTGACCCTATTTTGTTCCTCATTCACTGGGTATATAAGTCTCAGCTCCTTCTCTATACAAGGGAGATAATAAGACTAACTCCATCTATTTCACAAGTTGTCATAAGGCTGAAATGATAATGGCAAGAAAACCCTTTTGAGACTCCTGAAGATCTGAACTACTATTATTTCATGAACTCTTCTTTGATAGTTCAGTGGGAAAGAGAAGCATTTTTTTCTTTTTCTTTTTAAAATTTTTATTATGTTTAAGTGGTTGTCCAAAGAAGTTCCCATTCTACAAAAGAGTATATTGAATACAAAGTGTCTGAAAACATTGTCACCCATCGCCCATAAGGAGAAGAGTTTTTAAAAATAAACAAGCAATAGTCCAACAATAGCCAGTGGTTATCTAGTAAGCAAATGTTTGAAAAAAACAGATGACAACTGACTTTTAGCACTTGTCAATTTCTGTGGTAAATATACTATATAGTAGAGGTGGGAAAAGATACACATAATAAACTCTCATAAACTAACACAAGCAAGATCTAGTATACTGAATTTCATAATAGAAAAATCTCTCACAAAGCTTTCTGCCATTGCTAGACTCACACTATGAAATGACTGAAGTATCTTTCTCCTCTTTGTACTCTTTTAATGGTGGTAAGTCTGCCTCTATGCTGAGGACCTTTGCTCAGTGTCCAGTAAACAAATCCTGCCATTTGCTGCTTTGAACATAATCTGAGGAATGTATGTCTGCTTCATATAGGACTGGTATTGTTATCCAAAGGCAGGGGGAGGAGGGGGATGTACTCCATGGAAATGTCATTTCTACAATCACACTGGGTGCTAAAACCAAATTCAGTCCACCCACTCTTTCCCTCATTCACAGAAGAACTTTGACAGAGACATACAGGCTTAAACAAGACTAATTCTCTCACATGAAACAAAACTGATAATATGTCAACTGGAACTGACCTATATATAGGACTTATAGACTTCTAATTTCTTTCTCCACTTTTCTCAAAGTCTAAAATGTCCACTGGAGCTCCAGACATGACATGTGAGTTCTAGGCTACAGGATGGATGAAGAAAGAAGGGGAAATTAAAGGACACTCTGAACTTTACAAAAAACTTTCTTTAAGTCTTTAACACTGCTTTGTTTATATCAAATTAACTAGAAACCAATCATCCAACCACACACAGCTACAAAAACATGCATGAAAATATATGCTCTATGTTGAAGTCAGTATACCTACTTAAATATCATTTTTATTAAAGTAAGGAGAAAAGATATTTAGATAGACAATTATCAATCTCTAGTACCTATTCATTAATATCTGCATACTAAATCATTAAAGAGTTAAAAAAAAGAATATCTCTCCTCTATCTGAAGCTTAAAAGTCTCTTTTCTCCATTCATATATTGTAGGCAGTAGAAGATAAGGAATTGGCAGTCTACAAGTGATTTAAATTGCACATTGACAGAACCAAATAAAGAGTAATAATATTTATTTCCAGGATGTATGTTCAAAACCTATCATGATGCTTCTAGTATATCATTGAGAAGATAACAGTAGTTATATATATACATATTACTAATTAGGTTACTAATATTATGCTATGTAGAGGTAAATGGAAGTTCTAATCTCTAGATGTAGCTGATTAAATATACTTGTAAAAGTTATCTGATACTTTTACCTGATGAAAATGAGATATGCATCTGTTTATCTGATGGTAGAAAAATGAGAGAGAGAAAATTCTTCTCCTTTCTAGATATCACCCATTCTAGACTCTACGTTCCAAATGAGTTCCATTCAGTAATCCAGTTTGAGCATGTAGATGTTTGCCTATAGCTCTCAGTTTATATCTTCCACTTCTTGTTCATATTCGAGTTAGTTAATGGAAGTTAGACATGGAAGACACTCTAAAAAATAAATCTCATTCTGATAACTAAGGTTTTTTCATCTCATCTTTCCAAAATGGCCTGGGTATAGAACCTGAGCTACACTAACCTACAGAAAAGCTTTCCAGTGGCAAATGCAAAAGCTGAGCCAACGTGCAAATGCATCTGTGAGAATGCAGATGATTGTCCTGCAGCGGCTGAAAGTATTTGCAGAGTATCAGATCACATCCAGAGAGGAGATGGGCTGACAGCCTTCAGTCCACTCCTATCTCATCTCAGACCAGAAGAAAAATAAGTGTCATTGAATATTTCATTATATGTTGTTCATGAGCAACTCCTTCCACCTATATTCATCTCTAATAAGTTAAAGTCCTTGATTTGCTAGGGTTTAGCTAGGTATATTATAAATAATATACCTGGTGGGAAAGGGAAATAACAAAATGCTGAAATAAGGATACAGGATGATCTATTGTTAACAATGAGATGTACAAGACATTATGTTGAAAATGAACTTTACAACTTTGTGAGGGGCAGGGGGTAAGAGAGGAGAGGGAGGAGGTGGGGAGGTCAGGAAGAAAGGGATGGTAGGGGAAAACAAAGGAGGGGGGTAACAATGCTCGACAGGAAATGGACTCATTATCTTACTCATGTAACTGTAACCCCTCTGTACAGTATCTTTACAATAAAAATATATTAAAAATAAGAACAAATGATTATATGGTTAAACACAAAAAATATACTTGGTGGACCCATTTCTGTGAAGGATTTAATTGTTGTGTGACTCCTGGCCTTTGATCTTGAAGTCATTCATTTATTCCCTCAGTAAATAATAAGCACCTACCCTTATAGGTTGTATGATAACAGTAGGGTCTCATCAGCAATAAAGGTATTTCTAGATATTCTCAGTCCTTTGTGGAAATTGCAGTCGAAGGAGAAAGACTACCACTGGAAAGGGGGGAGAAGGAACCAAAGGAAGCTGGACAAGAGAGAGAGAGAGAGTTCATCAAACAGAGCTTACAAATCATTTCAAGAGCTCAAGGCTTTATCCTGAGGGCAAAATAAAGTTTTTTCACTTATTATCTTTAAGTAGTCATACAAAAGAGTTTCCATCTGTCAAAGCAGTTTATTAATATGGTGCTTCTCCATCACCCCTCTCACCCAACCCCTTCCCTCACTTTTAATTTTTAGGTTGTGTGTTGAATTTTTTGCATTGAACAAAGCAGTTTATGTATACTAAGCATCTTGATCTGTATGATCTCTTCAACATCTTCAGTTCTTTTTGACCTACTCCTTCCCTTATTTTTCTCAATTCTGTGGTACATACAATGTATTCTGGCCTGCATTCTGCATCCTTCTCTGGTTCATTCTTCTACCTCCTCCCCATAGTGCCCCCTTCCACCCCCCAGCCCTGCCCCACCTCTTGAAAGTACCCATTTCCTATTAAGTGAAGTAAGCCAGGCCCAGAGAAACGTAAGTTGTATGGTTTCCTTCATTTGTGGAATCTAGAAGGTGCCTTTTAATCTATAAGCAAAGCAAAGCTTTTAAAGGGGTTGTGGGAGGGAAAATAGCTTATAGAAAGATTATCTGGGCAAGATGGCGAAGATACCGGGAGAAAAACAAGGATGGACCAACTGTAAGGCTAGGGCAGTGAGAAGTGACTTTCCCAGTGAGAGGTGATGTTGTCTTCAGCAAGCATGGTATCCATGGAAACAGGAAGAAGTGGACCGATTTATGGTGATGTTGAAAATGGGGTCAAGAGGGGAAGGAACAGGGGTCATGTGTTCTCCATGCAGAAACACTGACCAAATGTAACCTAGTTCCTAAATAATCTCAGGAAGAAACATGTGCCTCTACTGCTTGCTCTTTCGCAGCTTACAGGAGTTTTGGCAGAACTCAAGAAGCTCCTTGAGAAGGAGCAGTTGTCCAGCAACAATGAGCTTTCAGAGCAAGTTTGAAACTCAGGAACAGAGATACCTGTCTGCTGTGATTGACTCAGGATAAATGACTCACAGTGAACCTGGAGCCTGAAACCAGAGAGTTAGCCTGTCTTTAAAAGATATTGAGGTTGTTAAGGTTTGGGGTTTGGGTTTTTCTTGCTGTTGTTGTTTTGTTTTGTTTTTTGATTATTTGGTTTTCAATTTGCACTAAAGATCACTTTCCTCTACCTAGCAAGGCTATGAGTACAGAGGCAATGTCAGCCTTGAGTATTATTTATCTCTTCTCAGACCAGGTTACCCATTTCAATTATTATTCACTAAAACACCACCTGGGATGACTGCCTGTCAGATCCTTCTGGACAGAGTAATAGAATTCTTTTGATGTTTCTCCCTCAAGTCATTTGGACACATGGCTTGTTGGTGAGCTAGGGTTTAAAGAAAACCTACCAGCTTCCCTTGACAGGCTGAGTGGGCTCTAAGGAAGCCATTCTAATTCCTGTTGGAGGGAATGAGGTGACTTTCCCAGAAAGAGACTAAACTCTGTGGGGGCAGCAAGGAGTTTCAGATCTTGATCAAACATGGAAGTGAAGTGAAGAATTAGAGTTTAATTTCCAGCCTTGATTGACAGATGGCTAAGAATCTTACCCCACTCCATAGGAAAGGATTTCCCCTTAAATTCCACATAAAAATCATCTGTACCCCCTGAAATAAATACTGCCCAGTTGCCATCAGAGAAAGAAAACACAGATTACCGCTACCCATCAAATCCTGCCTCCCTACCCTCAAATATGACACAAACTATAACCACATACTAAGTTGACCATAAAAGGTGTTCCAATTTCAAATTTTCCAAGTCGGTTGGTTAAACCTGGTCCTAAAATGGTAATTTGGACTGCAGTACAACTAATGGACCAGGAATTATGAAATGTCTTGTTACCCATCATCTAAACCCAATAATTAAGAGTCCAGTTATGATTAGGTTCAACCTGAGACTTCTATCTGATGTATTTATGAAAGTAACACTGAACACTTAGGAAGCTCTATTTTACTCTAAACTTCACCACATTTCTTATCCATTTCTTGCATCTTTGAACCCTGCAGCAGCTGAATCTGTCGTTTTTCTTTCTCATTCGTGAGTATTCAAAGTGACATCTCCTGTGACACTATACCTGGGAGAAAATTGGAAGGTTGGACACCATACACTGTTCACATTAGAAGAATTTAGTCTGATAAACTGAACTGGTGACCAAGCAGCCTGGACAGCAAGGAAAATGGCTTTCCAGTGTCACTGTTGTTTCTGGCTTTTCTTTTTTTCTTCTCTTTCCATTTTTTTCTGTTTGCTTCATCAAATTTTTTTCTTTTCCTTGGTACATCATTATGGTCCATCTTCTTTTTCCTAGAAATGTCCACTTGGATTGTGTCTGATACATGGAATAAAATGCAAACCAGAGCTGAGAGGAGGCCCATGTTCTCCTCACATCGAAGTTTTTGTAAAGAAAAATACACAAAGGCAGCCACGCCTCAGTCTGGCTTCCTAGTAACCCCAGAAAAAAATGTCAGAAATGTGTTTTAATTCTTCAGCCTGAGTGACAAAAAGGTTAAAATGTTTCCCAAAGTCCACTTAAGAATAATTCCAAGCTTGGGAAAATGGATTTTGTTAGCCCTAAAGCCTATTAAGATTAATGACAAGAGGGGCTCATTCTGCCAGGGGAAGAAAATCTACTTACAAATCTAATAGGGGGGTAGGTTATTCTGTCCATTTCAAAGAGCAGGAGACTTAGCCTGACAAACACCCACTGGAACAAGATCCATTGCAAACACACAGCAGGAATTGGGATCCACAATAAGATCCACATTGCATATGCAAGGAAAGGTCCTTAGGTGGGATTTGTTATAGATAGTTACCCTGCTCTCAATTATAGAGCCTACCCTGGCCACACAACCAGCCTTTATGGAGCTTGGAACTGTATTTAGAAACGGGAGCCTTATTCAGGGTAGAAACCGCTATGGTGCCCGTTGACCTTGTGGCCCCTTGGCAGCAGGGAATCCTTGCTTCTATTAAAGTGCTTGGCCACTCCAGTGACTCTACCACTTCTCAGCCCCTGCAACTACCACTGCTGACCAACTGTGTTCTTGCCCAGATGGACAATGTCCACAAGTGTCCAGTGATCTGTGACTTCCTTGCAAAGTGACTGGTATCTCCTGGGGGCAGTACCCCTAGGCTGGCTGCCCTTCTGGCTGAAGAATTTTGGCACCAAGTGTTCATCCTTGGTTATCTTGGCAGGACAGAACACAGAAGTTTGCTGCTAAGAGAAAGGAATTCCCAGACTAAGAGATGGCTAGACAAGAACTCTGGCTTTGATTACCAGCTTGTGGAACTGATGGGAGAAAAATAGACAGGAGCTTTCTAAGTGTTTGAGGAATTTAGTTCAGCCCAAGAAACCCAAGCCTCGCTGACAACAGCTTGTGATTACTCAATCTCTGAGGTTATTCCCAGATCCCTCCCACCCCCAAATTTGTATCAAAAAACAAAGGGTTCCAAGGATTTACAGATCCCTGAAAAGGCAGATGTACCAATATCCATCTCAAATAAGCCAAGAAAGATTGTGGGCAAAGGAGATCCTTCAAGAAAGCACAATAGCTGCGTGCATATGACCATATAAAATGACGCTCATCAAAACAAACTCCAAGGAATGGAAACAAGAGGGTTTTTTTTTAATTGTACTGCTTGCAGTTCTTTTTTTTCTTTCTTTTTTCCCTTCTGTCACTGTTTTTTTTTTTATTTTCATTTCAGTACCCTTTGTCTTGTATATAAGTTTATCTGATTTGGGGAAGGGAAGGAGAATCACAGAAAGGATGGGACAAAGGATGAGCCAATTCAAAAGTGATACCTACTAAACTCTATGTTGGAAGTGAACTTGGGAGAAAATGAGGGAGAGGGTGACACTGCTCAAAAAGAAATGAACTCATTACCTGACTTATGTAACTGTAACCCCTCTGTTCATCACCTTTCCAATAAATTTAAATTTAATTAATTAATTAACTAATTAATAAGAGCACAACCAGGTTTTCTCACATTGAGTGACCACAGAACGCTGCATCACTAGGACAAGGACCCCTCACACACCACCCCTACCAACCAAGATGTGATTCCCATAAAACCAGTGACCAATGGGTATTGTCTGCTCCTTGCCCATTTCCTTAAATAAATAAAAGTTTTCTTTGAAGTGTTTTAATATGTGTGTGTGTGTGTGTGTGTGTGTGTGTGTGTGTCCCCTGATCTGTAGTACAAAGGAATGTGGGCTTAATTTGCAACAGACAAAAAGACTTCAAAATACAGTAATGTAGTGTGTATCTTTTATGGACTAGTCTAGATAAGTGCTACCTTAAAAAAATGAAGTAAGTCTCATTTGTAATTTAAAATACTTTGTTAGTTATATTTAAGCAACAGATTAGTAGAATTACTTTTGATAATTGATGGAATGTACCTTCCCACAAAAATATTATCATTTTAATATAAAATAAATGTGAAATATCACTGAGGTATTTTACTCTTTGTTACTAATTTGTAGCCTGAATTAGCCATATCAAACGCTTAACAGATACATATGACGGATGGCTACCATATTGCAAAATACAGACTACAGGCCAGAGGATAGTTCCAGACAAGTAGATAGCTCTTTACAGGTTTGCCAGTAGCCACAGACTTCTATTTCATGATCCTATGATCCTTTAAAACAAGTTTTCTAAGCTGGCCACTATTGACTTCAGATGCCAGATAAATGTTTGCTATAGGTTGTTGTTTCGAGTACTATAGGATGTTTAGTGTGCCTGTCACTATCTAGTAGAGGTCAGTAACTCTGCTTGCCTTCCCCCAACATTGTGATAATCAAAAATTACTACCAAGAGCTTGTTGTGTGCGGCAACAAATCATTTTTAACAATGGCTCTTGAAGTTTGTCTCTCATGTTTATACTATAATGCCTTGGAGGTTTTGTTAAAACAGAGGATTCTGAGCCCCAGTGCCATAGTTTTTGTTCCTGTGGTTCAGGGATATGACCCAAAAAACAGGTATAATTGATACTTTCCCTAGACTACTGGTTGATGTGATCCTTTGCCTGGCCAATCACACACATCACAGGGCATCTTTCCTCCCAAGAAGGAAGACAG
Source organism: Dipodomys ordii (assembly GCF_000151885.1). Lineage (NCBI taxonomy): Eukaryota > Metazoa > Chordata > Mammalia > Rodentia > Heteromyidae > Dipodomys > Dipodomys ordii. The sequence continues at coordinate 14,186,697 of NW_012267233.1, read as the reverse complement.
CAAGGAAATAGGGGACAAAGTATATTTCTGAGAATGTCACAAGAAAGTATGACTTTTGCTGACATTTCTTTATTGAGAGTTTGGACTATGGCTATACTTACTCAAGGAGTAGGTAGAAGGTAGGCTCAGAACATGTCATGGAACTAAGGAGTTCCATTACAAAAGGGAGAGCAAGTGGGTAACCAACGACACTTTGCAGGCCCTTCCAAGAGGTGAATAATATCATTTAGGTATAACTGGTCATACTAGAGCTCCATCTGGAAACTCACCTAGAGGATGGCATACAAGCTACACATCTTAGTAGTACAGCTCAAAATGACACTTAGTATGTCTCTCTTGAAAGAGTTGCTTGTGGCTCAGATGGTTATGAACTTTTGAAGATGTATATAAGAAAAAGAAAGAGTATGTGGCATGGTTAAAAATGAAAGAAGTAGATTTGCCAGTGGACAGTTTCACTATTTATTCCTCTCCCAATTCTTTTTTTTTTTCATCATGGGGCTTGAACTCTGGGCCTAGGTGCTGTCCTTCAGCTCTTCAGCTCAAGGGGAGCACTGTACCACTTGAGCCACAGTGCCATTTCTGGTTTTTCTGGTGGTTTATTGGAGATAGGAGTCTCACAGACTTTCCTGTCCAGGCTGTCTTTGAACCATGATCCTCAGATCTCAGCCTCCTGAGTAACTAGGATTATAGGCATGAGCCACCAGCTCCCAGCTCCCAATTCTTTTTTGCCTTATTGGAAAAATAAATTTTCCACCTTTGTGATTTAAAACATTTTGGCTCCACTTCTCAGACCCAGAAGTTAACCCTAATGAGTGTAAGCCAAGCAAATAATCAAATTTCCCTAGTCACAATGATAGGTTCAGAGACAGGCTTAAACTAGTCCAAACAATGAAGTTCATACCTCTTGGTTGATGTTTGTAGCAGAAGAAGCCATCTTTCCCTCGGAATGTGAATGAGAGGACTGTAACCTTGGAGAAACTGGTAGCCATGACATGAAAAAGCCAACCCCAGAAGGAAGCCAAAAAATGGAGGAGGGGAGAACCAAGAGAATCTAGATGAAATAGATCTGCAATCATGATGGTATTATGACCATCTGGATCAAACAATCCTGTGTCCCATTCCTGGAATTCCAAGTTAAGTCAGCCAATACATTACTTGTAGTATCTAAATCAATATGAGTTTAAGATTCTGTCACTTATAACCAAAAGCATTCCCAAGAATAGTTTAACCTCTATGTCTTTCTTCCTTGGTATCTAAAAGCACCTAATAAAGACAGGGACAAGTTTATCTCCAGAGAACCCACTGTTCTGCTGTAATTCCTTTCTTTGGACCACATTGGCTCACCTAAGTTTCTCAATAACCATGTAGGTAACCATAAATCAGTACACTGAGTGTTAAAAAAAAAATAAACTAACCAATCTTCCCAATGTCACTCTGAGTGTCTCCACCAAGAATTGAGCTCATCTGACTTCAATGCTCTCTCTACAACTTTGGGGGCTCAAATGTTATTTTTTGACCCACATATATAAATAACAAAGGTTTATGTGTTTACTCAAACTCCTCATGGAAAACTATCTTGACTTTTGAAAATCTGATCCAATGATCAAAAACATATGTAGAATATTAGTTAGAAGGTGGTGTCGACCGTAGTAGAGTTTTATAGGTATCTTGGGCAGGTCCTTCAGAGTAATTGGGATGTGGAATGTGGAAGTTGTTTTTATGAGAAAGTTGGGGCACGGCCTCCTGTAGGCAGCCTCAGGCAAAAGAGCAAGTCTATCAAGAAAAAAAATCACAGTGAACCTGGTGATGAGGTTCATGAGGATGTTAATGAAAAGAAATCTCATATTTCAAGGCTCTGTTGGTGATATACTTTCAGGCAATGGCATAGGACACAACAGAACTAAAAAGTTTTACCCCAAGAGGTCAGTATTCTTTTTGAAATCTTATGCATGGTTTAAAAGCTTTCTCTACAATCCTTCTCTTGCCTACTTAACATGGCACAGAGCCTTTTTTTTTTTTTTGGGTAGGTCCTGGGGCTTGAACTCAGGACCTGGGCACTGTCCCTGAACCTCTTTGTGCTCAAAGCTAGCGTATTCTATCACTTGAGCCACAGCACCATTTCTGGATTTTTCTGGGTAGTTTATTGGAGCTAAGAGTTTCACTGACTTTCCTACCTGGCCTGGCTTCTAATTGCGACCCTCAGATCTCAGCCTCCTGAGTAGCTATGATTACAGGAGTGATCTACTAGTAACTGGCTTATACTTGCTTTTTTTTTTTTTGACAGTTCTGGGGCTTGAACTCAGGGCCTGCGCACTGTCCCTGAGCTTCTTTTGCTCAAGGCTAGCAGCCTACCACTTCAGCCATAGCACCACTTCCAGCTTTTTCTATTTATGTGGTACTGAGGAATCCAACCCAAGGCTTCCTTCATGCATGCTAGGCAAGCCCTCTACCACTAAGCCACATTCCAAGTCCTAAATTTACTTTTAAATATTTTCTTAGCCAGAAATGTTAGAAAGATTTCTACACAGTAGACTCCTTTATGCTTATGTACAGTTCCAATTACCTATAGCCAATGTAGCCTAAAACTATTATTATTTGTCTTGACTCTGATTTGTTCTAAAGATTGATAAAGACCTACAAGAGACAGACAGACAGATCCTATTTGATAAATTTTATTATAATACATTGCTATAATTGTTCTTTTTTATTAGCTACTGTTGGTTCATATCTTACTGTGCCTGATTTACAAATTAAACTTTATCATAGTTATGTACACATAGGAAAAACCAATATACACAGGGATCAATACTATTGGTAGTTTCAGGTATCCACTGGGGGGCTGGAACAGATCCTCTTTGGATACTGAGAGACTGATGATGAAGCTTGAAGGTGGCCAAGTTTCATTAACCATGCAATTTTATCCAACTCAAATGATTACTCTGTTGTCATGATTAAAAATAAGAACATTTGTCTTCATATCCATAATAGCTAATACTGACTTATTTTTTAGTTGAAATAAACACCTGATCTGTTTTCTTCAAAGCAGAAAACCACATGTTCTTACTCTTACTTCATACTTTTACATAGATAAACATATATTGAAAAGGTCCTGAAGGCCTCCAGTTTATGGAAATGCAGAATGTTCCTCTAATAATAAAAGCCACACAAACTTGATTTGACCCAGATGCCCTTTGGAAGATATTGTGTTCAACCCTTTCCATGTGCACATATTACATCTATAGATAAGTGTTAAAATACTAATAAAAGAAGCTGGATGGGCTCCTTTACCATCAGGCACTGACTATAAGATAGATTCAGAGCTTTGACCATCTCATTTGTGCTTTGAATGTGTCTCTTATGGTGTGAACTTCATTGAATTCCTTTCCCTGTGTCCAGGTTTTGACATACAAAGTTGTATATCACTGGGCAGTGGGGGCTCATCCCTGTAATCCTAACTACTCAGCAAGCTGAGATCTAAGGATCACTGTTTGAAGCCAGCCTGAGCAGGAAAGTAATCTCCAATTACCCACAAGAAAATTGCCAGTGCAAGTTGTGGCTCAAAGTAGTAAAGTATTAGCCTTAAGCCCCAAAGCTCAGGGAACAGAAATTCCCAACTCAAATGGTCAACATTAAACTAGGCTCAAAAACAAGAAACAAACCCTTGTTATATTAAACCACTAAGGTTTAGGGACTATTTGTTATAGTGTTACTTGCATTGACTTAATACATTGCTCAACTGAGAGAGTAGTTTTATATTGGCCAGTACATCTGGAAACCCAAACACATGCTGGCTGTCAACTAGCTAAGCAACCCCATAGCTCTAGTATTTTCAGTTATGCCCTTAGTCCTTGATTTCATCATGCCTTGTGTTAACTTCACCTCCCCATTTCAGTGTCAAGTCCCTGAGACACAGAAATGGCTTGCCTTCTATTCTGTAGTCTCCACTACAACGAGCACCATTGTGAGTAGTTTATCATAGGAATTAATGAATAAAATGTTTTCAGAGTCATCTTACATTTGGTTAGAAAGGATCTAGGCTGGAGGAGTCCAAAAGAACATCTGTTGAATCCTTGATAATTATAAGCTTATCCTCAGTGTCTCAGAATATTTTTTTTGTCGTGGTGCTTGAACTCTGGGCCTGAGTGCTGTCCCTCAGCTCTTCAGCTCAAGGCGAGCACTCTACCACTTGAGCTACAGCGCCACTTCATCTAGGTAAAATCACCTTAAATCTTCTACCTGAGAAAGTCTAAACCTTTCCTGCAAGTTTCTGGAAAGGTTAACACTCTCATGATCATTTGCAGCTCAGGATTCTGGTTCCTGTTGCATTCATTTCATTTATGAATAATTTTTTATTCCATACATTCTCGATCTAGTCTATTTCATATCAACTCCTGCATGAAATTCAACCCTGGCCTTTCAAAAGCTATTGGTGTGTGAGATGAACTTGATCAAAGATTGAGCCAAGGGCACAGGATGACCCATTGCAACAATGACACTCACAAGACACTATGGGGGGGGGGGGAGGGAGGCATCTGGGAAGGGATGGAAGGAAAAAAATCAAAGGAAGGGGTAACAATGTTCGACAAGAAATGTACTCATTACCTTACTCATGTGACTGTAACCCCTCTGTACAGCATCTTTACAATAAAAAGAAAGATTGAGCCAGCAGTGAGATAATGTCATCTGAGCAATTCACTACTGCTATAGTTAGGTATTGAATACCTTCAAGGACCAGTGTCTTAAAGGCCTAGTGCCTAATGTGGCAGTACTGGGAGGTGGGAGATGATGGAACCTTTAAGCAATCGTGGAACGGCTTTAGATCAATGAGAACTAGTCCTGAAAGGGCCCCTCCTAGCTCTCCCAGGCTTGGGATGACATGATTTTGCCTTACCACATGCTTCCACATGATATTCTGCCTCATTACAGACCTTAACACAAAGAGGCAAGCAATCATTGGCTGGATCCTCTGCAAGGAACTGTGCTTTACTTATTTTTACTAAGATTTACTTTTACTTAACAATTACCTGCAATACACTTAATATGTCCAGGACGTTATGTTAATCACTTGACAAATATTAACTCTTAGTTCTCCCGGAAATCTCATACATCTCTTATTATCTCCAATTTATATATGGGGAAATAAGTAACCAGACCATGATCAAATAGCTAGTAAATGATGGAGATGGGATCTGGACCCAGCAGCCAAGATCTAGCGAACACCATGGTGTCTCTCCAAGAAGGTATTTGGACATTCCTAGTCACCATTTCTATCAAATCTAAGGAAATTCTCCGTAATTAGCTCCATGGAAGTATAAATTGGATTTTTGCCTCTACTTGGAACACTGTTGGCTTTTTCTTATTGGAGCCTGCACTTTTCCACAAAGCCTTCCATAATCCAAGTATTAGACAACAGCAGATCTTCTTTCCCATCGTGCAATCTGCCAGTCATGCCAGAGCCTGTCCCTGCTCTTCTTATGCGCTTTCTCTGCTCCATGTGCTTGCATGTATTATCTCTGTCACCTCTGGAAGGAGTCCACTCACCCTTCTTCAAGACTCAAATGTCACCTCCTCTTCAGGAATTTCATGCTTTTCCTTCACTACTTACCACACTACATTCGAATCAACCCTCTGCTCTGAACTCTTCCACCCTGTACTACCCGGACTTCAAACAGGGCTGACAAAGCCTCAAAGGCTGATGTTTTGCGCATTAGTACAGGCCTCTCAGCAGGTCTCATGCCATAGTAGGTGAACAGTCCAGAATTGGGTATAAAGGGTATGTAAGATCTGTCTACACCTTCATAGGAAGATGTTGTAATACTAGCTAGCATTCTTAAATTATACTTGAAGCAGGAGTTAAAGAGGGGGGAGGAGAGAGAAAGGGAGGAAGGAAGGAAGAAAGAAAAAAGGAAGGAAGGAAGGGAGGAAGGGAGGGAGGGAGGAAGGGAGGGGAAAGGAAAGAAAAAGAAAGAGAGAAAGAAGGAAGGAAAGGAAGAAAGGAAAAAAGAAAGATGTTAATATTTTGCATTCTTTTGAGAGAAGAAATCAGTGCTGAGTGCAGATACATACAATTTGAGAAGATAATTAGAGCCATCCTTTGGGGGAGTTTTCTTTATGCTTAAGATTTACTACATAACCACAGCATGCTGTTTGGTAGCCAAAGAAACACATGACTGACTTCCCCCTCCCAGGGGCTTCTATTGCTTAGAAGAGTGGGACATCTGTATGGAATTCATGCTCCTGAATATTTCACAAACATTCACTAGTGTGTTTTCATGGTTGGTTAGTCTTCTGTCCTGATTTTCTCTGATTTTTTTTGTTTAGCTGTTGTTTTTCCTTCCTGTCTCTGGTTTGTCAAGTAACAGTGGCAATCAACATTCACTGAGAACTGACAGGGAACCTGAACTGTGTGTGCTAAGACTTGGATAAAATCAGTATGTAGACTTTTCTGTCATGAGCATCACAGTGAACTAAAATTGCTGTATCTGATATTAAACTTCTCTAACATATATTCTTTGAAAAGCACCATTCCTTGGTGTTTTATTGTCAGGTAGAATTCCAAACATGGAGAACACTGTCAAAAGGAAAATCAGCCCTGGCTTTGGAAGATAAATTAGATACGAATGTACCCATTTCCATGATCTTTACTACACAGAGAAAATTGACAAATCTACTCAACCTACTGCATAAGCAACAAGGTAAATGATTCCCATTTGCCTATCTGTGGCCCTAGAGGGTTGACTATTTGTCTGCTTGTGTGTTTGCTCTGAAAATTATTTGTTTTTATATTTTGCCCACTTGCTACTACATTTTTGCTCAGTTAAAGGGAGTTTTACTAAACAGTGAAAATAATTAAATGTGCATTAGTGATAAGTAAATTATAACCCTGACATAATATAGAAAATGCTATTAAAAAGTACAAACTACTAGAGTGCCGGTGGCTCATACTTGTAATCTTAGCTCCTCAGGAGGCTACTATCTAAGGATCCTAGTTCAAAGCCAGCCCTGGCAGGAAAATCCATGAGACTTTTAGCTCCAATTAAACATCAAAAAGAAAAGAAAAGAAAAGAAAAGAAAAGAAAGCCAGAAGTAGAGCTGTGGCTCAAGTGGTAGAGCACTTGCTTTGAGCAACAAAAACTCAAGTATAGGGCCCAAGGACTTAAGTTCAAGGCCCAGGACTGGAACAAACACACACAAAATAAGTATAAAAAAGATTTGTTTTTGTTGGATAGAGAGACTTTTGAAATCTATATTCAGCGAAAAGTAAATTGTAGGCAACTTATATAGCTCATTTAGAAATTAGAAAATAAACAATAATGTACATGATTTTTATGCATATATATAAATATGCTACACACACACACACACACACACACACATATATATATATATATATATACCTATGTGATGATAAATCTTGATCCAGAGATTTATTGGATTTAGAAGCACCTAGAAGTTTTCTTGAGTGTCTGTGAGGGCATTGGCACAGAAGATTAGTTCATGAATGGTTTAATCCACTGATACATTTGAAATTTGGAAAGGGAAGACTGGTAGGGGGAAATAGGTCACTTCGAGTGTGGCCTTGGGGAATCTATCTTTGGCTCCTTTTATTACTGCTCCCCTCTGCTCTGTGGCTCCCATGACTTGGGCAGCTCTGCTTTCCCATACCCTCCCCACCACAGTGGACTCAACCCTCCGAAACCGTGAGCTGAAATAAGTCCTTTCTCCTTTAAGTTGTTTCTGGCATGGATTTTGTCACAGAAATGAACAAAAATTCTAACTAAAAAATATGTTCATACATAAACATCTATCAATAGATAAATCTGTTAAGGATACAGGGGAAACTATGAAAATCTTCCAAATCAATATTTCCAGGAGAACAAAATTAGAAAGAGAAGGGTAGAACGAATATATTTTCCTTAGATGATCATGTATTTGATGATTTAGGTGAATGATCACATATTGCTGATGTTTTTAAATAAGAGCTAAAATTTAAAAACAACTCTGACCCTCTTTACCAAAATCCCTTCATATAAAGGTGGTCAGTCCAAAAAATTCTTTATGAAGGTACTAGAAACTAGAAAATATAAAGGTTATTTTACCTTACCTTCCTTTATTTTTAAAGCAATGGTTCAGTTACTCAAATTATAGAGTATTCTGTCACTCCCTTCTGAGCTATCAGTGACATGTATATAAACAAAAGCTCCAAAATCTAAGGACATATTTATAAATGTGAAAACCTCAGAATGTAAGTCATAACAGGATAAAAGGAAGAGCCTAAGGTGGGGGTATCCTGTCATTCCCCTGCTGGCCTCTGCCCTTCTGTGGCCATAGTAACAACCTTGATTGAGCAAAAGCTCTCCAGAGACAAATGAACCTGTTTCCCAGGTGAAAGTGTGTCTTAATTACCCCAACTGTACACCAGTTACAAGTGTTCTACCTCAAAGGCTTCCCTTTCTTTTGTTTGAGTCTCTATTTCCCCCTCTTAATAGGGAAATACATCTAAACAAGCAATTCGCACCTGTTTGAGAATCAGATTAGCTGTCTCTTTCTCTCTGGAGTAGGCTTTAATAACCAGGAAAAGCCTCAGGGTCACCTGCAGTAGAGGAAGAGATAAGGACAACACAGGAAGAAGAAAAGTGTAGCTCAGAGCACGAAAAGAAAACTTTGGCTTACCTCAGTCCTTTGCCTAAGGTTAAACCACTTTCACAAACACAGACTTATTATACTAAGAATTGGGAAATTACAGCCATCCACGATCAGGCTTACTTATCAGCTGATCAGTTTACAACCTTAGCAGATAAGGTCTAAATCACTAAACTTCATCCTGCTCTTCTATGCCCCTCTCAATACCATCCTTAGCACCATCTTACATCCTTCATAAGAAGAGGTAATGTAGGTATGTAAGATCCAACAAATATAAACCCATCACCGAGAAGCTACTTAATACATCTCAGTGACTATTTTTTGGGTGTTGCTATGTAATTCAGGCTGATCTTGAACTCATGCTGTTCCAGCCTCTGCCTCCTGAGTGTTGGTATTCGAGGCATGACTCATCACACTCAAGATTTCTCAGTGACAATTCTTTTCAACAGTAACAGGATCATAATAAAATACCTCTCAGAACTTTGGGGAGGATTAAGTAAGTAAATAGTCATCCCGGACAATGCCCAGTACTGTATAGAAATTAGCATCCTGCCCATTGACCAGGGGAAAGTCTGAGCAGTCCAAGAGAAGGTCAGAACTCAGAACAGCCAGTCTTCTGTTCCATCGAGGCCAACTCCTTTGGATGCAAAACTCATGTTATTTTGCGCAATTTCTTGTCTATTCTGTGCTTATTTTGGGTATAAATAGATGACTTCAGCCATCAGCACTGTCATTCCATCCTTACGTGCCAGGAACATGTATCAAAGAAAGAAGGAAAGAAGGAAAAAGGAGAGTGCAAAGCAGGGATGCGAGAGAAACTGGAGAGAAGGTTCAGGGGTTTTCAAGCAGATTACATAGGCTCATCCTTCTCATCTGTACAACACAGTCTGGAGGACGAAGCCTTGGAAATGAGGTAGGAATACTGAGTATCTCTCATACTTGAGACAGGTTCTATCCTCCTTTTGGGTGCCTTCCTCGGTGAACATTGGGTTAGCATTAAACCAAGGCATCCTGTTGATGATTCCTTTACCTTCTTCATGAGATACCACAAGATCTTTGTGTTATGTAGAAGATGACCCCCACACCACACACACACACACACACACACACACACACACACACACACACACAGAGCTAGGGTCATTTTACTAGGCCCTCCATCCTCCATCCAGGCATGAATCAGACTGGAAATGAATAATTCCGCCTGTTAGGAAAATCAGTCTTATAAACTGAAAGAAGAGAGAGTTACCACATCCTAAAATAAATCTGCCGTTGTTGGGGAAAGGGGTGGCCAGAGAATTTAAATGTTTAAACTAAAATCTTTGTAATTCATTTATGATCTAGGTTGTATCTTTTTGTTGTTGTTGTTGTTGTTGTTGGCTGTGGGGCCTGAACTCTGGGCCTGGGCGCTGTCTCTGAGCTCTTTAGCTCAAGGCTGGCACTCTACTACTTGAGCCACAGCACACTTCTGACTTTTTCTGCTTATGTGGTGCTGAGGAATCAAACCCAGGGCCTCATGCATGTGAGGCAAGCCCTCTACCACTGAGCCACCTTCCTAGCCTGTATCTTTTCTTATATTATCTTCCTCTTATTCTCTTATCAACAAGGGCCTCTCCCTATTATTCCTGACAATATAAAAGTGTATGTGTGCACACACATATGCACACATACGCATACACACACCTTATTTCCCTATTGTTTCTTCTGGAGCAAAAGTTTTGGTAGAGATGCTGTTTCCTCTTAATTGGGTCCCAGTTACTGTGTTTTTATTTTTGTTTTGTTTTGTTTTTTTACTTTGCTTAAAATGCTCCTGGTTATTTCTTTTGTAAAAATACTGTACAGAGGGGTTACAGTTACATGAATAAGGTAATGAGTACATTTTCTATCGAGCATTGTTACTTCCTCCTTTGTTTTTCCCCTACCATCCATTGTCTCCCCACCCCCCCAACTCCTCCCTCCCCCCACAAGTTGTAAAGTTCGTTTTCAACAGAGTGTCTTGTACATCTCATTGTTACAATGGGTCAACCTGTATCCTTATCTCAGCATTTTGTTATTTCCTTTCCCCTCCCCAAATTAGACAATGTATAAACAAGATGCAGAACACCGGAATCAAATACAGTGAAAACAGGGGTTATACAATGGGGGGAGACCAGTTACTGTGTTTTAACTACTATAAGTTCCATCCATCATTTCCCCAAATCCCTCTTGTTAATATCACCAATGATCCCCTAGTTAAAAATAAAGGGGGGGGGAGGAAAAAGAGCATGTCTGTGTCTTTGTAGCTTCTGACACAGTCTATTATACTCTCTTTCTGGGTGCCACCGCATCTGCCTGTCCTAGCCAGCTCTTTCTCCACAGACCTGGCTGTCCTTTCCCCTCCTTTAATTTTTTATTTTGTTCTTTGTTTGATGCATGTTCCTGGCACTTGCAGGAAGGATGGAGTGATGGTGCTGATAGCTGAAGTCATCTATTTATCTTGAGAATAAAGTCAGGATTCCCAGGGCTCTTTGCTACTCTATCTTCATCCTCTTTACAAGACCATATTTATTGCATTACTTCATGACTTAAAAAATACCCATGTTAATAGCTCCCAAATTCATAGATTCATCTACCTCTGTCTCTGTCTCTCTTTCAGTAGTACTGGAAGTTTGAACTCCAGGTTTTAAGCTTGTTAGGCTTTCTACCACTTGAGCCATGCCCCCAGCTCTTTTTGTTTCTTTAGTTTTTTGTTTTTTTTTTAGTTTATCCTTAAAGTAGGGTCTTCCACTTGCCTTGGGAAGGCCTTAGACCAAGATTCTTCCCTCTCTTTTCCCAAATAGCGGAGATTACAGGTATGTACCACTATGCCCAGCCTATTGATTTGGCTTTGAAAGCCAAATCAGACATAGCATGACCTTCTTAATAGTTGCATTTCATAGTTATTGAGAGGGCATTATGAACCAAAAAAAAAAAGTGTTCTTGTTTTTCCCTAGCACCTGTTCCACTAACCCTCTGTCTAGCTCCAAACTAACTCTTTGAACACACTGAGTAAATGGACCAACAGAAACTTGGGAACCCAGCTTCACCCTGCCCTTACATACGCACTCATATTCACACTGTCAGTTCAGTCTACTAGCACATCTCAAAAACCTCTTTTTCCACATACAAGTCTGATTTGCCTGCTATTCTTTTTCCTTACTGTCATCAACCTGTACCTGGCACCATTTTCTTTCACCTGGACTATGGACTGTTGAGACAGCCTGCACAGTGGGACTCTCTAGTTTGCTCTTCTTCCATCCTGTCTCCAAAAGGGGACAGAAAGATCTTTCGAAAGAACAGGCCTGTGCCTCACCTAAAGTCTTTAATTGTTGACTTCTTACAGCCTTTTGGCAAAAGAACAAAGTCATACTATGGCTGGATGGCCTTCATGATTTGGCCCCTGCTTGACCTTCCAGTGGCATCTAAAACCATTCTCTCTCCTTCACCATTGCTCACCTACATAATTTGTCCTGCTAGACATTCCTAGAGAGCAAGAATCCCTTTCGCCTTGGAACCTTTGCAGCTACTGTCAGGAAAGGGTCCCACCTACATCTAAATGCTCTTCTATAGCCCACTTCTTTGCTGCTCTTGGGTCAAGGTTAGGAGTTACATTCTTAGAAAGTGATGGAATCTGCTCTGTTCTCTTAACTCAGTGTTGCTTCCATGGCTTGGCCTGTTTGATACTCTGCCCCCAACCCTCGGGCCCATTCCTGAAATTCTCCAGTCCAGAATCTTAATCTCAATCTGAAAACCCACTTTGCACCCCATCCTCTCACGTATCAGGCACCTGAGTACCTCCATTTCAAGCCATAACCACCATTTCAGGCCATTACTACAAACTCCTTGTTAACTCTCAGGGTCCCTTCAACCTGCTCCTTACCTGCAGCCCTACTTAAGCCTTCCATCCCTGCCACCATTATGCCACAAGCCTCCTGGCTCTCCTCGGATCACCAGGGCATCCCCCTTCAACTTTCCATTAAAGTTTATCTTGTCTATGGAGTTTGCTTTCTGCTCTCTCTTTAGTTTAATACCCTCATGACTTAGTTTCCGAACAGAAAGGTTAAAAGACCCTGCCCTCTGCTGTTGTGTCACAGCCTTTCATTACTTCTGCAGCATCTTGGACTACATGTGATCTAGTTTTGACAGCCAGCCCCTAAGCCCTAAGAGCACCCAAATGATTTCCCACTTTCTAGTAGTCACCCCCTCCTGTAGTCTCTTTACTCCCTCTACTAGTGCTGTCCCTTAGAGATGACAGAAGAGAGAAACAGCCATGATAAGTCACTTCTGTCTTCTTCTCTTTCCTCTTCTCTCCTCTCCTCTCCTTCTCTCCTTTTTGGACAATTCATTCTGGGCAAAACCTGGTGCTATATTGTAAGCAGGTCCATGGAGGATCCCATGTGCTAAAGAACCAAAGCCAACAACCATGTGAATGAACTTGGAGGAGCATCCTGCAGGCCCTGCCAAGTATGGAAATGACAGCAAGAGCTTGACAACAACTTCATGAGAAACCCTGAGCCTCAAAGACCAGCTAAGTCCCTCCTGGGTCCCTGACCTTCTGAAGCTGTGGTCAGTTAGAAATATTTGCCACTAGGTTTTAGCTACTGGGTTTTAGGAAGCTTGTCAGTTTGCAAAATTATTTATGTATCTATATAAAATTGTATGGATATAAAATTCTATATAGCTCATAAATATATTTTTTTCCTACTTAGGGCCTATTTTCCCCTCTAACATGTCTAACTCATTCACTGATTTAATGTAAGAATGTAAACCTGACCAAATAGAATATAATGATTCCTGACTAAAACTTTGCCTAGACCACAGTAATCCATAAATATATGCAATTTCAGTAGATATTTGCAGAATGAATGATTTAAAAGTCTGCTTTTTGTAAGCCATCAACAAAATATTAATTTCTCAGTCTGTACACTAAAATTATATCATTTCAGATAATCCCATGACAAAGAGTAAATTGGATATTCTTTCCACATCATACAGAAAAATGTAAGCTGACAGGGCCTAGGATCCGTTATTCTTGGCCACATTATCACACATTATGGAGGTGGTATACAAAATCTGGGCTTCTGATTCCAGCATTGGTGTTCTTTCTCTGACACTCTTTTCAGTCACTCACTGATGCTGCAGAGCATGGGCTACGCTAATGTCTGTGGCTGTTACCTCCTGCCTCACCCAACATGTGGGGGACCAACACTGTGCAGAAATATGCCTGACATCAATGCAGAGTTGTTCACTCCTCTTTAAGATAGAAAGGGAAGCATAGTGAATGGTTTTTCTTCCCCCCTTCCAAAACTGTTAATGGAAACAAAAACATATTTGAGTGCAGGACTCGATTTTAAATTCATCTCCAAGTTTTAAACTCTCTGAGGCCTTTTAACAGTAGATGTGTCTTCAATGCCTAGACAAACCTAAATTCAAATTACCACATATTCTTGAGTCTCTGAGATGATTTACCCTGACCAGATTCTCTGGGGATCCCCCTCTTTCCTAGGCAGAGAAGTCCTGACTGGTGCAGGTAAGAAAGAACTCGTGTTTGATCTAAAATCATGACCAAGTGACCCAGGGTTTATAATTAGAACATCTTTGTGCCAATTGTTAAATCAACTACAATTTCTAAAGGAAGGAAATATATATATATATATATATATATATATATATATAATTTATTTGCTGCAAGTTTAAGTTTTAAACAATTTAGTATCACATTTTTTTCTAATAATTCCTAATATTATTTCTCATTATCTGCAAGAAAAGCCAGGTCCAAGATAAAATTGTTTTAATCAAGTTGGAATCTTAGAATTGCCTCCAGCAGCCTTTTTGGGTTTGTTGCTTCTGGTTTATCATATCTAAAATGGGAATCATTTGATTCTCCTATCCTATAGCAGTTCTTATGTAAGTGAATTTGAAAAGTTGTTAAGAGTGCTTGGCTTTGTTACACAATCCTTGACTACTAATATTATCCTAGCTGTGACATTTTATTTTTATTATCTGATTTCCCCAAGGCATTTCATTCTTCTAATAACATAAATATCCAAAATTTTCAGTTTACAGTTTCTGTGGCATATCTCCTCAGGACCTCTACCTCCTCCCAGTTCTTTTTCCTTCAAGGCTACTCAAAGCAAACCATTCCTAAATCTTCACTCACACCCTGAACAAAAACACTATTTAAGAAGGATCTTGGAGATAGTCCCACCTACTATCCTCTGTTTCACCACTGTCTTGCTATATCATTTTGCTCAAGAAATGTCTCTAATCTTCTGTCGCCAGAAAATTTCATGATCCCTGGCAGTAGAATGAGAAGTTGATAGTGATTATAGGACCAAAGAACCACCAAATGATTTAGGTCTTTTGAGTCTGAGATACTGGTTTAAAAAACTTGGTATTATTTTTATTCTGTGCCCTAAGGGTAGCAAAGAGAAAGGGAGCTAAGAATTCTTTACCCAGATGTCTCCAATCAGGATTAGGTTCCCAGAGTCATTTCCAAGATAAAATCTAGATTGCCTTATCTCACACACCTTGAGATAAGCAGAGCTATCTGTAAAACAATAGCAGTTTGGGACTTGGTACCTCCACAAGTTCTTTTGGGGGACAATATTTTCCCCTGCTTGCAAATAACCCTGTCCTTATGATTTCCTCCTAGGAAATCAACATTTTGAGTTGATCCAGGTAGCAGATAGATCAATAGAATGATAGAGAATAGATTATCATGAAAGGAGCATTAGTAGTACATAATAAAGTAAACCCATGTTACCTATTTCTGTTAAAGAAATCCATGTCCTCTGCCTAATCAAGGAAGATTTTAAAGACGTTTTATATGTATTCGTTGACATCTGACATGAAGCCTATATATGTTGAACAGAAATGATTTAACATAACCTCAATCAATATGGTTCAGAAAGAGAAAGTAGGTCTTTTTTGGCTATCTTACCAGAGCAGAAATTTACCCCAGATAGTCTAATTTCAAAATCCACATTTTAAAAACTCTATGCTTTACTAATAAAATCAAGCTCCCACCTCTTTCTCAATAATTTAAAAATCCCACACTCCCTGTAGTTTCAGTCTCTTCCTCAAGTCCCAGGACTACATCCCTAACTCTGAGGCACGTGGACTTAACCACGTGAGTATGTATCAGAAACTGAACTGTGAATCAATTGCTCTTGCTTCTGTCTCTCTTTGGATAGATTGCCATCATGGTCCTTAGCATGCCGAAATTGAACGTGCTGTCTTGTGTCAATTATATTTTCCAGAACACGAAGTCCAAGAATTCCAAGAATGCCTAGATCTTGTGAATAATCTGTACGTTCCTAGTTTTAGCACATAAGTACTTGAGAAACGGGTATTGAAGGACTTTCTGGCATAGTAACTACATTAACAACTCAGGTCAGTAAGAACAGAGTAGGGCCAGTCCGGTTGATTATGTGGGGGTATAGAAGAAAGATGAACAGGTACAAGAGCAGCCATCCTTACAGGTGTCTGGCCAACTGTCATCACAAACTTGATAGCTGGGGTTGAAGTCTTATGAAGCTCCAAAATGTCATCACCAGCTTTGCTGCTTTTATGAACTTTCTCTTGGCAGTACGATTTTTTTTTTTACTGGTGTGAGATAATTTCATATGCAAAACCACAGAGAAAACTTCCTTTCAAGTGGATCAAATGGTGAGCAACCACAGAAAGGGGTTCAGACTTTTTTTTTTCCCTTGAATCTTTTTTTTTTTTTTGGTCAGTCATGGGCCTAAACTCTGGGCCTGGGCGCTGTCCCTCAGCTCTTCAGCTCAAGGCTAGCTCTACTTCTGGCTTTTTCTGCTTATGTGGTGTTGAGGAATCGAACCCAGGGCCTCACACATGCAAGGCAAGTGCTCTACCACTGAGCCACTTTCCCAGCCCAACTTCCAGCGATTTTCGTACAACAAATTACAACAGACAGGAACAGAGGCATGATGGATTTTTGACTAGTCTATCTTAATATAATCTCTATCCAAGTAGTCACTTAGTCATTCAGCAAACTTTTGTTTAAGCATCAAGAACAATTTGGGAACTAATTAGAGCTCTGGGCAGGGCAATTACAAAAATGAATAGTACATACCTTCCTCACAGAGTTGGCATGCTACCACGACAGACACATGAAACCAAATAATTACAGTGCAATATGTTTCAATGCCCAAAAGCACCTATTTCCCAAGGGGATATAAAGGGCTAGTTAAAATTATTAGGCATACTGGCATCTCTCATTACACTCTTGCTGTCTTATTTTATGATGTGAAATGCAGGTGAACTGTCATTCTTTCTTGCTTCATATTTCTTACTGAAGTCTATTTGTATCTTAGTTCACAACATGTATTTAAGATTTATAAAATTACATGTATTTAAATATCTTCCATAATTCAGGTTGTTAACTGAAAAAGAACTCTTCTCTTTCCTCTCTTTCTTCTGACTTTAAATTACATGGTTCTCTGATTCGCCTTTGCCTTTTATTCCACATGAGCAAACGTTTGCTTTGCAGGAGTACTCATTAAGAAAGTCTGGTGGAGAGGGAAGGGATCATAGGGGGAAAACAAAGGAGGGAGTCACAATGCTCATAAGAAATATACTCATTACCTTATTCATATAACTGTAACCCCTCTGTACAGTATCTTTACAATAAAAATACATATTATAAAAAATAGAAAGTCTGGCTTTCTCAGCCAAATTGCAAGATACACCACACAGGTTTGAGTGGGAATCATGGGGATAGAACCATCTGAAACTCCCTTCATTTCACTACTGTTGAGATGCCTCAGCTTGCTTTGATGAACTTCCCTTTGAAATAATTTAGCCAGGCACAGGTGGCTGTAATCCTAGCTATTCAGGAGGTTGAGATCTGAGGATCACAGTTCAAAGCCAGCCGGGGCAGGAAAGTCCGTGAAACTCTTATCTCCAATAAACCACCAGAAAACCGGAAGTGGCACTGTGGCTCAAATGGTAGAGCACTAGCCTAGAGCTGAAGAGCTGAGGGACAGTGCCTAGGCCAAGAGTTCAAGCCCCACGACCGACAAAAAATAAAAAATAAAATAATAATAATAATTTAGAATTCTATTATGTAGATCAGCTTCTTTCTGAAAGTTACTCCATCTGCTTCTATTTTCTCTACTGGTTTTAGATTAAATAATTACCTCCCTCCTTTTTTTTTCTTTTTTATTTAACTTACTGGGTGTTCCAAGGATTGCAAGAAACACACACACACTGGCTCACTTATCTGGCTTCATTCACTTTAAAATAAAGTAAGCTTTCCAAATGAATATGTTTACTTGAGAAAAATGGAGAGTAAAATTAATCCATGCATTCTGTTGTGTGATGTCTTTTCCTTTTACATGTGGAAAGTGCAACTTGGCGGGTGTCTGTGACACCATCTGCCCATCAACTTCCTCCATGTTCTCTTGAAATCTAATTTCTTGCTCCCTAACCCTACCCTCTCACATAATTTTACCTGATCTGACCCTTGCTATGATAGATGGGTTCAGATTAAGAATCTAGCCAAATGAGGTCCTATCTCAAAGAACAATCTGGTTGTGGTGGTAGATGTTTGTAGTTCTGGGTCCTCAGGAGGTAGAGATAGGCGGATCAAGGTCCAATGTTGGTCTAGGCAAAAAGTATGAACATTATGTAAATAAAATAAAGTTGGGGGAGAGAAACAGGAATTGGGGGTGCACATGATGAAGAGAGGAAGGGTGAGCAATTTAGTTATTATATTCAATGTACATTATGTAAAAAAATGGACTACATAATTTGAGAGTAGGGATGGGAAGGGAGAAAATGGGGAAGAACAATAGAAGGAGTAACACTGCTCAAGATGCGTTGGACTCATAAACTCTCATGTTGAATTGAAACCCCTTTGTACAACAATTCAAAGATAATTTTTAAAACTACAATTCACAACAGAAAAATAGACAAAAAACCAAAGTGTTTAATAAAAATAACAATCTACAAAGAATATATAAAAATAAAAGATATATGTTAATGGCTATGTACTTCATTTGTGGTTTAGGTTTTGTTTTGCTTTGTTTTAAGTACAAAGAACAGACATTACAGCAAATGCAAACATAATCATGCAGGGAGATCTGAAAATACTTACTCTGTAATCAACAGACCACTTTGAGGTTCAGAGAAATGACTAGAATATTTTGCATGTAACAAAGGAAGAAAATATATGTTTTTCAAATACATATTGCATATTTATTGGAGAAAATTAATCATCAAGCTATAAAGCTAAATCTCATTACATTTATATGCAAGAAAGTCAATAACATCAATAAGTGAGTAAAATAATATCTGCTGCTTAAAAATTTAAAACATGTTTCTAAATAACTATAGCATGGACAAATTAGAAACTACAAAAGTCCTGTAGATCAAATCCGGAGTCTTGCCTATACTAAACAAGTGCTCTACCAATGAACTACCTCCAATGGAAGCTACAGATTATTTAGGATATTTAACAAAGAAAGAAACATTTCCAAACTATTGGGATGCAGCTCAAATGTTTGTGTGTGTGTGTGTGTGTCCTTGAACTCAGGGCCTGGGTGCTGTCCCCAAGCATTTTTGCTCAAGCCTAGCACTTTACCACTTGAACCACAGTGCTTCCAGCTTTTTATGAGTAGTTTATTGGTGATATGAGTCTCTTGGACTTTACAGCTGGGGCTGGCTTTGAACCATGATGCTTAGATCTCAGCCTCCTGAGTAGCTAGGATTACAGGTATGAATTATCAGCAACCAGTTCAAATGCTTTTTATAACAAATAACCTCATTCATAAATAAGAAAGCCTAGTCATTCAACAAGTGCCTAAAGTATGTACAAATTAAACCTCAAGAAAAATTAATAGAATATAAACCAAAGTTTTTTAAAAGATCAATATGAGACAAACTGGTTTGTAAGTTGTTATAAGCAAAAGCTTGAAAAGATTCAAATATTATGAAAAATAAAAGCAGCTACTAGATATATATTTATTTCAAATATAATTTTTTACAACTTGTTTTCAGAATTAAATCAAGAAAATGTATATTGATCCCTATGAAGGAATATTTTAGATTCTAGACTTTACACCAAGTTCAGACTGTTCTTATAAATAAATTCTGTAAATCATTTAATATAGAAATTATAATACAAATTGTTCCAAGGCAGAGCAAAAAAAGATAGAAAATTCTAATAAGAAAAATACCATCCTGACATTAAAAACAGCTTAATTAAAACAAAAGAGAAAACTATCAGTGATTCTTTCCTATAATAAATATAGAAAAACCTTAAGTAAAATGGTAGGAACTAAGGTCAGCAAAGCCAATGAGAATTTGTGTAGAAACACAAGGTTATGCAGTCACTTAACTTTGAGTTAATGTCTATAGAATTAAGGAGAAAAAAATCACATATACCTTGAACCAGGCACTTTTACAGAAAACAGGGAAGCAGTAATGAACAAAACAGATCCCTGCCTTCATAGAGTTTATAGTAGTAAGGAAATACAGATGAATAGATGCAATATTGAAAATGGCAGGGGCTAACCATAGCTGTAAAGAAAAACCAGACAGGACAGTAAAATATGGAAGAGAAAATGTTTTGGAAGTTTTACTGGGGCAACTCAGGAAGCAGTAATTGAAAGCTGTCATTTAAGCAAAAGCCTTAAAGAGATGAGGGAATAAGGGAAAGCCAGAGGCAGCAAGGACAGAGGTGCTGAGGAAAGAGAACTGTGCAAAACATCAGAGAACAAGGTAAGGACATTTGCTTGTGCTCTGGATGGGCTCAGGAGACTCTGGAGGAATATAAGCAGATCCAAGTCAGTGTGAAGAATAGTTGACCAGGCAGATTGAAGGCTAATGCAATAACCCACCAAGTGCTGAGGAGGGTTTGAGTCAATATAGAAGTGATAGCAGTAGTGGAGACAATGATGTGATTCTTCAGGTATCTGCATGGTAGATCCAATAGGAGTTTCGTTCAGAGTGAGAGTAAGATTTGAGAGAGATAGATGTTGAGAGATGTCATTGACTGAGAAGGAATTAAAGGAGCATGTTAAGGAGGAGTGGAGCTTAGTATTCTACACATATCAAACAATCAAATGTTTGGAGCTGTCTCAAAATAAGGAAAAAAATAATATCCACAAGTGTGATCATTAATTCAACTTTGCTTTCAATCTTCTAACCATTGCAACAAAATAAATATGTATATATGAATATGAATATATATATGAGGTCATGTATATACATGGAATATCATTTTGGAAATAAATTTATAATCAGTATTATCTGAAGACAGTGTAACTATCTAGAAAATAGAAAAAGTAATAAAAACTAAGAAAGTTCAGTAAAGTAAATGGACATGAGATCAATATGCAAATATCAATAGTTTTTGTTACTTTGGCAATAATCAATTGTAAGATTTAATTGAAAAAGAGACAATTTACATTAGTAACAAAAACTACAACCTGTGTAAGAATAGCTTAACAAAAAAATAAAACCCAAGGGGAAAAAGATAAACAAATATAAAAAAATAGCAAGAGATAAAGCTTGATATCATTAAAAGGCCAATTATTTTTCAAGTGAATGAATACAAGAAGATCACTATTAAAATCCTAACACTCTTTTTTATGGCATTGGTATTTGAACTCAGGACCTCACATTTGTTGGGCAGATACTCAACTCTAGAGCCATACGTCCAGCTCTTGTTCTCATTGGTTATTTTCAGGATAGAGTCTTGTTTCATACCTGAGCACATGCCTGAGGGGATTTCTGGGGTCACAGGCATGTACATTGTGCCAGCTAGAAGTTGAGAAGGATCTTGTGAATTTTTTTCCCCCAGACTGGCCTCAAGCTGTGATCCTCTCATTCTTAGCCTTCTGTATAATTAGGATTGCAGGAGTGAGCCACAAGAGCTTGGCCCCTGGTAGTTATTGGGGCAGGGGTGGTAGGAAGACTTGGAAAGCTATTTTCAAACTTCACATGGAAAGAAAATCTACAGAAGGGAGAAACAAATTCTGCGGAAGAAGAATGGCAAAGAAAATGCCTTCTTGACAAAAATGAGAAATTATTTAAAACATGATAAAATGGCTCAAAAGTGAAAAAAACAGATCAATGAAATAGATTAGAGTCCAGAAGTATTCCTTTATACATGAGACATGGGAAATCAGCATATGTATAATTTGATTTCTTTCAAATCAAGGAGGAAAAATCAAGATGGTTCAAAACAACTGAGTTACAATCATTGAACATTCCTAGAGAAAAAAATTTCTACTCCTCACTGTACATATAAAACCAACTTTCAGTGAGATTAAAGAAGTATCTGTGTTGTTCAATTCATAACCACTATTACATGCAGCTATTGAAATTAAATTACATCTAATTAAAATTAGAAAAAGACCCTGCAAGTTGAGTTTTTAGTTGCACTATCCCATTTTAAATATACAGTAGCCAGCTGTAGCTAGTACTACCGTAGTGCACACAGATATAGAATATTTTTAGCTCTACAAAAAGCCCAAATGGCACTAAATACTTTTAATATTATACAGTAATATATATAATATCTTCATCACATCAGGAAGGAGCAGATTTTTCTAAAATACAACCAAATCCAAAAGTCCTAAGAGAAAAGAGTTCCTATTAACTACTCAAAAATACAAACTTTTATTACAAGAAAGGAACCATGAAGCTAAAGGGTAGATGACAGAATTCGTAAAATTTGTAAAATGCCTAATAGAAAAGGAATGCTAGAAAAATCTGAACAACTCGATAAGAATATAGAAATAGAAAGGTAGAAATAGAAAATGGAAATAGAGAACATTTTTATTAAAAAGATGTTTTTTATTTAAAAATGTTCTACAACATCATTTGTTAAAAGAAAAATTCCAATCAACACACTAATCAGGGGCGGGGAAAGTAGCTCAATGTTAGACCATTTACCTAGGATGCACAAGCCCTGAGTTTCATCCCTAGTGCCAGAAAACAATTTTTTTATCACCAAGTCAACATCAAAATTGGTTCATTAAAAAATCTTTTGGGGACTATCAATAGTAATTAAAATATCCTAAAAGTCCTGGAAATTGTTTTCAATTGGTGTAACTCAATTTTCTGAGATTTATTTATCAAATCCTCTAACTGACCTGCTTAGAAAAAGGAGTTACAGTATGAAAACAATTGCCAACAGGGCCCCATAAAAATTTGATTTTAATAAATTAGAATGTTGTCTATGAAAATGATAGCACTCACATGTTTGTGACTGGGACTCTTAAATAGATTCAATAACATATTTCTTCTCTAGCTATGTACTTCAGAGAGTCAGAGAGTCAGAAATTATCTTTAACCATTGACAAAATTGTTACAAATTGTGAATGTGATTCAAATGAAGAGACATTTCTGTATATCCAATATCCAATATCTTGTTAAGAGCAAAGCTGATCTTCCTTTGTTTAGCCACAACTCAGGAAGGGACTGTGCTTTTGCTTAATACATAACAGAAGAACAAATAAAAATCTTGGGGAGGAAGGCTGGGCAGATGTGGCAGAGGACTTGTAATTTGAAAGGGTCAAGGTTGGAAGCTGAATTTATCTCTATGGAAACATTCCTCCACATTTAGCTGAGAACCACTGAGTAAAAGAATCTACTTTCAGCCAAAAGAATTTTTTTACCTTTTCTTGATACTAACACTGAAGTGTCTCCTGAACTTATTTAACTAGCCTATTTACATACATAGCAAAATGAAGATTTTGGGCTATGATTTATTTTGTTCATTTGTCTACTCTAAAATAATAGTAAGTAGTAATCTCCAATACTCAGCCTATTCACAAATATGTTCCTATTTAAAAAAAAAAAACAACTTTGCTTTTATCCATCAAAAGGTATGTTTCCTAGTTTCTAGAACATTTTTTGAAGTTTCCACTCAAATATTCTGCAAACATTCATTATCTTTGTAATTTGACAGCATGAGTGTTTTTAATTCCATCTGTTTTTCTTTAGAATTAAAATAGAAAATACCTTAATGACATTTGTTGTAAAGCTAGTTAATAATTTCTGCCTCCAGTAGAATAAAAATATATTACTAATCTAAAATGGCCTCATGGAAATACAAGGAGCAGTCTGATATATCTACACTGAAATGGTTGAATATTTGTTAGGTATCACTGGACACATTCATGAGTGAAATGCAATGTGGTTAATTTTATTCTCATCCTTTTAGGATTCTAACCCATTAATCTTATTTCCAAAAATGACTACTTCATGTGCTGGAACTCACTGAACTGTACACTTTAACATGGTGAAGATAGTGGATTTTATGTTACATAAATACTACTTCAACTTGAAAGAAAATGATTACTTCATTATCAGCCCAAGCTTTTAAAATTAGCTTAAGATGTCGAAGACAAATCAACCCTCCCTAATAACTGATTTTGGCACATCAGGGCAGTCCCTTTGAAGTCCCAAACTGGGCTCCATCCACTCCATCCACCAAGATTCCAGAAATTGCAAGCTGTTGATTACTCATTCAGTTCTTCCCACATATTCCCAATTTGTGGAGATTCAGAACTGTAAAACAACATTCTTCACATCTGATGGCGAAACCACTGTCCTAATCTGCTGTTCAGGTTAAAATCTGATAATAATGGTTCCTTTACCTCCAGAGAAATCCTACAGGCAAACATGTCATGAGAGCCCAGTTTGACTGAGAACAGATCCGCACCACTGGTCACAAAGGGTAAACACTTCAGACATTTAACCCAGCCCAGTGGTACTAAATGGAAGGGGACGGTCATCTGGATTATGAATCACCTAATTGACATGTCAGAAAATGCGTATTTTATTGACAGAAGGTGATTGTAGGGGAGAGTCATTTTTCATGTAAATACCTTCCCTCCTCTTTGTATTCCTACTTCTATGGGTGGTGGGAGGAGGGGGTGAGAAGAGAAATAATCCCTGTTACAGTCCAGTATCACATGATACATGAGTTTATTTCTTGCCTTGCTTTCTTTTTCAACAGCTCTCCAGGAATCTGTAATTGTTCACAGTTTCTAAACAAATCTCAAATTGTTTATGAGATATTTAACTTTCTCTGGACATTCTATCAGTAGCAGAAGGAAGAATTAGTCCCTTGTCCATTTCTTTCCCAGTTGGACACTTTTCACTGGTTAGCATTGCAAGGGCATTATAAACATGTACATATTACAAACACATATACACACATGCACACACCTTACATGCTACCCACACCATTTGTCTGTCATAATAAGGTGGAATGAACTGATAATAACCTAATATGTAAAATATTTAAGGTTGAGAGCTTGTTGTTACCCATCTTTATTTATCCCATCTATAGTTATATCAAAATTTATATTATCCCATTTGGTTTATCCCATATATATTTAAAATAATTGCTTATACATAGAAGACATTAAGTGTAATTGTAATTTTAAATTTTTAGTTAAATGCTTGCTAATGTATTTATTTTGTTTCATTTTATTTTGTTCGAGTCCTAGGGCTTAAACTCAGGGCCTGAGCCACTTCTGGCCTTTTTGGTAGTTAAAGATAAAGTCTCATGGACTTTTCTGCTGGGGCTGGCTTTGAACTTGGATCCTCAGATCTCAGCCTCCTGAGTAACTAGGATCAGAGGCATGAGCCACCAGCACCTGGCTTGTTAATTTTATTTTAATTTGCTGATGCATTAATTCCTGGAAACACTATCAGGCATCCTCATGGCAGAGTTAATAAATTTTAACTGAAAAAATATATATTTCTCTCATATATATATATATATTATATATATATATATATGAGTTAAATGAAACTGAATTATTTTATCCAAAATGTTATATCCTGTACTTACTCCTCAAGCTCAGATATTGAAGAAGCTGAGATCTGGAGGATCTAGATTCAAAACCTACCCAGACAGAAAAGTGCTTGAACTCCATCTCCAAAACAGCCAGCAAAAGGCAGGACTAGTAGTATGGCTCAAGTAGGTAGAGCACCAGCTAAGCAAGTAAGCCAAGGGAGTGCAAGGTCTTGAGTTCAAACCCCAGAACCTCAAAAAAAAAGATATCTTCTGGGAAGACAACAACTTTACCCTAATTTACTTATTTGTCACTAAGACTGAATAACTCTTTAATGTATTCCATTTTACCTGCTAGAAATAAAAGCTCTTAGCATTCTTAAGTGGGAACAGATCAAAGCTGAAACTTCAGCTCTATTGCACGTCTGATACATAAAAGGGAGACGCCCATTGTATAAACCTTAAATTAATAAAGAACAAATGAAGAAATACATATGTAGAAGTCAGAGATAAGAATTATATTTGTAGAAAAAAACTACTTACTATTTTGAATTACCAAGATATAAGTATTATGCTAGTATTTATGTCCCACTACATTGTGATTTCTTTTACAATTTATGAAATTAGTTGCATTATGTTTTTCTCTGTCCCTCATTCAGGCCCCTAAAACCTCCAAATGAGTGTGTCCAGCAGCTTCTAAACACTAGGAAGTATTTATGGAAGTGGGGATAACATAAAATCTCCTGAAAAATCTAGATCTGTTCAGAACTGGCAAATAATGATCTTTAAGAAAGGTTACACTTCTCCTTCCTTAAAGAAAACATGATTCAGTAATATATTCTCTCCCCTTCCCCACTCCTCTCCTGCCCCCCAGGCCTTGTACATGTTAGCTCTTTCACTGAGCTACATCTCCAGCAGAAGTATGCCTCTTAAAGCAGGTCTTGAAGAAATAAAGCAATCCTCACCTCAACCTCTTCAGAGAAAATAAAATGGGCAAAATGCACTGAGGTATAAAAATCCATCTAGAAACCAAAACGTAAAACAATTTAAGAATGGTCCACAATTAGAACTAAGCACTGTTTATGTTCTGTGACTGGTTCTATTAAAACGACTGCAAATGTTTCAACGGCATGGGTCTTTGTTCTGAGCTTCTGAACTCTGAGTGCGACCTGGGAGAAGACTGAAGCCCACCCAATCCCAGAAAGGAGGGAGACCCCATTTTTCCAACTCACCCAGTTACTGAATAAAAGGAATCTGTAAAGACAATAACCAGAGAGCCCACTAAGGCTTTCATCATCCCTTCTAAGGGGTAACATCTTGTTTCCCCAGTGCACAGTTTACTGTCTAAGACTAGTATAATAAACTCAATAAATATTCAGCATTACTAACTTGGAGATAGGACGGAATCTGGGATACATATTATCAAAGATGACTATGGGAAAATTCACCACAATAATCCCTATTATGAGGAATTAAGAGACATATTTTCAAAGATTAGGGTAAGGAAAGGTCACTTACCTCTGTAACTGGAAAGACGTTGGACCTCCAGGCATAGCACAGAAGAAAAATCTGGAAGCTTGGAGCAGCTGAGCCATGTGATACAATCGCTGTCCGGGATGCATCTTCTTTTATAAGGAGTTTCTCTATCTTTGGTATTATGGGATTTTTGAACTATATTATTCCCCTTTGTGGGGCTTTTCTATGCATCCAAAATGCTTAACAGCATCCCTGGCATATTCCCTACATTGTTGTAGCATCCAACCGGCCACCAGTTGTGGCAGCCAAAAGTCCTCCAGGGAGGCAAAATATGCCCCCAGAGGACTCAGGCTTTTAGGCCTCTTCTTAGATTATTTCTGACCTAAGGAAAGCACTGGACCAAGTGTTTCCAAAACTCTTCTTTTGCTATATTCCAGAAGCAAAGTGATTCACAGATGATCATGAATCTAAATAACTTGGTTTATAAGATATCTCATCAGGTTTCCTTCATTGTGGCTAAACACCATTCAATTATAAGTCCATCAATGGATTCAACTACCGATTAGGTCACAGCAGTTATGATCCAATCACATCCCCAAAGTTCCACCTCTGAACATGGCACTTGGGTACCAATCCTTCACAAGCCTTCTAGGATATTCTATACCCAAATTGTAACAAGCTACAAGTTACAGCTGCAAAGGAAACCTATATTTTGTGATTTCTTCCAAGAGCCTGGTTTTGCCAACTCTTGATGGATGGTCCTGTTTGAACCTTCCTTAGAAGACAGACTTCTCAGATACAGGAAATTCATGAAGACTCAGTCAAGACTTTAGTGTAAATTCTCAGGTCTTCCATCTCAATTCCTGTTTCGCCATGGAGAATATTCCTTTTCTTTGAGTTATCCACACAGGGATAATTGCAGGCATGAAAATGTATTTTAGTAAGAAAGATACTGTACATTCAATGAAAGGAACAAAACTATAATTTCAGGAGTATTGTTTACTTGCACAGGATCATACATTATCTTCTAATCCATTATTTTCAGGGGACCATTTACTGCTTCCAGCTGATTCCTGAGAATCACCAAGGAAGATGTGATGGAGATGGGAATGAAGGGAAACTGGGGTTGGATGTTCAGTTGGCTGTGGCCCACTCTTCACATCTGCATTGGCATGCTGTGATGAACGTGTTAGCTGATCAGAGACGGGCATTTCTTCTGTGAAGTCTTTCATTTGTTTTTCATCACAGTGACACACAATTTCCTGCATTCTCTGCCTCTGGGGTGTTTTCTGCAAAAAGAAAACATTACTTTTGACTTTTAGCATATCTGACCTAAATTAGTCACATAAGTTCTCCAAGTTCTCCAAGACCAAGAGAGAAAACCTAATGGAGTAAAATCTAAAATTAAGTAGAACCAACAAGTGCTGTATTTCCTGGAGAAAGTCTCTGAGAAGATGGTTCAATTTGACTGGATGTAATTCTCCAAGCAGAAGCCAGTGTGTTTCCTACACACAAAATCTAACAGGGGTTTGAGAAGGAATCTACAAAGTGTTTATGAACCATCCTAAAGTTTCCAGAAATAGTTGGATACACCCTTGGATTCAAAGAGATACATATTTCAAGGATAAAGAAACCATCTTACAAATATGTTTGTTACGTGTTTACTGTGGGGGAAGAAGGGTTATTTCACAACATTGGCTTAAACGTTACTCATAGCATTGGGTCCTTAGTCATTTGTTTGCTATTTGGTGTAGAAAAATCTTGAACAGCTTCTGGTCTCAAATCTCATATCTGTTAAAGGAGATTTAAATCATCTCTTTTAGTACCGAGATTTTAAGCGCTTGTTTTATATAGAAAGTTCTCATATGTGTGTTACATAAAATACATGAGATGAGAGTTTTGTCATGCAAATTTCTTTCCAAAATGTTTCCTGATATGAAATCTCAACCCTCCCGTAGCTATGATTTTCACTGATCTGACACTGTCTGCTCTGCCTAAAGACCCTTCTGACTACTTTCTTCCATTTCACCTGTTCGTACACCAACCAACTTTGTCTGGCTAAATCCTCTGTGTTAGCTCTTGGCTCAAGCATTATCTCCTTCAGATAATTTATTCCATATGTCTAAGCAGTATGGAATTGTATTTTATGCTTTCTGAAGCACATTTATCATTGAATTTAGTACAGTATGTTACAATATGTTTACATTCAATAATCATGTGCCTTGGGGAATCTGAGACAGCGTCTTATTATACATAGCCAAGACTTTCACATATTCACTCTTTAGTCCAGGCTGGACTTAAGTCACAGTCTTTCGACCACGGCCTCATAAGTGCTGGAATTACAAGTAGCACCATCATACCAGTCCAGACATTCAGTAAGTCTTTAAAAATATAAATATTTGGTCACTTCTTTTAGGATATACTCGTTGTATAAAGGAGTTTTGTTGCAATATGTCCATTCACACATATAATGTGTTTTGATCAAGTTTATTCTATTATACTTTCTTATCTCATGCCATTATTTTTTAAAAGTTAATGGGATTCTTTATTATATTTTCATACATACACATGAAGTACCTTGATCATATTCTCTCACTATCATCCTTTCCTATTGCTTTCCCAATGGTTTTTTCCTATGAACCTTCCCTTTTTTTCATTTATGACATTTAGTCTAGTATTTGGTTACTTTTTGACTGCATCTATGAAAATGTAGTATCTTAACTTTAGGAAAACAGGATTATTTGTTTTAATGTGTTACTATAAACAAAGATGGTTTTTTACCTGCATTATATTGTCTCCTAAGTGAGGAGAGAAAAAAACAAAGGAAAACTTGGAAAGGCCAATTATAGTGGTTCATATTTGTAACCTCAGCTATTCAGAAGGCATAAATAGGGAGGATTACAGTTTGCGGCCAGCCCACGATAATGCTAGCAAGACCATATCTCAAAAGCAAGCCAAGGGTGGTAGTTCACACTTGTAATCCCAACTATGAGAAAGGAATGCATTGAAGGATCATGTTCTGAGGCCAGCCCCTCAGAAATACATGAGACCCTATTCTAAAAATAACTAAAGCAAAAAAGAGCTGGAGAAATGAGTCAAATGGTAGGCATGTGCCCAGCAAGCACCAGGCTCTGAGTTCCAATCTAAGAACAACCAAAAAGCAAAATAAAGGATAAATAACATAAATCTTATGGCTAGAGTAAAAGATAAAGTACTTACAATGGCCTGTCAGTTTGTACAATTTGGCTTTATTTCTATCCTCCACTTCTGTGGCTTCGTCTACCACTTCTTCTCTCCCTCCCTCCCCTGGTCTAGTCTAATCAAAGAGCTGCAGTCACACTCCATTCTCAAGGCATTTACTTTTAGTGTTTACCAAAACCCCACCACATGTTGCAGTCTTCATCTCCTTCTAGGTCTTTGCTCAAAATAATCTTCATGAGATCTTCCCTGGACACTCTCTTTAAAGTTCCAGTAGCGACCTCAGTTCACTCCCTGTTGTCTTCCTCTGTTTGATTATTCCCTAGAACTTATCATTAAGTTATCATTACCTGACATTTTACTTATTGTCATGCTTATTCTTCATCTGTCTCCAGTATAAATAAAAAGCCCTAAAACATCATATTTTGCATAGTGTTATTTGCCCTGCATCCAGAATAATACTTGAAACATAATAGGTATTTAGTAAATATTTAATTAATCAATTAATTAATAGCTAAGAAATATAAGTCAATATCTATGACTTTACCCAAATTATCTGCATATTGCCTAGTGGCTTATATATTTGGCACATACTCTCACCATCTGCTCACCCATACTGGACTGTGACTTAAGCCAAACAACAGCTTTTATTGGGTTAAGTCACTGAGATTTGCAAGTGGCAACAGAGGGCACTTTGCCCAACGTGTGAGTTTATGACCTCTATTCTTCACACATCCAATCTTCCAATGGTTTGCACTTTAAAATTTTCCCAAAAGATGTATGTTGAAAGCTTGATGGCCAGTCTGTGGTACTATTGAAAGGTGGTGAAATATTTTGGAAGGAAGTTAGGTCATGGGGACCTTGAAGAGAATACTGGCACCTCAGCCTCCTTTTCTGCTTTTTAGTCACCATAAAGTGAGTGGTTTTCCCTGCCACTCATTCCTTACTATGGTTTCTATCTTGCCACAGGCTCAAACGCACAGGTGAAGCAGCCTTTTAAATCAAGAGCTGAGTAAATCTTTTCCTTTTCAAAGCTATTCATTTCCAACATATTTTCACAGTAGTGGAAAGCTGACTGACACAAATTCCTTAGCCAAATTCTGAGAACTGTCTTATAACAATATATCTTCAGTTATTCCCCCTTTCCCTTCTTCATTGCCAACAGTCAAGTCCAAAATTCTACAGTGTCTTGCTTGGACATCTACAACAAACTATTTTCACTGTTGTAATGCTCCAGTTTATCTTCCAACCATCCAAAAGGATCTTTACACCAAATCTTTCTGATTTGATCTTCTCTCTCCCATGACCTATATCTCCCCAGTGCCTGTCTTACTGCTCTTTTCATTCACAACATTCTAGTATTTTTTTTTATTTTTACTTTAACATCACAGGGTCCTTTCAGGCCCTGTTGTCTTTGCCATCTGAAAGTGCAGTGACATCTAAAATAGTCCGTCAGGGTCTTCTCATCCATCAGGTTTTATCTGAAGCTCGCTTTGTCAAGAAGGCCTACTTTGAGTACTTAGTCTAAAGAAGATCCTCAGATGATTTGAAGTCGTGACACTTTGCTTTTGTCTTCTTACCATTTGACAGTTGGCAATTATGTTTCTATTCACTTGTTTAAAGACCACTAATTGTACAGTAAACTCCAGGACTCTAGCAATCTTGTCTATTGTGATCATGGCTAATCACCAGCATGTGCACAGTGCCTGGCACGTGGTAGGTGCTCAATATTTATTTGTTTCAATAGATGATTGATATAATCAATCAACTACTTTGTCTGGAACGGATCATTCTCTTTTGTTCCCAAAACAACTTGTTCCCCCCAAACCACCTCTCTCATAATTGTAGGAGCATTTTTGTTTTACATTTTTGGGCTCACATCCAGATGTACCTTGTTTATACTTATGCAGGTAGCAATAGGATTACATCTGATTAGAAACATTTTTAATAAGACAAAATTACCCACATAATCTCATTAGTGTAGTATAAGACTTAACTTTTGTTATTCTTGTGGTCCAAGGAGGTCTATGCAAACATAGAAGCTGGGGAATATATGAGCCACTTCACACTAGAGTGGGCTATGCTGTGATTTAAGCAGTCAAAGAGATTTGGATAGCATGCTTTTAGAATGCAAATTTGACTGCTCTCCTTAGGGATTGTTAAGTTCCTGATTTTTTTTTAAATTACAAATAAAACTGCAATCAATATTTTAATGCCTGAGGCTCTGTTCCTCATTACTATTTCCCTGAAAGTACTTTTGTTTTCTATCATTTATCCAAAAGACTAAATTATTCTTCTAGCAACTATATTTCCTGCAAGTAATTGGCAATCAGAAACCAAACTATTAAGCTTCCACTGGGCCAGCGTTTGAGTAGCAGAAAAGAACCCCCATTTAGATGGTAGTGGGGTCTTGAATTCTGAGGTTGGACTCAAAGTAAACAGACAGGTGAAGAGGTTGGGATGATGAGAGACGATAGACCATTACCCAAGACTAATGGTGTTGTAAAGGAGATAAATGTCTTTGAAGTAGCACCCTTAAAACCTGTGACCTTTGGGTTGACCTTTCCTTTCAGATTATGGTATGCAGACTGTTACAGAGTCTGTACAAAGTCAGCAATTAGAAAGATAGACCTGGAGAGAAGCAGGTCTCTGAGGAAATGGCCTACCCAAAGGTAGGACCACACTTCTCCTACCAGCTACCAACTGGCTTCCACATTTGCAGTTACTTTCAAAAGGTTAGAGGTCTGTGACTCACAGCTCACAGGTGCACTTTCTCCAAGACAGAAAAGGCACTTATCCTCTCTGCAGCATTACAGTCTATGCTGGGAACACATTACAAAACCTGACAGAGGAATTTGGACAGATTGCCTACTCCTTGTGGGGAGTAATGCAAATGGAACAGATGGTTAATAACATTAAACACCAGTTGCCTCCAAAGAAAATGGTATATGTAAGAATTATTCATTTTGCTACAGGCATTTAGACTGATGACTTTGCTACAAATCATGAGAAACCATATACCTTTGATCAGAATGAATGATTTCGTAGGTAATAATGTATGCTGGAGATTATTTGAACCAACTCATATTTATACAATATGTTAAAATTTTCAATGAACTTTCCTTTATGACAATAATTGACCTTCACATACCATTGTGAGAGGAGAAAGCAGATAGTGTTACTTACTATAATGTTTAATATTTATTAAGTTAAACAATGCCCTTCTGAACCATACTGGAGCCTAAGAGAGGAGAATATATATATGTATATATATATATATATATACATATATATATATGTAATACTAATCCTGCCTTCATTTAACATCTTGATATTTTATTCATCATAGATCTTTTGAGTTCATTTTTCAGACTTTGATTTGAAATTTAATTCAAATTTAAATGCAATTTAATTTTATTACTGAGAGATTTCATGGTAGTTTTTCCCTGTCTACTAATTTCCATTATAATACCATTACTCTTTTCAGTGTTATTTTAGAATGTCACTATCCTTATAAACTAATACAACTAGTTAGTAAACTTAGTTAAATACCATAGAAATTTGCTTAAATTTTATACCAAGACATAGTCTGTTTTACCTGCTATTGCTTAGAATGAATTGACTACCTCCTCTTACTTGTCCCCAGAAGAAGTAGAGAGTAATAGGAGATATGGCTGATTTCTGTATAATATGCATAAGAGCACATAATGAAGACTATCAAATTCTCCATTGTGTTAAATAAGATTGTGGGGTTCTACTTAATGGTTTATCAAATACCTATGTTATTTATCACTGTTTAGCTAGACCAGGTTCTCTTGCCCCAATGTGCTTTTTCCCTTTCACCTTCCCAATAGACTGATCACATATGCAATATAGGCTGTGTTTTTCCTTTTGTACATATAATAACTACACGTGTAGTCATTTTTTACTAGATCAAGATAGGATCAAATAGCTTTTTGAGTGGAAGACATTTTTGCATCCCTGTAAATATATTTGCCTTATTCTGTAAGTTACTTAAAAAATGATCCTTTTGGGTATTGCTTTCAATATTTGATAAGATCAGAGCGCCACTTGTTTTAGGGTAATTATTTTCACTGATAAGGAGAAATCTTCAAGAATACTCTAACCCATGAGATCTTCCCATCTGAATGGTAGATATAATGAGCTATTCCCAGAACTGTATCAGCTCAAAATACAATTCTCTTAAATTCTTTTTTTTTTTTTGTGGTTCCTTTCCCAGCCTCAGTGGGATGCTGATCAGTCCTGGACTGAATGCCTGAGGGGTCTCTTGGAATAGATCTCTGGAGTTCTCCATGTGCGCAACTCTGTCCTCTACAGTTCTCTGCCCTGTGAACTCCGTTTGCCTTGGTTTCTCCAGACTTAGCTTAATCTCTTAACCCTTAGCTTAATCTCTCTAAAATCAGTTCCATAGCCTGAAAATGTTCTCAAAACAGTAAGCTGAAGCAACCTTGTTTGTTTTTTATCTCTCACAGATCTTTGTCCTTAGTTGCCTGGTGTCTTAATGTCTTTAAAACGTTGTATATATCTTGCTTGCTTTGTCTTTATTTCTGGAAGCAGGATAGGTCCAAACTATATCATCTCTCTTAGCTGTGAGTGGAAGTCCCTCTCTCAACTGCCTTTTAGTGTGTAATAGGTATATTTTCATTTACTATGCCTTATTCTCCATGGGCTAAAAGTCCGAAAAATTATAGTTTAAAAATTGAAGAGGTGTTTTTGTGTAATTTCCTTCATTTTGTTTTCCTCTGGTTTTTCCTTCTGGTTTTAGGATTCGTTGAACAAGGAATCTAATTGCTATTTTTTAAATCTGTTTTCCTTTTTATTTATTTATTTTTTATTGTGAAAATACCGTACAGAGGGGTTACAATTACATGAGCAAGATAATGAGTACATTTCTTATCAAGCATTGTTGCCTCCTCCTTTGTTTCCCCTTTCCTTTTTATTTTTTTCCACAGAATGTCTTCTTCCTTTACCTGCTATCCTAGACATATCAACTAATCACAAGATTAATCTAAAGTGTATTTCAAACAAGCCATGAAACCAAATTATGACTTTTATAGAACTGAAAATTTAAACACTGGCTAGTATTTGAATGATATTAAGGAACAAGTTTGGGTAATATTATTGTGGTTATTTTTTAAGAACCAGTATATTTTATAAAATCATTCAATAGCACTTAAAATAATTAAGAGAGAAATAATTAAAATAAAGCAGGAGAAAGAAATGGGCAAAAGTATAGAGAATTCAAGATTGGTTATTAGTTGCTAATCACTGACACTGAGAAATGAGTGTATTAGGGTTTACTACACTCTTCTCTCTGTATTTACTCATGTAATGTGTTAGACACATTAAATATGTTTTCTATATAATTTTTGTATAATAGTTTTCATTATGCTTTTTGAAAATTCTACAGGCAGACAGAGCTTGTAGATATGCTGTCTATAGTATAATAAAATGAATTATTCCAGTGTATTAGTTGGCCTCCGTAATCCCAAACGCTACAGAGGGAGAGATAAGAGAACATCAAAGCCAATCCTGGAAAAGTTATCAAAACTCTTCCTCACAAAATGAAAATATAATCTGGGCTCCAGTGGTTCACACCTGTAATTCTAGCTAATCAGGGGTTCTGGAGAATCAAGGTTTGAGGTCAGTTCAGGAAGGAAAGTCCATGAGACTACATTTCCAATAAGCCAGTAAATAGCCAGGCTGGAGGTATGGCTTAAGTGGTAGAACACAGCTTTAAACAAGCAAGTTGAATGAGCTCAAGATCCTTAGTTCAAACCCCAATACTGAGGGAACATGCAAACAACAAGGCTGGGGCTGTAACTCAAGTGTGGTAGAATGCTTTCCCAGTATGTGTTAGGCTTAGAGTTCAATCCTCAGTACTGAATCAACAAACAAACAGTCAGAAAGCTGGCATTTCTTGGGAAACTCTTAATTGTAAGTCTGTGAAAGCATTTTCTCTGGAGCAATTCAGCATCTCAAACATAAGTGTTCCAATCTCCATAGAAGAATATTGCTGGCTACTTGGATTTTCAGAGAGAAAAGGAGGAAAGCATCCTTATTTAGAACCCCTTAATCCTTTATATTGAAGTCTTTACTTTTTCCTCAACTTCAGTTCAGTGACCTTTCTGCAGTCTCTGTATTCAGTATCCCTGAATCGTGCCAAACAATAACATTTTGGGGTTGTTCTGGGATATAGGATCCCAACCTTACACAGAACCAAGGGGGAGATCCAGGATATCTTTACAAAATTTCAGTCCAACAAGATCCCACTGTGGTTTGAGTTCTGTGCTTCATATCTATCTTCAGTCATTTCTGGTGCCTCTAAATTCTTTTTTTATTATCTTTAAGTAGTTGTACAAAGAAATTCCCATTCTATAAGACAGTATATGAGTACCAAGTGTCTGACAACATTGTCACCCATCTCTCTTAACCCATCCCTTCTCTCACTTTTTTCTTTAGTTGAGATTAGGTGATTACATAAATTTCACATATTTCACAGTATTGTGGAAGAGTGATACTTAGAGTCACAAACATTTTAACTTTCACAAGGCAAATTGTCATTATCATGGTCTATACAGTTTGTGAATTCTATGAGCTTTGACAATACAAGTTATTTTTTCCACATCAGGTGATGTTTACATTTCTTTCCTTTTGCTTAGTGTAGGCTGTCCCCACTTATTCTGTTCCTTCTGGCTTCCCTCTGTTGTGTGCATATATCTGTCATATATATGGTCTAGAACATGGAGTCATTTAGCAATGATATGACAAAATGGGTGGCTGTCCTTTGCTTCTTGAGTCCTGCTACTTTGCCATATCTTCTTGTATTTTGACTTTACTCTAAATTCTTTAATACTGCAGGAGGTTTACAGGAAAGTA
Organism: Dipodomys ordii; assembly: GCF_000151885.1. Taxonomy (NCBI): domain Eukaryota; kingdom Metazoa; phylum Chordata; class Mammalia; order Rodentia; family Heteromyidae; genus Dipodomys; species Dipodomys ordii. The sequence continues at coordinate 14,149,676 of NW_012267233.1, read as the reverse complement.
GGGCTTTGTTTGTCATCCACATCCTTTATCAACCCTCTCCCTCCTCAGCATCTCTCTTAGTCGATGATTTAGGCTATACCTCCCCTTGGACTACCGAGTCAGAGACAACTCTTTGTCAATATTTTTAAAATTAATTTAGAGCTTTCCTTTTTTAAATAATTTCCTCCTTCCAGAAATTCTTAGAAGAGGATCACAAAGATTCAATATCTATGGGCATATGATCATATACAATTATATTTATCAAAATGAACGCTAAGAAATGGAAACAAGAGGTTTTATGCTATTTTGCTTCTTGCTTTTTTCTTCTTTTTCTTTGTCACTGTTTTTTTTATTTTATTTCTGTACCTTAGGTAAGATACAGAAGGTAAACTTTCCTTGTAGGTAAGTTTATCTGTTTGGGGGAGGGTAAAGGAGTGCCCAGAAATAATGGGACAAAGGGTGAACTACTGCAACAGTGATACTCACTAGACACTAGGTTGAAAATGAACTATACAACTTGTGGGGGAAGGATATTGGTAGGGAAAAAACTAAAAGAAAACAGGGGAAGAGGTGACACTATTCAAAAAGAAATGTGCTCATTACCTAACATGTAATTGTAACTTCCTGTACATCACTTTTAAAATAACAATAAAATAAAATAATTTAGCACAAAATTCTTCCCCAAATTACTGAAAAATAATATTCCTCCTTCCTTTTGGGCCTCCAGGAAGGAGAGAATGAAGAAGGGGGGAGGAACCACCTAAAAGTCAATACATAAATTTAGTAGAAGACTAGTTAAGACTAATTTGAAAATAAAGGCTACCTCATAAGAGAGAGACTATTTATCTTGTTGACCATCACATCAAACATAGAGTATGTGCAGAAGTAATCCTGAACAATGGTGACTACAGTCACAAGTTCATGTATTTGTGATGGGGGGAATGAAGTCAAGGCATGGGAGCAGATGAGAAAGATTTCTGCTTTACAAAAAAAAAAAAAAAAACAGGAAGAGGTCCAGAGCCCAGAAATTGAGCTGTGATGTATGCGCTGTCATCCTTTATAAAGCTACATCTGAAATATCTCTGGCTTTAACTGTCCTTCCCTTATACCAGTCATCTCAGTTGTTAAGTTTGTTTGGGAAGCAATTTTTAAAAGATTACACTGATAACCCCAGACCAGTTGAAGCAGGGTAAGTCCATTAGTACACCTCTCTTGTCACTTACCACCCAGTGGGTCAAGCCTTTGCTACAAAAGTTGTTTATAAGCTAGTAGCTTTATTTTTAAAATGGAAAGGTAGAGCCAGGCAAAGTATTACACAATGGAAGTTTTCAGAGACCATTCCCATTATAAAGCTGCCCTGGGTTTATATTTTATAACTCAGCCATTACCACTAATCTGCTGTTGGAATGGGAAGTAGAAGGTCTCAATCTCTCACTAAAACCATGAGGTATTGTTGGCAAGCGGATTTTTTTCTATATAATCCCTCAACAAAAAGACATAATAATAACTTTTATTTAGATGACACAATTTCATGAAGGTATGATTATCTATTTCACAATTTTTTTGGCATTATGGAAATCTGGGATGGTTTCTATGTTTTGGAGATGTTGGTTAGAGACAGTGAATTGACCTAACTTAACCGGCCTTCCAGCATCTCATCTTTTTACTTATTTATTTTATTTTTTTAGTCAATTGTGGGGCTTGAACTCTGGGCTGGGGTGCTGTCCCTCAGCTCTTCATCTCAAGGCTAGCACTCTACTACTTGAGCCACAGCACCATTTCCAGTTTTCTGGTGGTTAATTGGAGATAAGAGTCTCATGAACTTTCCTATCCAGGCTGGCTTTGAACCACAATCCTCAGATCTCAGCCTCCTGAGTAGCTAGGATTGCAGGATCCTGGCCAGAATCACATCTTTTTAAAAGCAGTTTCCCTCTTAGCTTTTAATAGATTCATGCTATGTGTGGATGCAGCACCCAGTTGTCACACTTGAGATTTTCATTTGTGTCATTGCTCTTCACCTACTAGGTTAGTCATTCTAGAAATGGAGTCCTCAACTCCAGCTTTGAATGTACTTCCCTGACAACCATTGTTGATTCAGGGTTGGGCATGCAACCTACGTATCTGACATGCTGGATCTATCAGACTGAATCTGAAGACACCTGCTTTGGATTGAAGCGCTCAAGTGTTTCAACAATTTTCATTCCCTTGAGGAAGTGTAGGCTGAAAAGTCAGCTGTTACCTGAAAGGGAACAAACCCACCAAAATCATGGCAAACTAAAACTAACATGGTATATATTAATTCCCTTTTTTAAAAGCAACCTACTATGAGCCAGGTGTTGGCGGTTCACACCTATAATCCTAGCTACTCAGAGGCTGAGATCTGAGGATTGTAGTTTGAAGCCAGCCTGGGCAGAAAGTGCATGAGTCTATTATCTCCAATTAACTACCAAAAGGCCATACATGGAGCAATGGCTCAAGTTGTATAGCACTAGCATTGAGCAAAAAAGCTCAGGGATAGCACCTAGGCCCAGAGTTCAAGCCCCAGGACTGGTACTAATAAAAAAAAATAAAAGGTGACTTATTTCTGACCATTTTCTAGGTTGATGGAAACAATTTGGGTTGGGTTTCTGTCACAGAAAAGTGTCTGGATTTTTACAGCCTACATCTCAGGAAGTAGTATTCAAAAAGATTTGAATTTCTTTTGCATGTGTAGCCAAAGTGGTAAAAGTGATGATACTCCAAAATTACCACAGAGAGGGTGTAGAATGGTTTCCTGCAATGGATGCCATTCTGCTGGCTTGTTCTCACACCTACATGTATGCGAGTGAACAACTTTCATCCTCATCTGAAGATGCATACAGAAGATAGATATTGGTGGACCTTGTTTCCTGTGTTAAGATACAAGGTGTTTCAGGTAGATAGTGACAAGAATTCCATATATTAAATAAAGAAAGTATTATAATGTTCTAGAAGGTATATCTCATGCTAAATGCTCTTGACATGATAAAAACTGAACTCTCTTGAGCCAGGTACCCATAACCAGGTACACTTGTAATCCTCACTACTCGGAGGCTAAGATCTGAGGATCACAAGCCAGCCTGGGCAGAAAAGCCCTTGAGACTCTTATCTTCAGAAAATCACCAAAAAGATAGAGGTAAAGCTGTGGCTGAAGCAGTAGAGCACTAGTTCTAGGACAACACCGAGGTCCTGAGTTCAAGCCCCAGGACCAGCACAAACCAAAAGAAGTATCTCAAGCTTGGGAATATTTCTTTTATGCTTTCTAGTAGATCCTTCAGATTTGCAGAGGACCTAAGGAGGCTTCCATTTGTAACATGCGGACGACATCACAACGCTTTCTCATACTGAGGCGTATACTTCTTCATTTGACAACAACTTCTACCTGTGAACTCACAGGGACCCTAACAAACACTCTGCTGACATATGAATTCTCAGAATGTGTCCCATTCGACACTAACGTTCTTCCAAGAGGAAATAATGAAAATAAAAATGAAGGAAGGCTGGGAACAGTGGTTCATACCTGTAATCCTAGCTGCATGGAAGGCAGCAGAAGGAAAGTGCCCAAGGCATCTCTAGGCAAAAAACATGAGACCCTGTCTTAAAAACAACTACAGGGCCGTGTGTTGGTGGCTTACACCTGTAATCCTAGCTACTCAGGAAGCTGAGATCTGGGGATCAGGGTTCAAAGCCAGCCAGGGGAAGGAAAGTCCGTGAGACTCTTATCTCCAATCAACCACTTGAAAACCAGAAGTGGCACTGTGGCTCAAGTGGTAGAATGCTCCTTTAGCTGAAGAGCTCAGGGACAGCACTCAGGCCTAGAGTTCAAGCCCGATGAATGACAAAAAAACAAAAACAAGCAAAAAAAAAAAAAAAACAACTACATCCAAAAAGACTGAATGCATAGCTCAAGTGTTTGTGCCTGCCCCTGAGTTCCAACCAAGTCGTACAAATGGAGAAAGAGAAGGAGGAAGAGGAGAAAGAGGGGGAGGAGGAGGAAGAGGAGGAATTGAAGGACTAGGAAGAAGAGGAAGAGGAGTTGGAGGACTAGGAAGGAAAGAAAGAAGAAAGGTAGGAAGGAAGGAAGGAAAGAAAGAAAGAAAAAAGGAAGGGAGGAAGGAAAGAAAAAAGGAAGGGAGGGAGGGAAAGGAAAAGGGAAGAAAAGAGGGATGAACAAAAGGAAGGAGGAGGAAGAGAAGGACAAGGTACTTTTCTACCTTAGTGGTCAAAGGATGTCACTGAGAAAAATACCTGTCACATGAGAAGGTTGATGCTGAGTGAGAATAGCACAGCTGGAAGATGGCTGGTTCATGATGATATATTCTAGTTACACATAGCTGTGCTTTAGGCAACGAGGTATTTATTGCAGGTATTTATATGTAGAACGTGCTCCCAAAGGACAAAATCTGTATTTTACCTTTTTCCTTTTCTAACATCCAGCGAATATGTATAACAGTGTCCAGTAATAAATGCATGAATGTTGTGAAGAATGTGTAAGCAAGAAGAAAGAAGAAGGAGGGGGGCTGGGAAGGTGGCTCAGTGGTAGAGCGCTTGCCTTGCATGCATGAGGCCCTGGGTTCGATTCCTCAGCACCACATAAGCAAAAAGAAAAGAGCTGGAAGTGGTGCTGTGGCTCAAGGTAGTAGAGTGCTAGCCTTGAGCTGAAGAGCTGAGAGACAGTGCCCAGGCCCAGAGTTCAGGCTCCACAACCGGACACCCCCCACCAAAAAAAAAAAAAAAGAGAGGAAGAAGGGAAGAAAAGAAGGAGGCGAAGGAAGGAGGAGGAGGAAGAGGAGGTGGAGGGAGAGGTGGTGGAAAGCAAAATAAAGTAAAAGTTTGTAAGAATTAGAAATAAAGGTAATTAAAGCATTTTATTATTCTTATCTTTTTGTTTGTTTGTTTAAATCAGCACAGGGCTCCCAGAAGCCAGTCAGTCCAGAAAAAGAATCCTTGCCAAGCCTCAAAGAAAAGGGCTCTATAAGCAAAGTGACTCATAGCTACCTCTTTTAATTGTGGGAACCAAACAGTGGTAGGTTGTAAAAGGAAAATGCAGTGTGTTCCCATCAGCTGTGAGGCAAGCTAGGAGCCAGCAGTAGCAGGCTGGAGATGTTCGCTTCCTCTTATCACCCACAGTGATGCTGATCTTTGGAAAGCTCCTTGTGGGGTAAATAAGAAAAAGTGTGCACTCAGTTCCATGAGTTTAAATCATCTGGACAGCCACATCCACTCAAGAAAAAAATCAAGAGTGAAAACAAGGCAAGAAAGGCATCTAGAGACAAAGGAATGCTTTTCCCTTCTTGGATAGATAGACCATCAGCCAATGGCAGCAGAACATCTCTGTCCACCTCCCATTGAAGGCACACTCTTGCTAGTTTTCCCAGTACAGATCGTCCGAACAAACCCCTCCACTCTCTCATCTCTATCTTGTGAGCTCACAAGACAATTTTACAGTCAATTTTACAGGGACAACCAAACATTTTTTTTGTTCTTGGAATCCATCTGTCCTCTTGAGAGATCAAACCTTGGCATGGCTAAAATACCACATTGCATTTAACTAGCTTCCCAGACTAGACTAGAAGATAAGACATAAAAGCTACAGCAAATGAACTTGGACTTGCTGTCTTCTTGCTGGAGCCTATGGAAGAAAACACCAACAGGACCCCAATAAGCATCAGAAGTGTGGCTCCAGGATTTCATTTCTCACCTGGTCTGCTTACACACAGGTGACCTTCTATTGGTCAGAAACAACTGACAGCATTCAATCACTCTGCTTTGGGCTGCATTCTTTGCCACCCCCTGGGGCTGCAGTCAAACTCACTGGGTTTGCTCTCCTAGAGAACCCCTTGCAGGGTGTGGGCTGGGGGAGGAGACTCTCCAGCAGGAGAAGCATCCTGGGGTCCCTGTGGGATTAGGCTCTTAAAAGAGAAGTGCCACAGGCCTGGGATGCTATAATTATCTCAGCCATTTAAGGATTACACTCCTGGGAGACTATAATTATCCAAATATTGTTGCATTCAAGGATATTTTACTTACAAGGGAGTGCCTTCATTTTTACAGGATCTTCCAAGGGGGCCCAAAGGGTGTGTCCTCTCTAATGTGGTTCCTACAAAACGTTAGAAATAAACAATTGCATCTTGGACATGGGTGGGGTCCAGTTGAGTCCAACCCCAACTGTGGGCTTTGGACATGGCTAGAAAGAAAACCTTTTCCTTTTATCATCTTAAAAAATTGCTTATCAGTCATTCTAGATCCAAACCTAAGACTTCATTCTTCTTTGGTCCCATCTTTCTTCCTCCCTGCCCCCATCCACCCACAAATGTCTCTAATCTGAACCAGTCAATGTATTTCAAGAAATTGTTAAAGAACATTTAACATAAACTTCTGAAGTTATGTGTCATACTGTTCACATCATATTGCCCTATGAGGGTTGATTCATGCTATTACTGCCCCCCCCCAAAAAAATCTGAGTATCTTGGTTCAAAGCCAGCCCCAGGCAAGCCCCAAGAGACTCTTATCTTCAATTAACCACCAAAAAACCAGAAGTGGAGCTGTGGCTCCCTAACCTTCAGCAAAAGAGCTTAGGGACAGTACCAGACCCTTAGTTCAAGCCCCATGACCAACAAAATATAATGATGATGATAATAATAATAATAGTGTATTATAATACACTATTATTATTATTTGTTAGGTCTGCTTGGGAGTACAGCCCCTCCTCCCTTCCTTGTCACCTGCCTGAAGCCAGTAATCACCTGACTGTGAGTCAGCAAAGGATCCCAGGCTCTGAAGTCACGTCCTCATCCACTGAGGTCATTTCCTGAACAGCCCTGGTCACGCCTCCTCAGACAGTGAGAGGTTCCTCAGGCTCTGAGATCAGTCAGCATCCCTGTGCTTCTGCCTCCCGTCTTTCCCTGTATAATCCAACTCAACAGGAGTCCCTGTCTATTTTCCTCTTTTTCCTTCCCCTCAGCAGTTTGCTCTACTCCCCGCCCCTGCCTGAACCATGTGGCAGTTTCCTTTTGGCAAACCTTACATTATTTTTATTATGTATTACATATATGCTAAACAATATATAGTATATATCATATAATATAAATGATATGATATATAATGTTATGATATTGCATTATTACATATTAAATATTATATGATCTATATATTATATATTATGTGAACTGAAGCTTATATATTATATATCTATTATATATATTTATATGTAATATGTTATATATTATATAAACTGAAGCATGGAGTAAAAAAAAAAGGAAAGGGACATATAGTGTAGACAAGAGATGCTCAATGAATCCAGTGAGCTTTCTTGATTGAAATAGCCAAGACATATGCTGTTCTTAGCATTTTGGGCTCCTGCTGAGTCCCATTTTAGAGATGATGAAACCAAGAAACAGAGAGGTCAGCTAACTTTCTCAGTATCACACAGCTGGTACAGGTGACAGAAATGAGGACCAAAGCCCAGGAATCATAGCCCATGCCACCTGCTGTTACACTGATAGAAACAATATCATCAGAAGAACAGAACAATGACTGAAATGCTTACCCACTTCCCTTCTTCTGGTATATAGTTGCACCATCTGTGACAGATAAATGTCTTTTTCTTAATAATTCAATTTACTTTTTATTATCTTTTCAACATTTTCACCTACCCCTTCCTTACCTGGGTACTCAAAAAAGGTAAGGTAGGATCAAAGGGGAGAGAGGTAGAGAAATGAAGAGGAGAAGAAGGGAGAATGTAGACAAGAACCCAATGCAGATCGTACAAAATTAAGAAATGTCATTATCATGGAAATGTTTCAGTTAATAATTCAGGAGGAATAAGGCACCCTAATGCACTTTCAGGCATGAATAAGTACATGAATGAAGGTGACAGGTGACAGTTTTCAGTGAATTGTGAAATGGTAAGGTAGATTGTGTCAGGAATGAACAGGTAGACAGCAGTCTTGCTCACTGCTCACTTTTAGGTACCACTAAGTGAGAAGCAACTACACTGTAACAGCCTAGAAAGTATGTCAGCTTTCTAACACACTTGTCTAAATAAAAGGAAGATAAATGTATGTATTCCTAGAGCTAAGGACTAGTTGATAGGAAGATACAATAACAAATTGAAGGACATCAAGACAAAACAACCAACTGGACCAGAATGTGGGGAAATTGTACAGAACAGATTGCCCACTTCCTTCCACAAAGACATAGCATATCGGGGAAGAAGGGAGGCCCTGAGAGAATGAATGGACTGATGGGGATGGAAGAAGAAAGATGTCACAACAACTCAGTCGACTTCAGATCCAGAAGAGACAAACAGGGGGATTTCAAAAGATTGTCAGTTATGACAGGCATGGTAATGACACAACGGTTATGTCAAAAAAAAAAAAAACCAACAATATTTTGGTCAAGTGCTCTGGAATTTGCTGTAAATGTCCAAGTAAACTCGTGTTCCTTTTTAGTTATTGTCTACCTCGTCCTGTGTCCTGCTTCCTCTGCTCATGAAATATCAGCAAACATGGCAAAAATCTAGTATCACGTGACAAAACGTAACCGAAAAACATCCTGCAGAATGGAACAGGAAGCACAGTGAACCTTTCCAGGGGGAACGAAGTTATTTTTGGATGCATTTAAGGACAGGTATCTCGAGTTTGCGGTGTGGTTCAGCCAGCTGGGAATCCACAGAAAGCGGATCTGTTCCACAGCAGTGTCCGTGAACCAGAGATGAACTCCGATGCCTCTGCTGCTATGAGCCATGGCCATGCACGTAGACCTTCCCGCCTGTCCTTTCCGATTTTTCTCATTTTACTAAGTGGTTGTGAACCATTTCTGTGCAGTATAGCAGGCCTTCCCTGAAGAAGGTTTCATGCATGGATCTTGCAAATGAACACAGGATATATAGAAACTAAAATTCCCGGAAATAAAGAGTATCTTTGGATATCACTCCATCTCAAAATATCTGAATTGCCTCCAAATTATGTGAAACTCTCCTATGATATGATCTATTAAAAACCAAGACCACAAGAGTCAAGCTAATGTGAAGGCATTCAAAACCACTGCTAACATAATATCTCCTTGCATACCTACATAATTTATCTAAGGTTTGGGACCCACATGGTTCCACAGGTTGGAGGCCTTCTGGGTTAAATCATCGTACAAAGTTGATCCTTTGAAGATCTAAATACATACAGATTGAATAAAAATACAGACCACAATCACACATTTTACAAAACTGTGATTTCTGCTTATGCACTCATTTTATTGAAGTCATATCCCTGTGGTTTAAGCACTTCCCACCAATAAATATTTGCCCAGTGAATGAATGAATAAATGAATATTTAGACTATAATGCTAATTCAGACTTTTTCAGTATCTAGTGATTGAAAACAAGTCATCAAACTTGGCTTAAGATGAAACAAGAGAAAGATCAAGAGAAAAAAGAGACTGATTTCTGTAAATAACTCAACTTTAGGACAAGTATGGTTTCAGGCCCATTTGAACAAAGAAATGTGCCTCCAGGTAATGGTTTCTCTGAATACATCTCCTCAGTCATGCTCTGTCCAGGGCTGCAAGCATTGGGAACTCTGTTCCTCTTTGCAACCTCAAGAGGAGAAATTATTACACTAAAGCATTGGATGCATTCTGATGAAGTAGACTTATAATCCAACAATTACAGGGATGGTGACTTTGTCCCTCCACCAATCACAAGATCAAGAGAGTTGGTTCATCACATGACAACCTTGGAGATGATCTGAATGTCACATCATATCTTGGCCTGGTAGGAAGTGGACTCTTACTAGAATCACATGATAGCAGAGGAGGGGTAAAAATAGGGTGCTGTTACCAAAATTCGGGGAATAAATTCAGGGCAGCTCATTTACTTCATGTCATCTATGTAATTCCATGATTTCACTGAGGAGGGGAAAGGTTCTGCTAATATAAGGTTATTTTGTTTATCATCCTTGTCTAAGATTATTCATAGTAATTTGTAAACTTTGGATATGATGGCAGCACATGTCACCACCTAAGGCACAAGGAGATTTGCTCTGAAACTTACCAAGGTACAAACTCAGTCTGGCTATCTCTCCCCACTCCTTAGAAGCCCAAGCTTAAGACCATCTAATATAGGGAAGAAAGAAAAGCAAGAGATCTGACTAAAAGCTAATGAACTGTCAGGAACTTCAGCCTTTCTAAAAGGAGACTGTCTTCAAAATAGCTCAAGTGACACCCTTACACCTGCAGACATGCCCCAGGCAATCCTGTAGAAATTGACCTCATAGCTCACATTCAACCCTGTCTGGAGGGCAAAGATTTTGCCTGTTCACTGCCGGTGGAAGCATATTATGTACTCACTAAATATATCTGAGGAAATAAACAAGAAATTCTCTAATCTCTCTAGGTTGGCTTTCCATTTCTACCTCTCTCCAAAGGGAAGTAAATGTCCTGAATTCTAATAAGGATGTTTCACAGCAGTATCTTCTACAGGGCAATCTGTCACTCATATTCCATTCACAATGACTCTCAGCTGGGGAAGGGGCATTAATATTAATATTATTAAGACAAACCAAGATCCCACTCTCAGTTTTGCTCCACCACTCACCTTTCTAACCCACATGTGGTTATAATCTGTCTCTATGATGTGGAAATAATCTAAAATGAGAAGAACCCATCGCTAAAATAGAATTAAACTAGGCTTGGTGGTTTTCAATTATTTATAGCAAAAAACAAAGTTTTACATTACCATAACCCCAATGATTCATCAAGTAGATAATCCAGGAAGGTTTTTTAGTTTTGTTTGTTGGTTGGTTGATTGGTTGTGGGGCTTGAACTCAGAGCCTGGGCATTGTCCCTGAGTCTCTTTGTGCTCAATGCTAGTGCTCTACCACTTGAGCCACAGTACCATTTCCAGTTCTTGTGTGGTTAATTAGAGGTAACAGTCTCACAAGGACTTTTCTGCCTGGGCTGGCTTCAAACCATGATGCTCAGATCTTAGCCTCCTGAGTAGCTAGGATTACAGGCATGAGCCACCAGCCTCCAGCTTAGAAATGTACTCTTTACTTGACTTATATAACTGTAACCCTCCACCCATAAAGGTGTGTGCCGCTTATATCCTGCTAGATAAGTGATTTTTAACTGGGTGAAGGAAGAGGGGACTCCCTGGAGGCCTGAGGCATTCTGCCAAACCCTAAAATGAACACAATATGATGATCCTTCCACTTCTTTCCAGCCCTGGGCAGAGAATAATGAGAAGGAAATGATTTATTATGATAAAAACATATATCAATGACCATTACTGGCCAGTACGAAGGGCTACCTGTCCTGGGCTTTGGCTAATGTTCCATGGACTCCAAGGGTATTATAAACCAACGGTTGGATCCAGGGCAAGGTTATTTTTTATTGGATTTTACTTTATTATCATATTTAGTGTTGTTGCAGTTTTTTTCTTTTTTAATTTTATTGTCAAGGTGGGATTGCAATTACATATGTAAGGTAGTGAGTACATTTCTGGTTGAATTTGTTATCCCTCCCTCATTTTTCTCCCATTTTTCCTCCCCTACTCTCCCCCCACCCCAAGTTGTACAGATCATTTCCAATATATTGTCTTAGGAGTATTGCTGTTGCATTGGTTCACCCTTTGTCCTTTGTCTCGCCATTTTGTTGTTCTCTTTCCCTTCCCTAATTCAAATAAATGTATATACAATACTAGGTCACCAAAATCAAATACAGTGACAACAGGGGATAAACAATAAGGGGGATACAAAAGAAACAAGGCATCACATAATACATTAAAAACAACAACAAAGAAAACCCTCTTGTGTCCATGTCTTCGAGTTCATTTCACTTAACATCATCTTACATGGTCATATGTACATAGCTATTGAGCTATTCTTCTCATCTGCGAGGATTATCCTAAACATAATAATTATTTAGTTTTTAGTGTCCCAAGTGAGTGTACTCTGTCTCAAAAGTTGAGAATTCCTACCTTAAACTCTTCCACCTAGCATTTCTGCTACACTTAAGTCTTTTGTCTTGACTGATTCTCAGTCAAGGTGTAATCTAGGCAGTGCAGGCTTCTCAGTTCTGCTGAGCTTCAAATGACTTGTATGATTTCTGCAAAGGGTGTATAGAGTATCTGGTGATGTGTCTTAGAGTCAGAGGATCTTGAATTAAGATATGGCCAGAAGAGGTATAAAGAAGTGGATTTTCCATATGTTAACCTAAGCTAGAACGAAGGTTAAGAACGCCCTAACCTGTAGAAATAGTAAGCACTTGAGAGAAAGGAGACAGTCACAAATGAGAAAAACAATAGTGTTTATTGGAGATAAGAGTTTCATGGACTTTCCTGCCCTGGCTGGCTTTGAACAGTGATTCCCATATCTCAGCCTCCTGAATAACTAGGATTACAAGCATGAGCCACTGATGCCTAGCTGGGAGTCTTCTTCTAAGACTTAAGCAGGACTTCACCAGATGAGCAAAGATAAAAAAAATAAAATAAAAAACAAATCTCAGACTTGAACAATCACAGGTGCAGAGCTAGCCAGGCTTGAAATGATAGCTAAAGAAAGACAGGGGGTATGGAAAGCATGGGGGAGATTCCAGAAGACTACTGGCCTTATTAAAGAGTTGAGTGAGACTTCATCCCGTAGATGATAGATGAGTCAGGAAATTTGCTGATCTAATGTCCTTCTTACATTTTTTAAGTATGGAGCACAGATTGGGACAAATGGCATTTGCACCAACAGGATTTGCTTGGGTGGTGAATCCTGGAGCAGAACCTGCCCAGGGTCATTCATATGACCTCTTCTTCCTGAGCCCACATGATAGCCATAGACCTCAGCCACCTGGCAGGTAAAATGGGAAAGAGTCTATGTTACTTTCAGACTGAAGGGTTTCACAGTGTCAGCCCCTCCATTCTCTACTGTGCTGGGCCTTGACAGTTCCAGTTGAGAAGATGCCAATAAAATAATAAGGGTAAAAGACAAAAAGATGGGGAAATCCTGAGGAACACCTCAACATCCCTCAGTCTGCCTCTGCAAACAGTATCAGCATCTACATGAGTAAGAAATCAATTTTAGACTGGGAACATAATTCAGCTTACTGCAACACTGGCAAAGCCCTGGGTTCTATATCGAGCACTGCGAAAATATGAATTAAAAAATAAACTACCCAGTGTTAGTAGCTAATATCGATAAGCTATAGTTACTCAGTAGGCTAGGATCTAAAGATCATGGTTCAAAGCCAGGCCCAGCAGTAAAGTCCATGCGACTCTTATCTCCAGTTAAACACCAAACCTCTGGAAGTAGAGCTGTGGCTCAAGCAGTAGATCATTAGAATTCAGTGGAAAGAGGAAAAGGGCTGTACCCAAGTTCCAGAACTGACCATCAATCAGTCAATCATTAAATACATTTTAGTTGTGTGCAAATAGTAAAAGAATTAAGAGTTCATTGTTTCTATCAATGGCCTTCTATATTGGAGAGATGGGGGGCAGGAAGCTGTGATGATTGCTTCAGAGGGTTATACACACCAATATACAACTGAGAGTAAAGTTGGATGGATTGATTGTCAGGTGAGGAGTCATCTGGAAGGCTTCACAGAATAGGTAGCCTCTGTAGGAGCCCTGAAGAATGTCAAGTAGAACTTGAAGAGGTCAGAAAGGTCACAGGGCAAGTTGTTGAAAGGATCGTGGCAACTCCGCCTGCTTTAATTGGGAAGTGCTTGACTTCTCATGGAGCAGGAATCTATAAAAGGATGGCCATAGCTCAAGTTCCAGCTGATTGTTTTTCCAAGTGAGGAAGATCGAGCCTGGTTTGTTTTTTTAACAAACCATATTTTTAGTGGAGTCCATTATGAATCTTACATTTTTCAAGCTGTCTCAAAGCTTATTTTATGTTGACATATTTCAAAGCTTGCAAAATCCTTACTCAGGCTGAGATGGGGAGTTCAAACTGAAAGGAAAGTGCATAGACAAGAGCATTACTTCATAACCCATTTAAGAGGGGAGAGCTTCAGAGAGAAATATCATGGTGGAATCCTTCACATTATCATCCTGCTATTTTAAAACACTCCTGTTTATAGAAGGCCCTGCATGGTGAGAACCTGTTGCACACCAGGTGGCCACCTTCTACACAGTCCCCTTCTTAGTACCTCCTTCAGAATAAGTCATCCACTCAGCAGCAATCTGCAGCTGCACAGATCTAAGCCACAGCACACAGCAGAGAGTCCAGAGGAGTGGTGCTGTTACCGCAGCATCTTCTGGACTTGTGCACTTCAGGGAAAATAGATACCCCCAGAGTTGACATGGGACCTGACTCCATTTATATGTTTCAGCTTCTAATTCCTATTACTAATTAATCTGTTTAATCATTTATTCCACCCCTGTTCAGTGAGGAACTGCCATATATAGACCGAGTGTCGTCTCTCTTTTGACACATAGTCCTGAGTGTCAAGGAATCGATGAAGACAAAGATGTGTACAACCTCAAAGAATCCACACTATTCTCTCTTTTAAAAAAAAAACTTGATAGTTTGGTCTAGAAGTTACTGTAGATACTTGTTCGGGTAAATTAGAGTTTTCACTGGAATTGGGGGAAGTGAAATCAACTGATTTTGGAATGAAGCCTCTTCACTAGTTAGTTTCTTCTTTCCTCCTTCCTCCTTCTCTTCTTCCTCTTTCTTTCTTCTCCTCCTCATCCTTCTTTTTTCTTTCTTCTTCTAGTATCATCATCCTTGACTAGGTAGTTGTTGTGTAGTGAGCTACATGTCCAGCCTCAACTAGTTATGTCTTGAGCTAAAGCCAAACCAAAGTTCTGGCCCTGGTTAAATTCATTCCTTGCTTTTCTTCTAGCAGAGTTAGAGTGAAAACATGGGACCTACAAGAGACTCAATAACTACTCTGAAGGTCTAACAAGTTTGCTGACCTGTTCAATCCATTTAGTCACCCTGGATTTTCATTCAAAAAGTAACACCAGAGAGTAGTTTTCCCTGGGCCAGCTGACTAAATTGACAAGAATTCAGAACCAGGCTTGTCAGCCTAAATAAAACTTACCCAAAAAGAGCTGTATTCTATCCAGAGTGAAGAAAATGTTCCTTCTAAAATCTGATAACTGGAATGCTTGATTTAATAATCAGAAACAGCAGGAGCAATAATTTATTTTTTATTCTTCCACTCAGCTTCCAAGTACACCTGGCTCTGATATTAGCAGGAGAGTGAGTCTGAACCCAAAGGAGAGTCATGCTTCTCTTAGAAAGTATCAGCTCCACAACTCAAAATGCTGTCTTCTTGTATGAAAGAACATGGGCTTCTAATAGGTGTAATTTTTTATTACTTTTAAGTAATTGTTCAAAAATCTTCAGTTCAACAAATCAGTGTATAATGTGCCTTGAGAGTATTAACTTTTCTTTTTAGCTGTTATTATTTTCATGAGCTCTATGAATTCATCTATCGTTTTTAATCATGACAGCAGAGACACAGAAAACCTAAGTCAATACTGAAGCTTCACTAATAGAATAAAGGATTGTTAGTGGTGTCCTGATGGAACTCTTTCTCTCTTGGTGCCTTCAGCACAGTTTATTTTGTTTTATGGTTTGTCTTATGTTGAATCTGACTTATTTGTAGATACTGCTTTCAAAAGTGGAAAAACGTATTTGGATTTACTTGTCAAGGAATTGCCTTGCAAAACATTGCTATTTTGATGTAGTTGATTGAATGGGCAGCATCCTGTCTTTAAACATCACAATAAGCCAGGTGCCAGTGGCTTGTACCCCCTGTAATCCTAGTTACTCAGGAGGCTGATATCTAAAGATCATGGTTCAAAGCCAGCCAGAGCAGAAAAGTCCATAAGATTCTTATCTCTAATAAACTAAAAAAGCAGAAGTGGAGCTGTGGCTCAAGTGATAGAGCACTAAAACTCAGGGACAACACCCAAGCCCTGTGTTCAAGCTCCAGGACTGGTACCAAAAACAAAAACAAAAACAAAAAAAATCAGTGTTAAGTAGGCTTGATCTGTAACACCAAAGCATTCATTCTTCCCTAGCATGCCAGGCCACTGAAACACTCAAACATATGTCATGCCATAACTTCTCCACCAAGGTAGATTAATCTTCTGTCTAAAAAATAATAAAAATTGTCTCCTCACTGAAGTTTCATAATCTTACTCTTTATGATGGCAAAATTCCCATACCAAAAATGATTATTATTCAACCCTGAGCAAGGCAGAATTAGAAGCTAGATGTTAATGCCTGTCAATAGAAATGGACTTCTCTACTGTCCTGTGGGGTTGCATATAAAACAGGGGAAAACTTCCAAAACTTTTAAGAACTAGGCCATGGCTTATGGGAAAACATGTTCACTGGGATGTTTTCCTCAATTGCAAAGGAAAGGTGGAAAAAGAAAAACCAAAATGTTCAACATTGAAAGAGTGCACTTCATTGTAGTTCTCAGGGTAGAATGTTATGTAGCCTTTAAACTTGTGTTGATACAAGGTTAAGGTAGCAATGTAAAAGACAGCCAAAATAATAATAAAATAGTATCCTGGGAAAGAGAAGTGGAAGATCTAAACAGGAAACATTACAGAAAGGAGCTAGGCATGAAAGCTGGGAGGAGACAGCAGTTGAGCCTGTGTGTTGTCATACCAACAAGGCTGATTTTGCATTCATCATTAACACCTATATGTCTAAGAAAACAATAAACATCCAGAAAACAATAAAATGTCTGGGTCTCATGAGCCCCCTGTTTATAAAGACCTTTTCTTTCTCTTTTTTAAGCATGTCTGATTCCAAGATTTCCAAATTTCTCTCCCATACTTCATGTATAAAGTGATCAAATAAATCCTGACAAACTCCTACACCATAAATAATCCTCCCTTGGCTTTCCTCTTTTCAGACAGGCAAATAGCTAGACACTGCCTAGCCAAGGACCAGCTGCTCTTTTAGCAGTAAGAAAGCCCAGAGTGAAAACTGAGCAATCTATTCCCAAGGTGCATGAGAATTTCCAAAGAGCAAAAAGAATGAAGGAGGTGGGGCAGATAATAATTTCAAGAGCAATACTCCATTCTAAAATTTGGTGTACCTCTAGATTGGTAGGCTACTTTTTAAAAAAAGAAGAAAAAAACACAGAAAAGAGCCCCTTGTGGTTACAAAAAAATCACATAGTTGTGTTATGAGGACTAATAAAACTATTAGCTATTGGCCCAGAGCCAAGAATCCATTAATGACAAACTGGTATCTATCCAGGAATGTAAAATGTTTTTACTAAATAAACACTCTAACAGGAAACATTCAACTTCTGTCATTATGTAAAACTCAAGTGTGATTCTATCATGCAGGGCAACAGCCAACAGGCCAGATCAAAAGGGAGAAAAGAAGTAGAAGCAGCAGTGTGTCAGGTCTTGTACGAAGTGGAGTCAAAAGTTAAACTATTCTAAGGTGCAGCCTACAAAGCCTGGCATATGGAGCACTATACTATTGTTAGAGAATGCCAATAGTGGCATTTAAAAAGAAACGAAGGAAGGGACTTGTTTAGAAGGAAGTGGGGTAAGCCACCTGGGATAATAGTTAGTAATTAAACTATAATGACTGATTTTTTACAGCTTTCCAAGGCTATACAAACAAAAGATTAAGGCTAATTGAAATATGAGATTAAAATAACCATTACTATTTGTTACTTGGGGCAAAATACAGCTTTCTTACACCTATATTTGAATTTCTTCAGTGTAATGAAATCTTGTGAAAAGTACCAATAAATAAATAACAAATTCTCTGAAAGCATAAAGTATCTAACAATAATAATAATACCTCACTACATCTAAACTTACAATTCTGTGGTGCCCCTGAACACTCAGTATTCTGCATATGTACTTTATCTGCACTTATAAAAATGCAAGGGGAATTGTTTTCAATCTGATTATACTAACATCAGCATTATCTTCCACTAGGACTGAAAACTTCATCTCACTGAAGAATCAATCAGGTAAGGAGGTGGAGGAGGGGGCTATACAGATTTAACTGTCATGGGCTGGGAAGGTGGCTCAGTGATAGAGCGCTTGCCTTGCATGCATGAGGCCCTGGGTTCGATTCCTCAATACCACATAAGCAAAAAGAAAAAAGCCGGAAGTGGCACTGTGGCTCAAGTGGTAGAGTGCTAGCCTTGAGCTGAAGAGCTGAGGGACAGTGGCCAGGCCCAGAGTTCAGGCCCCACGACTGGACCCCAAAAAGTAAATAAAACAAATTTAACTGTCATTCAAATATTTTAAGACAGACAGGGTAGCGCCAAATAAGCTATTTTAGTGAAAACAATCACATTTAACCAAGGAATTCACAGTGTGCTATCTCCTTTAATAATCTCTGTCTCTCTTCTGATCTGAATTTGTTGTACAGCTTCTAGGCTATCAGTGTGTCTTATCCTGGATAGAGGGAGACGAGATAAATGTAAAAATCAAATGGGATGCGAATTATACTGGTAAAAGTTACCTGGGTTGACAGTTCATGATAAGCTGGTTCCGATGTCTCCATCAAAGACTAAATTATTTTCAGGGTATAGATTTTTAGTCCCCATTGTCAGGGCAATGGCTACTGCTACCACCTGACTGTTTGGCCAGTGAAAGAGCCAGGAATTCTAGGGGTAGCTCTACCAAATGCCAGGGCCAAGTTAGTAAAGTAAGTGCATGCATCCTTCCAGTATCATTACCACCTCTATCTCACACAGGCCTAGTCCACAGGGTCACACCAGCAAAGTTGTCATAGCAACAGTATTTACCTGAACTCTCCTAATACGACCTATATATCCATTAAATTGTCTAGTGTTTAGAAAGAGTAATTTAGATGAGATGAATTTGATCCAAGTACATTATATAAATTATGTAAACATCACAATAAAACCCCTTTGTACAACTGATTTATGCTAATAACAACAAGCCCATCTTTTGTATGTTTTACCATTTATGAAAGCAGTGTGGCACAAAGAGTGCACTTTTTTTGTCTTTTTGTTGGTGCCAGTCCTGGGTCTTGAACTCAAGTCCTGATGCTGTCTCTGGTATTTTTGCTTGAGGCTGGTGCTCTTTCACTTGACCCCTAGCTGTTCCACTTCTGCTTTTTGGTGGTTAACTGTGGATAAGAGTCTCTTGGACTTTTCCTGCCTGGGCTGGCTTCAAATCACAATGTTCAGATCTCAGCCTCCCTCCTAACTAGGATTACAAGCATGAGCCACAGCCACCTGGCTTGAAAAATCCACTTTAGAAATCCATTTTCTAGCACAATAATTATTCAGGCAAGCATTTTAACAGGAAGAATAAATTCTAGATTCATTTTTAAAAATCTGAAATGAGGGCTGGGAAAGTGGCTCAGTGGTAGAGCGCTTGCCTTACATGCATGAGGCCCTGGGTTTGATTCCTCAGCACCACATAAGCAAAAAGAAAAAAAAGCCAGAAGTGGCGCTGTGGCTCAAGTGGTAGAACGCTAGCCTTGAGCTGAAGAGCTGAGGGACAGCGCCAGGCCCAGCGTTCAGGCCCACAACTGGACCCCAAAAAATAAATAAATAAAAATAAAAATCTGAAATGATAGAACTTAAAAAATGAATGTATTTCAAATAGATTAAATAAATGAATTTGAAAATGTAGAATCTGTGTGATTTATGGACCCATAATCCCAATTTTCATAACTCTTGACCTTGTAGATTTTTTTGTTGCAATCTTCCTAAGTTTACAAAAATGAATTGACTCAAAAGACTCTAAGTCTACATTAAAAAATATCTTCAAATACTTCCACAAATTCAGTATCCCATTAACAACATCTACTCACATAGGTAGTGATCACTATGGTCCACACATATCCATAAATTAAATTAAATCATCATATTAGCTAAAACAGGAAAACAGAAGATACAGTTACAATACGTAATAATACCTTTTTTTTTTTTTTGTCAGTCGAGGGGTTTGAACTCTGGGCCTCAGCTCTTCAGCTCAAGGTGAGCGCTCTACCACTTGAGCTACAGCACCACTTCCGGTTTTCTGGTGGTTTATTGGAAATAGGAGTCTTATGGTTTCTCCTGCCCGGGCTGGCTTTGAACCGCGATCCTCAGATCTCAGCCTCCTGAGTAGCTAGGATTACAAGTGTGAGCCACCAGCACCGGGCCTTAATAATACCTTTTTTTTTAATGCCAGTAGTGGGTCTTGAACTTAGGGCCTCATGTTCTCCCTTAGTTTTTTTTTTCTTTCTTATGTGGTGCTGAGGAATCGAACCCAGGGCCTCAAGCATGCAAGGCAAGCACTCTACCACTGAGCCAACTTCCCAGCCCCTCTCCCTTAGCTTTTGCACTCAAAGCTGGTACTCTACCACTTGGGCTCAAGTGGGCTCATCTCCACCCCCAACTTTTTGCTGGTTGGAGATATTTCATTTCCTCGGGCTGGCTTCAAACTAAGATCCTCAGATATCAGTATCCAGCTAAGATTGCCAGCATGAGCCATCAGCTCCCAGCTCAAAAAAAAAAAAAAATTATGACGCAAAAAATTTATTTGACCCTATAGAGGTTTTCTTCATCTCACAATTCTCCCCAATATGACTTACACTAACATTAGCTTCACATATCCCTTATCTGTAGCAAGGGCCTATTTTCACCCAGTTCAGAATGAATTATCACAAAGCTCAATTAGGAAACTTGATGGATATATTCACTTTATCTGTAAAACTCTTCCCAATCTGTTTTCTCAAAAACTCTGTTGTTAGTAACAATTGCAGTTGATTTGACCTCAAAGTTGAAAGGAATATGTTACTACATCCTATAACATCAGTGTGGTAATAAGTAAAGATACTTCCCTAGCTTCAATCTGAGAAAAATGGCTCTTCTAAAAAATTAACTGAAGCAAGGAAGAAAAAAATCAACATGCTTAATAGTTCATAATTGACAGTAATTAACCAAAAGAAAAGGAAAGATTAGGCTAACTCTGGAAACTTTGAAGACAAATGTCTGCGATTAAGAATAGAAGCAGCTTAGCTATTTGAGATAAAAGGGAATAAAATAATGAGCTGCATATTATAGATAAGACTTGGCAAGCCAAAGTTTGGCCCAGGATATTTTAGATTCTCTAACATCTGGGATCTAATTATTGGAGAAAAATCAAAATGTGAACTAATTCAACAATTTTGTACACTACGATGTTATTAAAATAACATTATTGGAATAGATTGCAATGTGCTTGCTTATTCTTGTAATATTTAAAATATGTGTGAAATGTACTAACTAGTACCGGAAGTTAGCAATGTCTTTCTTAGGTCTTGGAATTGTGTATGCATGTACAATGACAATCGTATTCCACAAATACACAAATGCTAAATGCAGGAAATGTGAAGGGGGAAATGTGACAAAGTCCTTATGACTCTCTTAAATGGAGTTAAGACCTATTAGGTCAAACCCTGCTGGGTAAATAAACTGTTCCCTGGTGTAAATTAGAAACTTTTGGAGGTGCATTAGCTTTTTCAGGCCCCCAAGGTACAGTTTAGTAAATTACGGTTTCAGTGAACTAAACGATACCCCAGGGGCCTGAAAGAGTTAATGCGCCTTCAGAAATGAGCAATTGACTCTCTTCTCACCAGTAGGACATCACACACCTGCACACCCCTGACTCCCCAACTGCGAAGATTCCACTACTGAGCACATTCATTCCTTCTGTCTTCATTCACTCATTCCTGAAGCTCTCTGGCTGGGGCGAGGTGATATTCTAACCACTGGGAAGACGGTAAAGAGAAAGACAGCCTTTCACAAAGATGGCCTTGTGACAGGGGAAGGCAAACAAAGATGTTACTGGGATACCTGCAATGGCAAAAATACAAACAAAAAAAAGGTGATGCTCTGGAAGAAAACAGTGGCCAGGAGAGTCTCCCAGAGGCAGGCAATACAGGCACGTGAGCCAAGGCCTGATGCTGAGGAGAAAACAGATGTGAACACCAGAACCCCAGGGCCTGCTGTGAGGGTACTGGAGGGCTTGTGGGTGTTGACTGTGAGGACAATAGGAGGCAGGGCAGGTAAACTGAGGCCAGGCACTCACCATGGAGCAGAAACTCACTCCCTGTCAAGTTCACTCTCTTCTTCTTCTTCTTCTTCTTTTTTTGTCAGTCGTGAGGACTGAACTCTGGGCCTGGGCACTGTCCCTCAGCTCTTCAGCTCAAGGCTAACGCCCTACCATGAGCCATTTCTGGCTTTTTTCTGCTTATGTGGTGCTGAGGAATCGAACCTAGGGCCTCATGCATGCAAGGCAAGCACTCTCCCACTGAGCCACCTTCCCAGCCCCTCAATTTCACTCTTAAAACCAACATGGGGCCTGGTGCCAGTGGCTCATGCTTGTAATCCTAGCTACTCAAGAGGCTGAGATTTGTGGATCTCAGGGAAGGAAAGTCTGTGAGATTCTTATCTTCAACAATAAACTACTAAAAGACCCAGAAGCAGAGGTGTGCCTCAAGTGGTACAGCACTAGCCTTGAACAAAAAAGCTAGAACTAGCACACAATGAATAACTAAGTAAGTAAATAAATAAATCATGGTGGGAAAGCAGGGTTCAAAACAAATGAGAGAAGGAGAATGATGAAGGGGGGGTGACATTGATCAAGATGTATTATGCTCGTAAACTGACATATTGAATTAAAATCCCTTTGTACAACTATTTAATTTTTTAAAAAAATAGTAAAATACTAAAAGCCTTAACAATACCTCAGCATAATAAAGTGGGGGGGGGAAGTAACACAAGTCTGTGGGACAGAGGAGATAATCCTAAATTTTCAAAATTAGAAAACAGGAAAAGACACCTTTGAAATGTCACTGGTGTGTGGGCAGAGCCATCCGTGGAGAAGGAAGTAACAAGTCTGCTGGAGATCCCAGAGAAAAGCTTCATCTGCACTCACAGGAGTGTCACCATCCTAACTGGAACAGGTTTTTCGTGAGTTGGGATTCTCCAGGGAGATGAAATTAGTAGGTTATAGACGCCAAGAGAGAAGGCAGAAAAGAGGGAAAGAGTCAGGAACCGGAAGTCTAGAGGCCTGTCTCATGAGATTATAGGGGCTTGGCGGGACCCCTATCTGACAAGGCAGACCAGCAGACTGGAGCCTCAGGGAAGGACCAGTGCTTCTATACAAGCCAAAGACCATGTGCTAGTGAAGCTCCTGCTTACTATGGTCTATGAAAACATTCATCTGATTACATGAGACTCACACACTTTATGGAGAGCAACCTACTTAACTATCAGACCCACTCACTTAAGAGTTCATCTTTGGAGGTGCCAGTGGCTCACATCTGTAATCCTAGCTACTCAGGAGGATCAGATCTGAGAATCACTGTTCAAAGCAAGGAAATCCATGAAGACTCTTGTCTCCAATTCAACCATCAAAAGACCAGAAATGGACCTGTGGTTCAAGTGGTAGGTAGAGCACTAGTCTTGAGAACAAAAGCTCTGGGACAGTGCTCAAACCCCAAGACCAGAACAGCAACACAAAAAGTGAATCTCATCCTAATCATAACACATGCAAAACAGAGAAATAGAACAGATGACCCATACCAAGAGGATGGGCACACCTTGGTACCTCAGGGCCCAAAACACCAATGTTTTGTTCTCCTCAAAACCGTATCAGTATAGAGACTGAGAGTCTCAGAGCAGTTTTGCAACCCTTCAAGGTCTGATCTCCAAGAAGCCTGAATTCATATCAATCCTGATGTGAATCTGACTAAAATTAAGCCAGACTAGAGCTTAAATTTTGTCTCTGTCACAAATAGCTATATGAGTTTGAACAAGTAATTCCATCATGGGGTGGGGAGGGGTTGGGAGGGAGTATACACAAGCACTGGGGTTTTAACTAAGGGCCTTACATTCTCACTTAGCTTTTTCTCTCAAAACTGTGGCACTCTACCACTTGAGCCATACTTCTGGATTTTTGCTGGTTGATTGGAGAAAAGTCTCTTCGGTATGTCAGCCCAGGCTGGCTTTGAACCACAATCCTCAGAGCTCAATCTCCTGAGTAGCTAGGATTGCAGGTATGAGCCAATGGCAAACTGGGGTTGGTTTAATCTCTTTTAATCCAATTTCCTCCTGTGTAAAAGAAGGCAGTAATAACAATCAATATCCATTCTTATGAAATGTACAAGTCAAAAAACGAACTTTACAACTTTGTTGGGGGGGGGGATGGCGGGAAGGGTTGGGAGGGGGAACAAAGGAGGAGACAACAATGCTTGATAAGAAATGTACTCATTATCTTGCCCATGTAATTGTAACCCCTCTGTAAGGTATTTTCACAATAAAAAAGAAAAAGAAAAAAATCCAAACACAAATTGTAAAAAAAAAAAATCATGCCTTTAAAATGAAATAAATTTTTCAAAAGAAATATACTCATTACCTGACCTATGTAACCATAACCCCTTTGTAGCTCACCTTTTACAATTAAAATTTTTAATTTTTTTTAAATGAGATAACACCAGTAGAGTGCTCTGTCCTGTTCCTGGTTCATAGTATAAAAAAAGAACAAAAAAAAAGAAAAGAAGAATTCAGTTAGTTCTGAAAACTCACTGAGGACTATTTCAAATTATTGTTATACTCCAAAACCCTTGTGTCATTGTGCATGTATGCATACACAATAGAAAGAGCAGGAATATGCCCACAATAAATTCTTCTTAGTGGATAAGAAATCCACAGTTCCCTTATATGATACATTGTATTTCGCCTGCCAAGGAAAACAATGTTTCTTAGGTAGGGAAGAGGGACAAGAAGTGGCGCTGTGGCTCAAACATTAGAGTGCTCGCCTTGAGCTGAAGAGCTGAGGGACAGCGCCCAGGCCCAGAGTTCAAGCCCCATGACTGGCCAAAAAAAAAAGAGGGACACTTCTTAAACCTCTTCTTGTCATTCTTTCCTCCTTTTCTGAATACCCTCAAATTTTCCTTTTAAAAAAATTTCAGGGGCTGGGAAGGTGGCTCAGTGGTAGAGTGCTTGCCTTGCATGCATGAGGCCCTGGGTTCAATTCCTCAGCACTACATATGCAAAAAGAAAAAAAGCTGGAAGTGGCTCTGTGGCTCAAGTGGTAGAGCACTAGCCTTGAGCTGAAGAGCTGAAGGACAGCGCCCAGGCCCAGAGTTCAGACCCACAACTGGACCCAAAAAAAAAAAATTTTCAGAGCTGGGCACTGGTTGCTCACACCTGTAATCCTCAGAAGGCTGAGATCTGAGGATTATGGTTCAAAGCCAGCCCGGGCAGGGAAGTCCATAACACTCTTATCTTCCATTAACCACCAGAAAACCAGAAGTGGTGCTGTGGTTCAAGTGGTAGAGTACTTGCCTTCTGGTGAAGAACTCAGGGACAGTGCCCAGGCCCAGAGTTCAAGACCCATAACTGACAAAAAAAAAAAAAGTTTCAGGAAATTCTACAGGCCCAAACATTGTTTTTCTATTCAGAAGACTAAAATAAAGCTGATTTTCTTATGGATACTAATGGAATTGGCTGTTGCTTCTTTTTACTCTCAGAATGCATTGTACTCACTAAGTCACTTGTTGAATTGAAACCCTTTTGTACAACTACTTAAACATACAAATAAATGAATAAGTTCTGAATTATGTCTAAATAACTTCAAAAAGTTAGATAATAATAAGATTAGATAATAATCTAATCTTGCTGTTAAATAGCTGCATAAATTGAGTCTTTGTATGAGCTTAATAATAAAAGCTAATAATAACATGCCTGTAAAAATCAACATCTTGTTGTTAAAATACCACCAATAAACAGGATAAGTTAAACTACTATTCTCTAAGATTTGTCTCCATAAGTTTGGTGCCATTTCTCCTCAAGCCACTTGCTTTTTTATTTATTTATCTATTTATTTGTTTGTTTATTTATTTTGTACTTGGTGCCTTAAAAGAGACACTGTCTTTGAATGAGGACAGTAAATACACCATGCAAGATGGGTCAAGTTGGGTCAGGCAGAGAACAAAACGACCAGGTTCATCCTCACAGGCCAAAGCGCCCACACACTGCAAAGCAAATCTCAGCAAGGTTTAGTGGTAATTGACCTGGCCTGCTTTGTTGGAGGCAAAGCAGCCTGTTTAGAAGCTGCTGCACATAATGGGCTATCTTTCTAAAAAGGCCACCCCCCTATAAAAGTGAAAGGAAAAGACAATTACCTCCAAGACTTGAGTATTTAGCAATTGCCTGTGGGTATAGTCAGTTGAAGAAAGAGATAGCCAGTCAACTCATCTCGGAGCAAAGATAACCTGATAAGTTTTTTTTTAAAAAAAGAAAGAAAGAAAGATTGGCATCTAGGGTCAGGTCACGCTGTAATGGAAGCCCTATAAGCACTTTGTTACACTACTAGATGGAGAGAGAAAGCGATCCTGAAATGCTTGCGGAGTCTCATTACTTCATTAAGTGTTGTGTGACTGAATGCTTTGGGAAGGAGAGTTGCTACAGATGAAATCCACGGCCTCACCCTTGCTCTACCACTTGAGTCACACACCCGGCTCATGAATGCTGAAATTTGATGGAGAACACAATATATGAAGCAATGAGATCAGTCCTAAAACAGGTTCCAGTTTCATGTTCTATTCACATTCACAATAAACCCCCCAAAATAAAGATAGACTAAGGATTTGCTGACTGCCAAATAATGGAATCAGAAGCAAACCGCTTGTCTTCCACCTTCAAAGTCAATGCTCTTTCCACTTAGCTACATTTCAAATAATCATATGTTCTGAGAAGCAGAATTTATGTGACATAGGTGTGTGTACCTACTTGTATTTGCATCTCCATGTACACATTACTAAACCCAATCCAAGAGAAATAGAAGTAAGAAATTACAAAACACAACTGGTGGATGTGTGGGGGTATAGCTCAAGTGGTAGTGCACATTCCTAGTGAGAGCAAGGTCCTGAGTTCAAACTCCAAAACTAGGAGGGGCGGGGTGGAAAGGAAACAGTGTTCCTGTTTGATTGAAATTTGTAGGTCTGAAACTCACCTCTCATTGGCACTTGGAAATATTCTTACCTTAATTTGCCTAGTGTCTATTAGTACCACTCTACCACCACAACCACCACTACTTTTTCTCAGGGTTCAATGTGCTGCTTGATAGTTTTTAATGAGCACTAATAGGTTTTATAAAGCAATAAAATCATATAAGCCACAACAAAATAGACTGCTTAATTTAGCCAATCAAGAATATAGACATGGAAGGCTGAATATAGTGGTATACACCTATAATCTCAGCTACCTGGGAGACAAGAGGCAGATAGAGAAGGATTGAGGTCTGAAGACCCTAAAATAAATGAAAAATTAGTGGTGTGGTTCAACTAGTACCTACCTTCATTGCCTACCTTGCATTTTTATTAAGCTTTCCAAAACGCTGAATAAGGACGTTGAAGAGCACGATTACTACCTTTAAAAGTCCTTCCAGGTGGGACTAGGAAAATCAGAGCCACTAGCATTCAAAGAAAGGAGGAGGATTTATTTGATAACACAGAGCACCCTTGCTCTCCATGTAATAGAATCCACCTGAAGAAAAGGCATAGCTAAGTACTTACAGAAAGGTTAACTATTGTCTGTTTCAATAGCTATGTGTATTTTCAGAGGAAGAAATACCAAGAATGACATTCACATGTGTTCAGTACCCTTTTTTGAAATAATAGGTTGTAGGTGACTTTTGAATGCCTTTTAGAACATTTCTGTTTTAAATGTTTTCTAACGTGAATATATTTTGACTTTACAATTAAAGGAAAAATGGTGTATGCTATTTCTATGACACTGACCCTCTCTCTGAACAGAACTGAATAGAAAATGTCTATCTAGAATCATACTTGAAAAGTTAAGCCTATAAACTGTAAGCACTGCTCAATTCCAGGATCCACAGGTAGCTTTTCTTTCTTTTGGCTTTGTTTATTGTAATGTCAGTTTTATAGCATTTTTAATGTACTAATTACATGCTGGCTCAACTGAGCTTCAAAGAAAGCTTTTCTGCTTGACTGAAAGTGTGGTCCCCACCCCTTTAAAATTAGGCCTTTGTCTCTGATTCCAGAGGAGGACTGTGATTCCTGAGGAGGACGTACTCTCAATATCTCCAGCTATGTGGCATGAGCAAGCCACTTCCTCCTTCTGGGTTCACATTGTTCTTACCTTTGAGGGTCTCCATTTTAGAGGTTCTCCAAATGCAATGACCGTGGGCCCAAGAGGTAACAGCCATCTGGCCTTTGAGTCTCCTGTTGTTTCCTCTTTTCCTATGGACCAGATGACAGGATTTTGGGTGGATCACTGGGTCTCCTATCTAGGCCCACTTTGAAAATTTGGTCTCCTCCAGATCCATAGCTTTCAACCTACTCCACTTCTCTACTCATGACTCAGCAATGGATGCCTTCACTTAGGATCTCTCCCCTGAATTCTAGACCAATATATCCACTGAAGTCCTTGTTGAATATGTGATTATATCTCTAACTTAAATCAAACACCTGTTCTTCCCACCACAACCCATTCCACATGTGGCTTTGACAGTTTAGTTAATAGAAACTTCATCCATCTGGCTGCTTGGAACAGAAATCTTGGTGCCATCTTTGACTCATTTTTTTTTCTCACACACATCATTTCCAATCTATCAGGAAGTTCAATTTATTCAGGACATTACCATCAGAGCTTCCTTCCTTCCTCCCTTTTTCCTTCCTCCCTTCCTTCCTTCCTTCTTTTCTTCCTTCCTTCTTTCCTCCCTCCTTCCCTTC
This sequence comes from Dipodomys ordii, assembly GCF_000151885.1. Lineage (NCBI taxonomy): Eukaryota > Metazoa > Chordata > Mammalia > Rodentia > Heteromyidae > Dipodomys > Dipodomys ordii. The sequence goes on along the minus strand of NW_012267233.1, from coordinate 14,120,976 downwards.
CTCCTTCCCTCCCTTCCTCTTTCTTCCTTTCTTATTTCTTCCTTTTTCTCTCTTTCTTTCTTCCTCCCTTCCTTCCTTTTTGTCCTAGTACTGAGGCTTGAAACCAGGACTTTACAGTCTCTCTTGGTATTTTTGCTCAAGGCTGGAGTTCTACCACTCGAACCATAGATTCACTTCTGGCATTTTGCTAGTTACTCAGAGATCACAGTTTCACAGACATTTCTGCCTGGGATGGATGGCTTCAAACTGGGATCTCAGCCTCCTGAGTAGCTAGGATTACAGGTATAAACCACCAGTGACTGACTTTATCTTCAGTTGTTAATCTAGAAGCCAGTTCCCCTCTGGCTCCAAGCCACCATGATTTTTTCATTTGGATTGATATTGCCTCTGTTGATATCCTAATTCCTTTATGGTCACCTACAGTTCTTCGTCAGCACAGCAGATGGAGTGATGCCACTAAGACTCCAGTCAGTTGCAACGCTTTCTTTCTATTTCAAGTCTAGTGGCTTGGCCCTCACTCAAGATGAAAGCCAGATCCTTACAGTAACTTCCAACATCCAGCACAATCAGCTACTTCCCTACCCATGGCTCACTTTCCTCATTCCTCCCTACTGGACCCCTGGACTCTCAAAGCACATTGCCGTAAAGTACAGCCCTGGCTGCAACCTCTGCCTCAAATGCTGTACCTCATATCCATTGGCTCCCTCCCTCACTGTTACAAATGGTCACACATATCACTCACTTGATGAGCTTTACCCTAAAGACCTCATTCCAGACAGCCACACCAAATCTATCCTGCATACCTCTTCCCTGTCAACACCTTCCACCAAACCATTACTACTTACTCATTTTTATGCTTAATTAGGATAAATAATATGTACCAATAAAATTTACTGCTGTAATGATCTTTAAGTATGCTAGTGTTAAGTGTACACTCAGTGTTACACAGCAATCTCCAGAATTCTTTTCATCTGAAAAGACTGAAACTCTAACCCCATTAAACAATTCTCCAGTGCCTCTGACCCTGTCAGCCACCATTTTATATTCTGTCTCTATTAAGATAACTACTCAGGATAACCAATTTAAGTGTAATTGGTTTGTGTGTGTGTGTGTATGACTAGCTTTTTAAAAATAAATGAATATAATGTCCTCAATATACAAGTATAATGTCAAGACTAACATGTTGAGCATATGTTAGAATTTCCTTCCTTTCTAAGGCTTAATAATATTCCATCATATATAGCATAGTTTTCTTATCTCTTCTTCTGCCAGCTTACACATTAATTTTGCTTGTTTGTTTTTGGTTTGACTTTTTAATACAACATCTTGCTGTGTAGCATAGGCTGGCCTCTAACTCACCATCCTTCTTTCTTATGGAAGTATATTCAGACCCAGCATTTGTACTTTTTGACTCTCGTGAATGATTCATTCTCATTGACTCTTATTCTTAGCCTGTTATGGACATGAGTGTAGTAAATATATCTTTAAAACTCTGCTTTCAATTATTTTGAATATATACACAGATGTAGAATGGCTAAGTGGAATTAAGCATTCCATTTTTACTTTTTGGAGGAATCATTATACTTGTTGCAACAGGAGCGACACCATTTTACATTCCTACCAGTAGTGCTCAAGGATTCCCATCTCTGTACATCCTTGTCAAAACTTGCTATTGCCTGTTTGGGTTTTTTTATGTTATCCATTTTAATGGGCATGGGATGGCAGGTATCTCATTGTGGTACCCATTTGTGTTTCTTTAATGGCTAGTCCTAGTAAGTAATTTCTCTTGTACTCATTGCCAATTGTGTATATTCTTTAGAAACAGACCATCTATTTTCCCATTTTTAGAGAAAGATAGGTGTTACTTAGTTGTTGGAGTACTTTATATATTCTTCATATTAACCGCTGATTGGATAAATGATTAGTAAAACTGTTCTCCTGTTCCACAGAGTGAAGACGCAACATGGGTCCTTTGACATACAGAAGTCATTTGCTTATTGTGCTTTTGCTGTTTTGTTCTCTGTGTCCACCTTATGAATGCAAGCCCACAAGGGCAGGACCATTTTGTCTACTGCTGTATCTCACTGCCCTGCTCTGACAGGACCTGACACTTAATAAGATCTCAATAGATACAGGCTGAAGAAAAGTGAGTGCATTTACAGTTCCTAAACCCTATGTGCAGTGTGCAATTAATGAGTGAATGCTGAAGTGTAATAGCTATGGGAAAGAAATGAATGATGATGCTGGTGATGATGATGATGATGATAGAGGAAGAGGAGGAAGAAGAAGAGGGAAGAGGAGGATGCTGGAATAAATTACAGCTAGTTTGTTTTTGGTGGTTTTTTTTTGTTGGTCGTGGGGCTTGAACTCTGGGCCTGGGCGCTGTCCCTCAGCTCTTCAGCTCAAGGCGAGCACTCTACCACTTGAGCTACAGCGCCACTTCCAGTTTTCTGGTGGTTTACTGGAGATAGGAGTCTCACGGTCTCTCCTGCCCGGGCTGGCTTTGAACCACGATCCTCAGATCTCAGCCTCCTGAGTAGCTAGGATTACAGGCGTGAGCCACCAGCGCCCGGCTTGTTTTTGGTGTTTTTTTGAGAAATTTTTTTGTTCATATGTGTCTGTTTCCCAGGCTAGTTGGAGAATATGTTTGCCTTTCTCTTTGGAATCCGTTAAAGTGACAACTCTGGATATGTAAGAGCACAAACCCGGCTTTCCCTTGCCCTACATTCCCCACCCCAGATTATTGGCTCTCCTGGCTCCCACCGGGCCCTTAGTGCCTGGCCTCTCTGCTGTCCTGGTCCTCTTTCTGCTCAGCAACCTAAGGCTCTCTCATGTACTGCTCTCATATCTGCTTTATGTCTAAGGTCCCAGGCTGTTCTGTCAGGGATCACTTTGCCTCCATTGTTTGGTGAGGGACCACACACCGGGGCAGGCTCAGGTGCCCTTCACTCTAAGGAGGCCTGTGGGAATCTCAGAGAAAGGAATGAGAAGGGACAATGATTGAACAGTACTTAGGAGGGGGCAGTGAGACGTCAACCCCGATTAATGATAATGGTAATTTAGAATCTGCTTATGGTTTCCATTGTGCGGTTTTGCCAACCAGTTTCTAACATGATATTTCAAAGGACTCTGTATCTGGCTGGTGCCTTGGACTGACTTTCCATGACAGGAGGAAGCCAGCATGCTGGGTGTGTGTGTGTGGTTTAAAAGGCAGTGGCATACCGAAAGTGGGCCCTGTCATTAATGCAGGTCCTGTCTGGGCTCATTCACGTTCACTGGTATCCACCCACCCTGGCCAGCCATTTGGAAATAAGAAATCAGGCACTTACAGGATTCTCATGACAAAGGCAAATTGTAGAGATGGCCTCCTCTCCTGTCATGTCTAGGTTTCTATGTTCACCCAAGCAACAAGGACAACTATGCATCTCCACGTAGAACAATGGACTTCAGCTGCCTTTGTTGTCCAGAGGCAGGGTTTAAAGAAGGTTAAGCAGATGAGCCCTTGCCTTTGGACTACTAAGGTCCTGACCCTGATCATACCACTTGCTAGCACTGGAACTTACAACAAACCATTTAATCTCTCCAAGTCTTAGTCATCTCATCTGAAAAATGGGGTTCTTCTAGGAGCTGGAATCCTTGCTGAAAAAGGAACGAGACAGTGAATGCAAACCCTAGGAGCAGTGCTCAACATATGACTTGTGACTATTACTGCACAACTCGGCGGGGGGGGGGGGGGAGGTCAGAGGTCTCTTCCTTCCAAGCAGGGTTTTGTAACCTCAGCATTGTTAACATTAGGGGCCTGGTAATTCTTAGTTGTTGGAGGCTGTCTGTGTGTTGAAGGATATTTAGCAGCATCCCTGATTTCTACCTAAAAGAAGGTAACATTCTCTTACCTGCCCCCATGTTGGAAACCAAAAATGCCTCCTTGCCAACAAGTGTCCTTGAAAAGGAAGGGGGAAAAGGAAAAACAGGATAAATCTCTTCAGACAGCACACACACACACACACACACACTGAAAACTACATGAATGTGCATTCTGTGAGACTATTGCTTATGGTGTGAAAAGAGTTTTCTGAATTGGAAATTGTCAATTCTCCCAGAAGGGCCTTTCTTGGAAAGTTACAAGATCACAGAAAAGGATTCCCCCAACCCACTTCTCATCCTTACAGTCCCAAGAGGCCTCTTCTAGCAGGTCCCTACGGTCTCTCTCCCTGCCCTACAAAGGTCCCATACTCACCAGCTTCCACCTGTCTCAGTTCCCACTTACAGAGGCAAGCAGGATCATGCCGGTGTCCCTCAAACACATGGTGCATCATGGGAATTTATGAACTGAAAGCCAAAGAATGGAACCCAACTGCTTTAACCCAGTTCCCTTTATCTATTTTCTATTTTAGGGTCATAGAACATGATTTTTTTGAAAAGCAAAGAATTCCACACAAAACCAGAAAGCTGGGTAGCAGAAGAGGTAAAGTAAGAAGTAAAACAGGATATTGACAAAGGAATAATAGGGGAATTTTTTCTTATCTTTATAGCTGTCAAGACATTCCTCTCCATATTTGAAGGGCTGTAATTGGCAAGGGGGGGAAGGAAAGAGAGCCTGTGTAGAGGCCACTAGGCCAAGGCACTTCTTTCCCTCCCTCTTTTCTGTCTGCTTAAGAAAAGTAAAGTATGGAGGGGACATTTCCACAGAATGGAACAGTCTCCTCCTAAAGAAATGAGAGCTCAGAGCAGCCCTCAGAAGACAACTGAGCAGGACTGTTGACACCTCAGCCTGAAGGCAAGGTGGAAGAGACAGGGGAGGGGGACACAGGAGAACCAGAGGGCACCCACAGATGGTTCACAAAAGACATAGTCGGTATTGACCCACCAGTGTCTAGTCACTTAGAGTCCCTCTTCCAGGTCCTCTTTTTCTCCTGGCCTAATCATCTGGGCTCTAATAAGTAAGCATTTGAGTTGGAAGCATTTTGTGGGTAGACTCCTCGATGTCTACCAGAAATTCCTTTCTCCAGGAGAGCAATAAGACAGATCCTCCTTTCTTTCTGTCCTCAGAAAAACATAAATACATATTTTTAAGGTATTTCTGGAGCTGGAAACTTGGAGTCATATTGAAAGCAGGGTGAACTTAAAAATTGGATGGAAGTCCTAGGCCACCTTCTTAGTTTCTTCATGAAATTCTTCCTCTTCTTTGTGGCATCCTGATCCTCTATTGACTTTCAAAGACTAAGATGTTCTGGATCTCTCAGCTTCCAGGCATTTCTGTAAATAATAATAATAACAACAACAACAAATGTTTAGATGTATAATTTCTTTTTTGTTGTTGTTGGTCATGGGGTTTGAACTCTGGGCCTGGGCATTGTCCCTTAGCTCTTCAGCTCACTGCTACTGTTCTACCACTTTGAGCCACAGAGCTACTTCTGGCTTTGTGGTGGTTAATTGTAGATAAGTCTCACAGACTTTCCTGCCTGGACTGGCTTTGAACTGTGATCCTGAGATCTCAGCCTCCTGAGTAGCTAGGATTATAGACATGAGCCACTGGTGCCCAGCTATAGATGTGTGCTAGCAGTGGACAATTTCAGAATAGATACTGTTCTGAGCTAGGAGTTTCTCTCAAAGAGAGAAACCTGGAGCTTTTGTACTGGATTATCTGCATCCTTCATAGTCTTCTGTCCTTAGAAAATAATGGTGAGAGTAGCATGGCACAGGTCACATGACACCATTTTGCTTTAGCATAAAGGGTTTTCTTGGTGAAGTTTGGTGCCGTCAGGATTGAGTACTACCATTTTCCTGGACTTAAGAATAGGATAAAACTTGGCATAAGAAAGTAAAGTAAAAAATGGGGACCAGCCTTGATATCTTCTCATAAAAGTTAGTATTGATTTAACCAGGGAAATGGAGCCTGGCTAACCAAGAAGAGGGAGGTGGCTTTGGCCACTCTCTGTCAGTGTGGTTATCCTGATGTTTCAGGAGCAAATTGGAGTACCTCATTTCTGATAGTCTCCACCAAGCAGTGGACAGAGAAGATAGATATCCGTCTAAGTTGTCAAAGACTTATGATAGGGCATCACACTAAAGGTTACTGGGAGGTATTCAGGGTTCTAATGACAGATTTTGCAGGTGAGAATGTGCCTATATCAGTCTCACCCAATGAACCAAGAGGAAACTGTGAAGTCTATAAGAACTTTAGATATCTTATGATAACCTTACTATAATGACAACCTCAGATACCAAATCAGATGGATGACCTCAACTCTGCTTTTTTTTCCCTGTGCCCAAGCCTGCTCCAGAGATATTTCTGGCTTGCAGATCTAGCCAGAGCCACCTGAAGAAGCACAGCTCATCGTCCATGGTTTATAATGACCCTAAGATGGCATGAGGAACAAATCGTTTTACCTATAGCTTCCCTGAAAAACCTGGAGACCTAGTCTAGCTACAGCTCACTATTCTGTTGCACTTGCTGGTGAGCTTGAGGCAAAGCTCATTACCAAGCACCAATGAGAACTTGCACCCCAATTCACCACACAGGACAAGAATTTCCCTCAGGAGTCCAGTCACGTTTTATTTTCTCACCTGAAAGTGTGTGTGCAAAGTACAAGAGAATGGCACATACTTGTTGCATACACATACTTTGAAAATGCCACAAAGCCAGAGAAGCTGCTACATCTGAGTCCAGAGTTTGTGAGACTGGGAAATTTGGGTTCTTCAATTATTTTTCTTTCCAATTGTTTGTGCCTATTTTAGTTTAGAAGCTTCTGAAAGGCGAATAATAATAACAACAATAATGTTATCGTTATTATTATATGTTATTATTATAATAACATTGTTATTGTTATTATATCATAGCAGTCACTATACCTACAAGAGTGTCCAAGGCTGCCCAGTGATTCAATAATCATTGATTACTTAGAAGAAAAGAACTTTACATGTTGTCAATTGAACAGATATTGCTCTCGCTCTTCTTTTTTCAAACATGATACATGAGTGGATTTGGCTTGAAAGAAGAAAAATTTTAGTGGTATCAGGATAGCAATTTTTCAGCACTCCATTATTTCCTGTGGCTCACTTTTCTTGTTCTTGTCAGAACTGAAGAAGCTCCAGCTCCACATATATCAAGATAAGAACTGTGCTTCCATTAATGAAAGGGGAGGGTTTGCAAGGAAGCAAGTTTTTTTTTTTCCATTGCAAGTGGTAAAAAGGGAATTTGTTTCAAGACCTTATCTGGCTTTTGATCATCTGGACAGGTTTACAGAAGGAGAAAAGTTGCTATTTATTTCAAAGACCAAAATTGCATCAAAAATGTGTTGTATTTGCTTAGATACACTATGCTACAAGATGAGCAGGCTAGCCTATGTACCTGGTCAGCCCAGGCACGCAAGACAGGTAGTATGCTAAGAGAGAAAAGTGTACTTAGGGTAATCGGTATATAAAAGGCAAGAGAACTTTCAAAATCCGTTTCTGGCTGCCTAAATGAACAGCATGCCACAATAACCAGAGGGTAACACAGTTAATAAGCAAGTGTCCACTTACATTAAGAGAAATAGAACAGGGAAACAGAGAAAAACACATTCATCTGGTTCCTCTTTTGCAGGGTGTGACCTGGACTCCCAGAGAGAACAAAGCTCACCTAGACCACCAATGCCAAACAGCAGTCCTGTCAGGCATCCAGAGCTGCACAATTCTTGTTAACTGATTCTGGCCATGTAGCTACCTCTCTGGGGCTCTCTCTGAGCTCAAATTCATGGATTTATCCCCAGTCTACAAACCATCTAGCATGAGTCACATCTGACTGTCACCTAGGAGGAAGATGGCTTATTCTCCACCTTCTGATCCTGAGCATACTGAGTCTTTCAGTTTGTTTTTGTTTTTTTAATGAACTTTCCGTGAGTAGATGAATGAGGCCATGAATTAATAAATGAGTAGGCATCTACCAGAGTATGAGTCTATCAGAGTATGAATACTATTACTGCAAGCTGTTCTCTTTGTATACATGAGAAGTAAAGAAGAAATGAACCCCCAAATGGCTTTAACTCTTATACTGGTATCTATTGATAAAATATTCTATAATCCAAATACACTACAGTACCTGTGTTAGTCAGCATTCTGTTACCCCAAGTTAACTCAATTTCTGGGGGAGGGGGTTGGTTGAAGCTCATGGTTTCAGAGGTACCAGTGTCTTTGGGCTTGTGGAAAGTTAGTACATCGTGATGAAGAGGCCATGGTAGAACAAACTCCTCTTCTCATGGCAACCAGTAAGCAAAGAACAAGAGCTCTGATTCCCATAATCCTCTTCAAAGGCATATCCCAAGACCTCAAAACCTTCCTATAAGCTCCTTCTTAAAGATTCCACCACCTCTCAATAGTGCCACAGGCTGGCAACTGAGCCTTTAATATAGGAGACTTTTATGGGGCATTTACACTCAAAAGTTATAGGAGTACCCTTTCACAGATGTTAAATGTCTGTTCAGGTAATCATTACCTTTTGATTCCTATTAACCTTATCTTTATGGACTCCCATAATCTCCTGGATTCTTCTTCTCTTCTGTTCCTACATAAAAATACCTCCCTCCTCATTTGCTTTTCTGTGCCCTCTCAACCTGCATCTTTTTTTTTTTTTTTGTCAGTCATGGGGCTTGAATTCTGGGTCTGGGCCCTATCCTTCAGCTCTTCAGCTCAAGGCTAGCGCTCTACCACTTGAGTCACTGTGCCACTTCTGGTTTTCTGAGTGGTTTATTGGAGATAAGAGTCTCATGGACTTTCCTGCCTTGGCTGGCTTTGAACCACGATCCTCAGATCTCAGCCTCCTGGGAAGCTAGGATTACAGGGATGAGCCCTGGCATCCAGCAGTTTCAACATGAATCTTTTTTTTAATCAATTGTAACTCTAGAGTAACTATGAAAAGCCGGCCCCAAATGCCTTGAACAAAAGAGAAGCTATCAATCTAATGTTTCTACTACTGAAAATCCAAGGCTAGAACTGGCTTCAAGCCTGGTGCTCAGCTGACACCATAAAGATTCAGTTCCTCTATTTTTGTGTATTAATTGTACATTCTATCATCTGTATTCTCTAATAAACTTTCCCTCTAGTTTGTAAAGTATCTGTAGCAGCTCCCTTTTGTATCCCCTGAGTTAAAGTGCAACATAAAAGAAAGGGTCCTCTTTGCTTAATAGCTCAATTTTTAAAAAAATCTCAGAATTGATCTGCCCTAGCTCTGACTTGAGCTAGGTGAAATTACTATGTTCAGATGAGAAATACAATATTATTGATCCAACCAGGACTGGATCATCTCCCTCAGTACAACACCAGAGTTCAGTTCAATCAGCTAAACTCAAAAGCACTTAGGCTACATCTTGAATAAAGTTAGCTCCTCCACAGCAAAAACCAGGGTATCCTTTTCTTAAGAAGTGTGAACAAATATCAGGTGGCAAAATAACTAACCCTCATGATCATTCTCAACTTGTGTTCTGCTTTTCTGGTCTTTGCTTGTATTATCTAGCACCCACCTGATTCCACACACTGCCCTTCTCTTCTCGTCTCTGATACTTCTACAGACACCTTCATTCCAATATCAAATACACTATGTCTGGCTGTTCCTGATCCTTGGCTTTATCGTTTTCCTTCTTTCCTTCAATTTTTACCTACATTTTTACTTGCCATCACCACCTTCAAGAATCAGGGAACCTGCTGGTAGTATGCCTAGGATCAGAACAGTAACATCTGCTGGAACTGTTTGCTTTCTCTAGTGACCACAGAAACTCCCTCATTTTTCATCAGCTTTTTCCTTCTGTTTCTATAACCCCATCAAAACCAAATATACCCAGGCTTCCCCATCCATCTTAGGAAACGAGACAAAACCACTTTCATTTAGCTTTGGCAGTCCGCCCACCCCCACCTTCCCTCTTCCGGTCCCCTGTCCCCTCCTCACCATCAGACTCTCCCTCCATCTCAACCCTCCCCTGCAGGCTTAAGCACTCCCAACTTGTCTCTGTTTTCTTTCACCAAACTCATTTCTTACATCTCTGAAGTTCTGTTTCTGGGGCTGTCTCCTTTCACTGCCTCCCAAAGATTTCCTCATAGTCAAAATATTTGAGTCTTTCCTCTCCCTCACCTTCCACCTCCAAATTGCCCTCAAGCAGATCAAGCAAGTGTCCCTCAGCTCCAGCCCCTCTCTCTGTTCTTCTGCCTCTGCCCTGTGGGGATTCCTTCTGTTGATCCTCCATATCACTCATTCCGTCCAACTTTCACATCGTGTAAAGTCTTCCAGACCGATGCTCTGAGAGAATTCACTCTACTTTTTGAATGACTGGCCGTGGTAAACCGTGGGAGCTAATTCCCCAGCTTTCGCTTTGCATACAATACCCGTGGGCCTGTACCTTCACCTGACCATGGACCTAGGGATATTCCCACCCCACTGCATCTCCACACATGTACTCACTCACACTTTTCTACCTGGTGTTCTTGCCCTACTGCCTGCCACTTCTGTGACTGGGAAATTCTTGTGTTTTCTTTCACCCTCCATCAACCATCTCTGACATTAATTTGATTTTCTTTTCTTTCCTTTATTTATTTATGTTCGTTTTATTGTGAGGGGTGGGGTGGACATGGTTTTACTGTGTCGCTCAGGTTGATCTCCAAGACCTCGGCTTTGATCCTAGCTTAGAGCCTTCCCAACAGGACTTCTCTCCTCACCTTGAAGCCGAATTATGAACCATCAGAATGTATCCTATTGGTTAGTGATTGTCTTAAAGAGCCAGACCACCAGACACCATTCATAAACACGTTTGTCTGCCATCCCTTGTAGAATACCTGGCACCCTTCATAAGTAAGATCTTAACCATCTAACCTATATTTCTTCCATTTCCAAAAGCATTACTTCTCCCCTATCCTGTCTGTGCTCTGTGATCCATTAAGAACAGATTGTACAAGCCCTCTTCCCTTCTTCCTCTACGTTCTTCATGGAAAATTGTCCCCAGGCTTTGTTGTTTGCCCCTCATTTACGTTAGCTTCTGCTTCCTTTGCCTGTGCAGTTTCATTCACCTGATAAGCATTGGATGTGTTAATTCTACATTGGTGCAATAAGGATCTAACACCCTTGGCATCTTGCAGCACAGCTTCCCATGGTCTCTCACTGTTTGCCTTCTGCCTTGAGAAAGGGCACACTCACCTAGGCCACTTTTCCCTAGTCTCATCATCCTGCTTTTTTGTCTTATTTGTCTCATAACCACCTCTCTTAAATGTATTGCTAAGTGTGTGGTTTATTTCCGGACCATCAGTCACATATAGACAAATGTGATGGTGAGTATATAATTTGCCAATTGAACTAGGGCAGTTGGACAGTGAACAAGGCAACTACCAATAGTTTCACATGAACAGCAGGTATAAACTGGGACCTTTAATGGCCAATCCAGGAATGTGCTCTACCTATCCTGTGTCCTTATTGTTGGAATTCTTTAGTATGATTCGGTATTAAAGGCATCACCATTATGTTTCAAAAATCATCTCCTCGTGGATGCTTCATTTCAACCCCAGTACTTCTTAACTCCCCACTGCTTTTTACCCTCAAATTCTTCCTCCTGGAATCTGTTCCAAGTCTCTGGTCCAAATTCTTTGTCCCCCTCAGCTATAAAATAGAGATTTCAACCTTTCTCTCCTCTCTTTTCCTTCTCTCCCTCCCTCCCTTTCTACTTTTATCTATCCATCATCTATAATGTTACCTTTTTGCATAGCTCAAATTTACTTTTAAGTCCCACCTCAAACTTCATCTTCACCAAAAATCCTGCCACAGCTTTGAAGTCAGGGAGGGAAAAAAAAATTCCCAACCAAAACCAAATATTAACCTCTCAATTTGTTTTCATTCTACGTTATTTACAAGAAGAGCTGAGAAAATGAAGCATGAGGGAAGGAAATTATAGTGTTTATCCACATAATCTCTTTTACATTTTAACTTTATTCTTTGAAGATAGAATTCATACCATCTGTTTGCTAGCACCTGTATTAACACAGGTAACTTTGTTTTTGCTTAAGAACAGGTTTATTTGGCTACAGTTTTAGAGGCTCAAATCTCATATTGGATGATCTTACTGGTTTGGTGATGGTAACACATGGTGATGAGTGGATGTGGCAGTGCCAAGTGCTTATATCTGAAGCCAGGACCAGAAAGAGACTGAAAGTCCCATAATGCATTTTGAGGATATGTAACCAATGGCCTAAGGTTTTTCCCAATAAACCCCACCTCTTAAAGGTCTACATTCCTTCTAAATAATTCCCATCCTGGGAACCCGCTTTTACAGGTAAACTGGTATAGGACACTCATCCAAACTTCAGCAGGAATTGAGAAGGCTTCATAGAGAATATGCTTAATGATCTTCTCAGAAGGGCAGGCTGAGCTTAGGGAACTGTACTTTGTGTCTTGACAATAACAAAATCAAGGATGTTGGTGACTTTTCAGTCATTAATACGTGTTTGGGAATGTTTTCTACCGTTTCAGTGAGTTCAAAGCTGCCAAAAAGGGGGTGGGGAACTAGTATTTTCTCTTCTGAAGCAATATTTTTTTTTTTTTTTAGTGTGAATCCAAAGAGTTTGAGCAGTTTTAGATACAGGTACCCAGATTCCACCTTTCCACAGGAGCGGCTCCCTCTTCTGGCCAAGGCCCAGACAGCGGCAGATGAAGTCCTCTCTCCCCACTGGAGGAGTGTGAGAAAGACATCTCTTCTTACTTTACAGGACAATGCGAAGATGAGAGATAGGCTCGCCTTCAACCCAATTATCACATTTGGTTTAATCAGCCTTGTGAGTCTTTCATTCTCATCAGAGAGTCTGAAAATGCCCACCCTTTTTCCCAGCCACTTTCTTTCTCCCGAAAGCCAGCAGCTCTGGCAGCGCGGTATCAGTGATGCTGGACCCGACTTGGCTGCTGGCTGTCAGCTGACACCAAGAAATCCTGCCAAGCCCAAAGAAGGGGAAGGAGCCGGCGAGTTGGGGTCATGCGGAAGACTTGCCAAAAAGTGCTCAGAAAGTGAACAATTAATTTCGGCTGTCAAAACAGATACTAGAGGAGCCTAGTTAGATTTCAAGCATTTTTTTCCTCTACCGGCAAATCCAAAGCTTTGTTGGTGATAAGACAGGGAGGCAGATTCTGAGGATGTTTGTGAGGCCATGTTACATCATGGTTAAGACAGCCCTGGGCTTTGGCAATCAAATTGGCTTGGCGTGTGTCCAGATTTGCTTTATTCTGACCTTATCTGCAGGACTTGTGTTTAACCTCTCTGAGCCTCAGTTTTCTCATCTGTGAACTGGGTACACACGTACACTAGCGGAATCAAGGGTCAGCTGAGAGGCAATGTGTAATGGTGTGAGTAATCGCTCATTGCTGTTCATGGTGACATTACTGTGTATTACCTGCTTCTCTGGAGCCTTAGGAGGTTGAATTCATTTGTTCCCTCTTCCCCAATGGCTAGTGCCTTGCTCCAATTTTTCTGAAGATCAGCCCCATTGGGAAACACTCACTGGTAAGCAGTAATTTATTGACTCAGTAAAAGTGTTCCACGTGAATATAAAACCTCAAAGTGAAGAGAGTTGTTCTGTTGTTCTCCCCCGGTGAGCTGGAGGGTAGATAACACATACATAAGTAAAATGGAATTTGTAAAGCAAGAAGCAGAGTATTTTGAAAAATTAAAAGTTTCTTATAAATCCGTAAGAAAATGCATCTGTGTCAACACAATAAAAATAATATCCCAGCCTACTGGTTTTCATCTTCTAGCTCTGGGTAAGCAGTCACGCCTTAACCCTTCCACTGCCACTCTGTGGCTAGGAAACCAGCTGGCACTGCTCTTAAGGGACATAAATAAACACCATGCCCTCATCTACCAAAACATAAACTTCTCCTTTTATGTCTTTATCCTTTCCCAGATGGTTCAAGAAAGGAGTATCTTAAAAGCACATTACATAGGAGCAATCATTATCAAAGCTAGATCATCTTTGTAACAGAAAAGTAGGTAATGATTCAGGTTTGTTTAAAATAAAAATAACCTCACTTGATATTTCTGACTCTTCCTTCTCTATTCCCATTGACCTGTTCTATACTGCTGGAAACAATCTATGTCTACATTCTTCTTAGAAACCGTGGAGTCTGGCAATCTGCATACAGGCCTATGGTCTAACACACTACCAAGGTCTATGTGACATTCCTTCAGAACCAATGATAGGGCCCAATGATCAGATTTAAGCCAATGAGCTATAAATGAAACTGTTAGGTGAGATTTCCAGCTACTTTGGACTATTTGAAGATGACTAATAAAGCATCATTGCCACACTGAAGTGCCAAACTCCAGCTTTTGCTGTTGTTTTGTTGAAAGAGAGAAATCAGTGGTGTGGTTGAAGCCACTTAGAGCAAATGTTCTGCATTGACTCATCTGAGTACCTGTTCCAAGAGTTCATTCTGCCAAGGGTAACATAGTCAGGTTGATCACTGAGCCCCTCCAGAATCTTTAAGATGGCTTACTAAAATATAAAATATAGATGAAAAATAAATAAATAAAATAAAATATAGATGATTTACTATAGTTAATAAGGTATGTGTCCAAAACTTGGATTCTTCAAATATGTAGTCAATTTTATATTACAAAAATGATTTGGTGATCACACACTGCACACTAAACTTGACAATCCATCTCACCAATATGAGAGATTATTGATGAGGGTGAATAGCTCCCTAGAAACTCAGGGAAATGCCACCTTTGTGTCAAAGATAGCCTCATATTTTTTTTCTTTAGTATGTTACTGGAATCTATATATTGTCCACTATACCATACAGTGAGTTTAGCAACTCTTTCTTTCTTGTAAAGGTGCTTTCATTTAAGTCTAATTCTTAGTGCTTAAGCAAAGTATCTGCTTAATGGTAGAGGTATACACATACATACATACACACACACACACACACACACACACACACACACACACACACACACACAGAGTTTTCACAGCCATTTAATGAGTAAATAATACCTCTTACATTTCAACTGCCACTTTCATTACTAGTCAAAAATTAGGGTAGGGCTCGGAGTGTGACTCAGGTGGTAGAATGCCTATTGCCCCTGAGTTGAAACTACAGTACTGCCCAAAAAATACAAAATAAGTGAGTGTAGCTTTCAAAAACCTACCCCAAAATAGCATAATCGTGGATGATAATGATTGATAATTAATGAATCCTTCCTATATACTAGGTTTTTCCTTAAGCCCAAATAAAAGCTACATAAGGTATGTATGTATGTGTGTATATATACACACATATACATATATATTTCTATATATGCCACTATGTAGATCTCATGATCCTAAAAAGAAGACATTTAGCTTAGTGTATTGTCACAGAAAGACCTCCCCCTCCTTCCCTCTCCTTCCTCCTTCTCCCTGCCCACCAGTGTCATATCCCCACAGCCTGAACTGACTTCTGAATATCTTGTTGAACATGCTTTTTGGAAGAATTGCTTTGATCTGTAGCCTACCTCTGGGAAGCAAAATAACATATGTGGTGGTTTCTGGGCATGCAAAGCTTAGTCCATGAAAGGAATTCCACAGCTTACCATGCACGTTTACCATTCATACAAGTTTGCCATTTCCCCACACCCTGCCCCCGTGGAAAAAGATCAAAGTGTTAAATAAAGAACAAGGCAGAACCATTTAGGTGTGGAGCAAAAAAAAAAAATGAACCAAATGTGTAGAAGCTATTGCTACATCCATTGCTAGATATATATCCTAATTCAAACATTCAGGAGCCTCTCTAGCCCTGAGGCTGCCCCCCCCCCTCAGACCCCGTCTACCTAAGACACTTTCGATACAGCCAGGAAACCACAGAAAACAACGTGCTAGCTAAGAAGTCATTTTCCAATTCATATTATCTGTTTATTTAGAAAAAATTATTTATTCACTGAGATGGCAGAGATTCTTCCAACTCCTTCCCAACAAACTTCAGCATCAAATTCTAATAAAAGATTAAAACTTGGAATGAGTACATACAATTTTCTTTCACCTTAAAACAAAACATTCTCATGGAGTAATGTTCATTTGTTCTGGGCAGAAATTTTAAAGTCAGCAAACTTAAAAGTTCTTTCTGATTAAACCATGAAGATAACTGGCTAACCAGAGGTCTTGAAAACCTGACATCTGCCTGGATTTGAATACTATTGGTGTTGAACAAATATTAATTACTAGTAAGGACAAAAATAGGGCTATATCTCAAAAGCTAGTTCTCTCTGTTGTTTTCTCAGCTTATATATTGTAGGTTTAACACTGGGGACAAAGGAAGTCCCCAAATGGAGGCTGAACCTCTGAAAGTTATAGGACTATCACCACCTGGCCAGGTCCACATTCCTCGTGAAGATAACTTGAGGATTCTACAGGAAAGAAGTCAGACCTCTGACAGCCCAAGTGCCTTTCTCTCCAACAGCCTGGACTCATCATTTCTCTAGAACTTTCAAAAGAAATCTTAACAAAATGAGACTAATGTCATTGGAGGGACAAAGTCCCAGAAGCCTAGGAGCCTAGTTCAGCTTCTGTTTTGAACCTTCTTTATCTTGACTCTTACATTTCCCAGAGCTTCTAAGAATACCTGTCACACAATAGTAGCACATAAAATAGCTGTGGAATGAGAAAGCCCCTAGCTTCAATCACCTTAAATCCCAACTCCTCTCAAGCAAGTGTCTAAACCTCTCAAACAACCTCAGTTTTGTTATCCAGCAGGGAAAAGACAATAGAGTTCTTATAACTATTACATAACAAAAATATAGCAGTATTTCCATGAATGCCTCAAGTATAGGAATATTTTCATTAATACAAGTTTAACACTGCAACTGTAGGACTAGACAGGAAGTGGGGGATGTGCAGTTCCCATTGGATATCACTTTAGTGTCTACAGGAGTTGTAGTCTCCCCCCTCCCCCAGCCAGGAAGAATATAGAAAAAATATAGAATTCTGAAGTCAGTGATAAAACTTTTAAAAGCATGGAAGAATTAGGTAAGGGCTAATTCCATACAGGAAAGTGATTTCAAAAACAAAGCAACCTCCTAAGAGAGTTAAATGCAATTAATCAATGGGGACAATCATCTATCATCTTAATGGGAAAGGGAAACTCAATTTACTCAAATCAGGAGGAAAGTTAGTTAAATGCCCTGTCTAGAACCCAGGTGAAGTGAACCTATAAAAGATATGAATTTGGGGTTTCTTTTGTTACGATAGTTCTTTAAAAAGACTTGATATATTGGACAGTCTTCCAAGGAAAGTCCATCTCTGTTTTTGACAAAATCTACTGGCAGATTCACAACCATTGTTGCTGAGATTGGCCACCCTATTTTACTTGTGACACCAAAAGAAGTACCATTAGAAGGTTAGTGGGGTTTATTGATGGTGGTTATTGCTTGGTTGGTTGGTTGTTTTGAAAATCTTACTATGTAGCTCAGCCTAGCACTGCACTCTCAATCCTCTTGTCTCAAGCACTGGAATTAGAGGCCTGCAACATACCAATTGGTTAGTGTTTTATTAAATCAAAAGAATTTTCCAAAGAGGTTCAGAGATTAACTGAGACCTAAATCATCAACACTTTTATATTAAGTTCAAAACAGATTTTTTAATCATTGGAACAACCTGTATATGTATTTCATATTTAAAATGTTTGTTAAAGAAAATGTAGTTTATTAAGGTATTTAGCATGATCATCTCTGATATGAAATCAAATGAGTTATCAGTTTAACTTCCAGATGTTCAGTTTAAAGGTACAGATAGTACCGGAATGCTTAACAGAACATAAGAATCACTATCTTTAACAACTTCATTTATTAGACACATATGGGTGGTTTAAGTATATCAGAAAGTTTTTTTTTCTCCTCCAGAAATTCAATGGTCTTTAAAATAAAATTGGATGTATTGAACTGATAAAGAGCAACATGTAATATTTAAATGAAATTTATTAACAGGTATGTAAACGCAATTGCTTCTTAAGCAAAGTTCAACCATTCAACTTGAGTTGAAGAGACAGTACTCAAAAGTTTCCTTGAAAGTGATTGCTACAGTTACTGGATTTATATATAGAATAGATAGATCTATTAACTGAATGTATTCATTATTTGCTATATATCAGGCACAATTTTGGTGCTGGAAATAAAGGAATATCAAAATGAGTACAAAAACTTACTTATCTCAATGGGACCTGCATGCATTAAATTAAAGAACTTTGTGGGCGGAGGAGGGGAGCTAAGCTCTTAAATGTTTTTTTTTAGGGGGGAAGACTATTAATTTTAAAACAATGTGTTGGGGCTGGGAAGGTGGCTCAGTGGTAGAGCGCTTGCCTTGCATGCATGAGGCCCTGGATTCGATTCCTCAGCACCACATAAGCAAAAAGAAAAAAGCCAGAAATGGTGCTGTGGCTCAAGTGGTAGAGTGCTAGCCTTGAGCTGAAGAGCTGAGGGACAGCGCCCAGGCCCAGAGTTCAGGCCCCACGACTAGACCCCCCCCCAAAAAAACAACAATGTGGCTATAATGAGTCTCCTCCTTGAACAAGAGACACCAAAACACTCACATAAAATTCACCATTGTCTATCTTCATCCTCATATCACTAGTGCCTAGTTCAAATAAAACTCCCAAGATGGTGTACACCTTTAGTGTAGAACTTCCTCCTGCAATACCTATTTTCTGCCTCTCTCATGAGTAATAGAGGTTAACCAGGACTATCTTCTTAAAATACAAATAACTTCCAGGTTAAGGGCTAGAAGATATTTACATCTTCAGATAATTCTATCACAGATTGTCTTTCTTCTTCTAACTCCTGAGCTAAAGAATAAACTTCCTGATGGAGAGAAGAGAGGAAAGTAACTTTGGAGATAAAAATATTTATGCAGAAGAGGGATCAGGTGTGGGTCTTGGAGTCCCAAGGCAGATAGGAGGGTGGGAGAATTGGGGATGTAGAATGCAGAAAGAATAGTGAAAATGTGCAAAGCTTTCTCAATTATGTCCAAAGCAGCCTCCACAGAGGAAAAAGGAAGAGTGTCTTTTTTAACTTTTCCTGGTTACTATCTGTACCTAAAAACCTGTGGCTTTCACCTGTAATCCTAGCTATTCTTGAGTCTGAAATCTGAGGATCACAGTTAAAAGCCAGCCCAGGCAGGAAAATCTATGAGACTCTTATCTCCAATTAATCACCAAAAAGCTGGAAATGGAGCTATGGTTCAAGTTGTAGAGCACTAGCCTTGATAGAATAAAGGGGGGGGGAGCTCTGAGACAGCACTCAGGCTGAGTTCAAGCCCGAAGACTAGTACCAAAAAACAAACAAACAACAACAACAACAAAACAGAAGTTATACTACTTTTTATAAAAAAGTCTCTTTGGGGCAAAAGTTTCATTTTGCTTTGGCAATACAACTTGGAAATTCAGCAGGTGCTGGTTGATCATGCTTGTAATCCTCGCTACTCAAGAAACTGAGATCTGAGGATTGACTTCAAAACCAGCAAAAAGGCCATGTGCTGCTTATCTTCAGTTAACAACCAAAAAGCTGAAGTAGAGCTATTGCTCAGTGGAAGAGTGAAAAGGCTAAGGAGACAGAGCCCAGAGCTGATAATAACAACCATCCCAATGAGTTTCTGAATGATTTAAATGAGATAACATATGTATAATAACATTGTTCCTCACATACAGTGATACTCACACTTGAACTGAGAAAAGGATTCTCCGCTTTACAGCAAACATCAAGAAACACTTCCTATCTTTCTGTTTGTAGTTTTCTATAAATGTAAACAGTAATCAGTAATCAAGAAACTACAAGGGACTGAGGATGGAACTCAATGGTAGATCATGTGTTTAAGCTCACAGGAGGCCTTGGGTCCAAAACAGGAACTAAGGTACCTCCCATTCCTATTTGGATTCTTGAGATACCATGATGAGGCAGAGGCTTATGAAAGCTTTTCTAACAACTGACCAGAATTCCCTTTAATTTGGTGAATAAAAATATTCATTTTAAAAGTGTTATTACAGATTTATAATGGAAAAGCACAATGTTCTCAGCAATAGATTTTGAAACATTCAGTGTCTTTTCAAACATTCAGACTTTTACTGGAACAAAATATTATGGACAATAATTCCTCAAGTAAATGATTTCTCTAAACAAATCCATATAAACAGGACTGAAGGGGAAATGAATTTAATAAGGTGTATTGTTCAAATTGCGTATCATTCAGAAAAAGTATACTGTTAAAACATTTGAATATTAATTGATCTCTTGGAACTTTAGTGTTGGAAATACTTGTACTATAGTGAGGTAGACAGTTTTTTTTTTTAAAAAAAACTCTCCATTAGACAGACTTAAGGTTTTGTAATAATATTTAAGAAAATGTTAACATTATGTAAGAATGAAACATCTGATTAATGCTTAATTTTGTACAACTCGAATATAAACTTTTAAAATATTAGAAATTATAACATTTGAGTGCATATAACGTTTTGTACATTAAGATGAATTGCATGCTGTCCGTTTCCTCTTTGCACATTCAGTCACCTTAAATAAACAAATATATACAGCCTCATCAGAACAACAGTGCATCCAAAGCAAATGTGCATTTTAAATTATTTCTCCTGGTCAAAGTCTCTTTTATTCCTTTTCACTTAGAATTTTTATATTAGCATTTATTCTCATTCCCACCCTTTCTTGAACAGTTTGTAATTCTCTGGATCAAACAAGCAATAGGTTTAGATGGGGAGAGAGCAAAGCCATAAGGATAAATCAAAACTTTCTGGAATGGATAGTACAAGTGCCCTTGTTCAAACCATTTCATGGTCAAAGTTGAGGAAACCCACTCACTCTTCAAGGGCCTTCTTCAGAGCAATGCTTGCGAATAACACTCCTGCAGGCTAAGGCAAAGTTCCTAGGTTAGAAGATCTGGGAATAAATACTTCACTTTGGCTATGAGCTCTCTCCTCTGACTTCCTGAAGATAAATTCCATCCCTGCCTCCTCCCTCACTGCCTGCTCCCCAACTCCCACCCCAAGCTCAAGGTAGCACTTGGCTCTTCACAGTTTCTCATTACTAAGTTTTTAAAACATCACCTAACTGGTAATTACAATCTAAAACAATTCTTTTGGGGGAGCCCTGGGCTATTGCTGGCTGGTAATCTTTCAGGAATGTCAGAGAGAGGGGAGGGAACATAGATGTTAAAGAAACTTCAGAGACAAGAGCTCACCTCCCCTTTCATCCTCTCCTTCCCTACTTAGGGCCTGGCCCTTTATCCCCCATTCTCCCCGTGGGGCCTACATCTCCCCTCCTAATGCAGTCCTTCTAATTCTAGGCCCTTTCCCCTTCCTCTGTACCCCTAAGCTTAATTATAGAGTTCCCTACCCTTATTTTTTTTTTAATTAGGAAATCAGCTTCACCTTAGAAGGAGATGCTGGCATTTTGGCCAATTCTGTTTAAAGCAATCAATTAGAATAGACATCACCAAAAGCTTTTGGGTGGGCTACCTCCAGCATGGGTGAGCTCCTCTGACTCTGCCTTGTCAGGGGCAGGCCTTGTGGTTTCTCAGCATCCTTCAGGGGATTCCATATGGACTAATTCTTGTCATTCCATCCATACCAGCTCCTGCAGCCCGCACCGCCCCCCCCCAAACACACAGGCACACCGGCCACAGTAAAGGCATCCAGCGCCCACAGCTGTGAAACAGAGGTTCCCCAAACCCAGGGTGGGAGAGGACAGGGCAGAGCTGGTAAATGCATAGGAGCACACCAGTAAGCGTGGAAGGTGGGAAGGTGGTGCAACCCATCTCTCCAAAAAAGAGCTCTTCAAGTCCTTCCTGACTTTCCTTTCCATCTCCCAATCCCCCTAACACTGTCTATTTGGTAGGTCACAAGACCTGAGCTATGCTGTGGCTCCTTTACCTTCTTTTATAAGTAGAAACAACCAAACCAAAAGATATGAGCAGAGACCATTGATTGTTTTGCCCACATTGTTCCCCCCTTTTAAGTCATTTTTTTTCCAATCTATGGATCAATTGAGAAACAAGTACCGGTCTTCCCTCCCCCCACCTTCGCATCAACACCCCCGAAGCACACAAGGAAATGAACAGAAGCCACAAAGACTAAAGAAAAAAGGCAGAAGAAAGAAATCCTCCTTGGCTTGTTTTTCCAGGATGAACCCAGGCAAGGTGTGAAAAATCCGTGTGTATCTCGCTCTAGGCTGTCAGGTGGAAGGTTCTGGGAGGCCTGTGCTCCCTGCTGGCTCTTCCCCTTCCCCTCGCCCCGTTCTCAGGTCCAGGCTGCGTCCTCACCCTCGGCCTCCTCCTCCTCCTCCTCGGAGGCCAGCCTCTCTGCAGTCAGGCCTCCCTGCCGGCCAAGGCCAAGACGGGGCGGACAAGGCACCACCGCTACCTGCACCCGCACGACTCCACCACCATGTCCTCGTACTGCTTGTAGACGACGTTGTTGCCCGCGTCGATGTACAGGATGCTGATGGGAGTCAATTTGGTGGGCACGCAGCAGCTGGGCGGGGTGGAGCCGGGATCCATGGAGTTCATGAGCGTCTGGATGATGGCGTGGTTGGTGGGCTCCAGGTGGGAGCGCAGCGGGAAGTCGCACACGCCCTCGCAGTGATAGGCCTCGTACTCGAGGGGCGCGATAATCCAGTCGTCCCAGCCCAGCTCCTTGAAGTTCACGTGCAGGGGCTTCTTGCTGCAGCGCAGCCTCGACTTCTTGCCGTGCCGTTTGCCGTGGCGGCTGGCGAAGGCCGTGCGCCTCCGTCGCCGGCCGGGCGGAGGGAACCAAGGCGCGGTGGCGGCGGCGGCATCCGGCGGCGCGCCCGACGGTGGCGGCCACGACCCCTCGATGCCCACCCCCGGGCTGGCCGCCTCCGCGGAGCCCAGCTGCTGTTCGCGCATCTCGGCGAACAAGTTCTTGCGCTGGGATCGGGTGAACACCACGAGCAGGGCGCGTTCCTGCGGGGCTCGCACCCTCCGGCCGAAGCCCAGACTCCGCAGGTCCGGGGGTGGCGGCTGCTGGGGTCCCCCCGTGCGCCCCTCCTCGCCCTCGCCAGCGTCCGGCTCGCCCCACGCCGCCCGCAACTCTAAACACAGCTGCTTCCCGGGCTGGTGGCGCAGGCCTTGCCACACGTCGAAGACTTCCCAGCCGGCCGGGGGCGCCCCCTGCGGGTCCAGGGTCCTCGCGTCCAGCAGCAGGGGCGACAGGCAGGAGAAGAGCTGCACGTGGAGCGGCCCGGCCGGGGGCCCCCGGGGCGCTGCGGGCGCCTGGCGATACAGCCGGAGCTCCGCGCCCACCAGCTCTTCTTTGTCTGAGAGCGTGGACACATCAAACAAATACTTCTGTCTCCGGAGAGGAGTGTGCGAGAGATCGTCTGCGAGATAAAAAATAATTACAGTCAGTTTCACTTAAGGGGAGATCAGCCACTACCACCCCTCACCCCAGGAAGAGGGCGCGAGGAGGGGGGGGGAGGCAGGCTGGCCCCCGGAGCGAGTCCAGCTCGGCCGGATCGCGACCCGACCACCCCCAGGCCTCCTTTGCTTGAGGGGGTGCCCTGCGTGGGGAGGGGAGGAGGGGCGGAGGGGAGACCACACCAGGCCCAGCTCCCTCCTCCAGGTCAGCCCCGGCCTGCTTGTCTAAGCAACTCCCGGCAGCTTTGGCAGCAGCCTTCACCCCCTCCAGCCCCCCCCCATTCCCCTCTTTTCTCCCCCACCCCCCAAGAGCTGAGTAACCACAAACGTGCCTTTTGTGGTCTCCAGTCCGGGCTGCGCTTCCGCTAGACCTCAGGCTCCCTCTCACCATTCACGTCCCACGTGTCGCCTCCTCCAGGAGGCCGTCCCAGACCACCCTCGCGTCCACAGCGGCTTCCCCGGGAGCATTATCAGAGGACGCTGGTTTATCATCTCCCCGGCATTTAGGATTATCTACCACACTCCGTTTCGAGTGTCTTTAGTGTTCTGTCTTTCCCACCAACTCTCACTCCATCATCCTCCACGAGGCCTTAAGAGCTAGGACAATGGTTTGTCCCCTGCTCTCCACACAAATCCACAGCCAGGGCTGGTCCGCAAGTGCGAAAACTATGCAGCAAAGCCTATAAACCTAATCGCTGTCTATTAACTAAACAACACTGCCAGTGGCTCGTTGAACCAATCTTTAAGGACAGGCAGGGTAGGAAGGGCAGTTCTGACTGTATGTTATGAGCTTCCCTTTTGTTTTGAAGCTCCAAAATGATTTGAAGGTACAGTCTTACGGTAGATCTACTACTCAAAGGTCAGTTGCTGTCTTTCAAGGCACAAATGCAAGGAATATGGTTACCAAGTGCTGCTATATGACATCTTTCTTTTCGCTCTCATTTTTTTCCTCCTTTCTTCGAAACAAATTTATTTTTAAAAAAAAAGCAATGAGGCTTTCCAAAAGTATATGGAATGAACAATATGGATGAACAAATATGCACACCAGACATCTACCATTAAGAAGATCTGCCATCAAGGAGAAATAGATACTCCGGGAAGATACACCATAGCCATTCAAGCAGACACACAGGCAGACACACAGACACAGACACACAGACACACAGACACACAGACACACACACACACACACACACACACACACACACAGTAGCATCCTCTCCCATCCCCCACCACCCAATTTGAAGTTCCTTTATTTTGCAATGGATCTTAATTACAAGTGAGAAAAAGAAAGTTGGGACACTTAGAGAGTGGCAGGCATAATAACAACAACAACAACAAAGGGCAAATTCTTTGGTATCAAAGCAAACAACTTTTTTTTGGACACATTTGTACTTGAAGCCAAGCCCACTTCGATGTGCAAGGCGGAAAGCTAACCAGATTTTCCTGGGCTGCCTTCCCATAAAATGTTTACAACCCAGCAAATACAAAAATCCCCAAAGCTCCTAGCTTTCCCCAGAAGCTAGTAAAGTTTGGGTCGATTTCAATAGTAAAAGTGTCACTGGGTCCTGGTCAGACCCTCACTGCCTGTCCAGATGTTGGTCAGGGGTAACTAGCTTTGGAACCTCAGCCACACCCAATCAGCACTCCGGGCTGACCCATGGGGCTAGCTGCCTCTCTCAAACACACATGCCCCGACCTGAGATAAAGCTGGGGAAAGGGTTAGAGAGGTGAAAAGGGAAAAACTGCTGGAGGCAGTTGATTTATGGAAGCCAAGACCTTCAAACTAACCAGGTCACATTAAAATTGGGGCTGAGGGGGGGGGGATTCAGTGTGCTTTCTTCTTAAAAGAAACCTTCATCTGACTACACTTAACCACTGCCCAGATCTCTGTACCTATGGCCTTAGACTTCACTTCACTTTTCTGCTTCTCTCCCTGAATCTACTATGAGCAGGACAAACTGCAGACACTTGATGTACTAGCTAACAGTTGGGAGTATGTGACACGGTTCTGCAAGGTTTTGTGTGCAGGAGATCGATACATGTTCTGT
Organism: Dipodomys ordii; assembly: GCF_000151885.1. Taxonomy (NCBI): domain Eukaryota; kingdom Metazoa; phylum Chordata; class Mammalia; order Rodentia; family Heteromyidae; genus Dipodomys; species Dipodomys ordii. Next base: position 14,095,516 of record NW_012267233.1, on the reverse strand, counting down.
TCCCATTTTACAGATGGAAAAACCAAACAGAGAAATTCATTACCTGAAGTCAGACAGTGAATACATGATGGGACTGAGATCCATACTTGTCTATTTAGTTCCAAAGCTTGGAGCATTTAACCACTAAGTCCTATTTCCTTAACACGGGACACTCCCAGAGAATGGCTAGTGTCCATTTTGTTAGGAATAAATCCTGGGATCGCTTGAGAAATCACTTTCATTTCTGTTTTGGAGAACAGTAGGAAGGTATAAAGAGTAATGATTTATTTACCCTCCACACAAAACAGAGGAGTCCACCTGCTTTGATTTTTCATTCTTCTTTTTTCTTCTTAAGTGTAGTCTAATAAATGGCTAGTAAGCACATCAGAGTCAAACCTGAAAACAGCATCTGCCAAGAATCATACCGATGCTGCATCCTTGGAATTTTGACTGTCTTTCTACCAACCCCAGGCCACTCTTACCTTTCCAAGGCCCAGGAAAGATCACAAATAGAGATTTGGGTGTCCACCTGCTCTCTGCACCATGTTTCCATCCATACTTGCAGAGGCCTCGCCTGCACACTAGGATACACTTGCCCACAGAGCCCTGTATCCCAGACCTACAGGTGCACACACACATCAATGGAGTGGTCTGGTCCTCTCTTGGAAAAACGGAACTGATTTTAAAAAAATAATCTGTCCATGCACTGGATCTGGGCTTAGGGTTGTTTGGGCAAGAATTGTGTGGCCCAGGTACCTGAAGATTGATCTAAAATAGAGTGGCTGTCAAAGTCTCTAAAGCTGCAATGGTCACACAGGAACTTCCTAGAGATGTACGTTCTCTCAGGCCCCAGAGCTCTGGAGTGCAGTTCTGGGAATCTCCCGGGTGATGCTGCTTCTGCTGACCCTGGGATTCACACTTTAAGAACCACTGTTTTGGATTCACCTCAGTGGGGTCTTTGGAGCAGGGACTGAACAGGGACTGCCCTTCAAAGCACCCAGCCTAAGGCAAGATGGCTCCTTCCCAGCCCTTACTGCCACCTCCACATTTTTAATTTAATCTTGCATCAAGGTACTCCCTCACTGTAGCTCCAGAACTTCTCAATAGGGGGTCCAAGAAGGTAGCTGCTCTATACAGCTCCCCTCCAGACCACATTCCCTACCTGTCTGAACCTGCTCTGGGGCAGTGCAACACAGAATAGGTATCAGCTCAGGGAGGGTAGACACCACCATTACCACTATGACCCTGCACTGTTTACCTGGCTGACTGAACATCAGGAAGCCTGGCCTAGCTGCCAGAGGCCACCTGTGAGCAGGAAGCTGGCCCTTCACCACCCCTTGCACAAAGCCTTCTCGTCTTTGCAGCCCTGTACAAAGTGAGTTGTGTCATTGAGTGGCTGACTCCCAGCCTTTGACCATGCACTTTGCATTTCCAAATCTGTGCCACTTTCTCACAGCCTGAAAATGAGTCCTGTGGTTTGGTTCAGATCCTTGAAATTGAAAATGATCAGGAATACACCAGCCTTTCATTTTGCTTTTAATTTGCTTAGCTCACACCCCAGTTGTTGGCATATAAATCTTTCACCTTACAATGCCTAGATTTGGTCAATCCTCTTTCCTTATGAGGTGGGTAGAGAAAGGAAGAGATGGATTGAAAGGGAAGAAAGAGGGAACAAATGGCTAGCATATCTAAAGAAAATTCTCCCCAAATCAGCAAGTTGGTAAAGTCTAAGAGCACCTCACACCTACATTTCTGGTGGGTTTGTTTCTTTGTTTGTACCAGGTCTCCCTCGTTAACCCTCGCTGGTCTCAAGCCTCCTATCCTCCTGCCTCAGTCCCTGCAATAAAAGCACACCATACTGTGTCATTCCACTGGTGCGAAATTAATAAAGCAACATAGGAAAAAGATGTTGGTCAAAGGACACCACATTTCAGTAAGAGTGAACATCAAATTTTAAAGACCCAAAAATGAAGGGGAGAGGGAGGTAAGCAAGGAAAGGAATAAGGAGGTGGCAAAGGAACTAATGATGGACATACAAGGTAAGCCAGTGCAGAAACTGACTTGGAAAGATAATGGCACCTGTCCATGGTCACAGTGTGTGGCTGGAGAGAGCTAGAAACGGGACCATCAGAGCAGAAAGAGAAAGATACCCAAAGCACCAAAGAGCCAATGCCAGGAAAAGGAGGGCTGGAGGCAAAGGAGGGGCGCACTGCAGCACTATCAGCATTATTGGCCCGCTGTCGGATATGGCTGGTCTAGTCGGCCCCTGAAGAGGAATGGGGCTGCTCGGTCCAGAAGGGTTTCCAAAAGCCTGAAACTTCCTTTGGTTGGGACCCAGAAGAGCCCAGCCCTGTTCTTTTCTAACACACCACGGGAGTGTGTGTGCAGCCTGAAATCTCTCTTGAGGGTCAAGGTTGGGTCTTCTATCATTAGCCAGCTGGGAGGGTGCACCTGCTGCTCCAACTCTTGCAATCAGCCACAGATTCCAGACGCCTAGCCTGTGTTCTCAGTGAGCCCTGGATGGCTGCTGGCCAGACGGCTGACCAAACCCTGGTAACGCACTTCACTGCTGGACCACGCCCCCCCCCAGCCATGTCCCCCGGGCGAGGCACAGACCCAGTGATTGGAAAGTAATTATGAAGGCCGCACCCCAGAAGACCACATGGTTTCCTACTGTAATCCTTAGATGGGGAATAGAGGGTGGGGAAAGAGGACCATCACCCATCTTTGCAAAGAAAATGCCCACGTCTTTGCTTCAAAGTCCCCCTCCCCCTATTTTAGAGCCAGCAGCAACTGGGTCAAGTGCCTACCAGGTTGGCTTTTGTGCTCAGATCCTTGATAGCTTTTCTAGGGTCCTGGGTAGATCTTGCTGTCACACACATTAATGATGAGGAAACGTGTTTCAAGAGGCATCTTAACTAGCCAATACCTTTTGAGGAGTAAGGGACAAGTATCTAAGATCCTGATTATAAATTTGAGTCCCCCTTCTAGCTACACCCCTCCAGAGGTACTGAGTGGGAAACACTGAGGTGCGAGTTTGTTCTTGATGCAACACAAAGAGGATCAGGTATGCCTCCCGCCACTCTCCCATCATCGCTCTTCTCCTTTTCTTTACAGAAAAGTTAGAATTCATGGTGGAGGCTGGACTTTTTCTCTCCTAGATATCTCAGCTTCAGCATTGCCCTGAGGAGTCCATCAAGTTGGAAACAGCCAGGTGTGCTAGGTGAGTAAGACCGAGCTGCCAGTCCCACTCTTCCAGTTGTGAAAGCCTCTTAGGGTAATCTGTGCCTCAAATGTTTACCTTGCTCTTGGGAAATGGTGGTCTCCAGGATGTTTCTTGGAGGGGTGGCCTGATATTCCTGAGCGAGGCACAGTGGAGTGGTGAGCCGTGGATCCTCACTAAGGCAAGCGACCCTCACAATCCTTGGGAGTGATCTTGTGTGCCCACCTAAGGCTTATAAGAGCCACACTGGTGTGATGTAACTCTTCCTGTATGCTGCTTTATCATGGGAAAATTGAATTTGAAAGAACAAAGGTAATCCTCAAAAACACTGACAATGTGATCATTATCCATATATTACAAGTGTGTGCAATTATTAAATGTCAATTTAAAATAAACGTATACTCTAATAAAATCCATCTCTGAAAAAGGTATCGCTATAAAGGAAAACGCAAGTTTAAGAGTCACTTGTCCAAGATGATAAGTGGGAGAAATGGCAGAGTGGGACCCACATCTATACCAGTAGGTATAGGTGTCCCAGGCCTAGATATTTGTGCTTGGTGCAAATAGAATAAGAAGGTTCTAACACTTATACAGTGCCAATGCCTGGAGGGAGGGAAAGCTTTGATCCCTGGACTCCACAACTCATTCATTCCCTAAACACTTTTCAGTAGAACTGAAAGGAGGCTTAGAATTGTACTTTGGAAAGAGAACTTACAGGGAAATTTAAGTATCTCCTCTACAAAATGGAGTTAATAATGTTGGATTACAGGACCACTGAGGGGGCAAATAAAACAAGGTTTAGGGAACTTCTGAAGATGTTATACAAGGGCTCATTACTATTGGCAGTGTGGAATTGAACATAGGAAGTTACAGTCTAAAAGATATACATTTCCATGCTTCTCTGCAACATATGAATTTCCATCTTTATCTGTGGCATAGTGTTTGAGTCACTTTGAGTGAATAGACTACATCACATAAATTCTCCCAGCCTCATCTGTAAAGTGGAAAGGCCACAGTTACTTTCACTACCATGCTAAGAGTCAAGGCACCAGAGCAATACCATAGTTCTTGGAAACCCTCAACAAATGCAACCATTATTGCTGTAACTACCTTCATCCTGGTAGGGGAGGTGTATGTATTCTCCCTTTGACCTCCTTGAGGAGATATGACCCAGTTCTGTCCACAAGATGTGGAGAACTGAGTGAAGAAAAGGCATCGCTTAGACATAGGGTACAGAAACAAGTAAGTGTTTTTACTTCCTGCTTATCTAAGGTCCAATAAGAGTGGGGCTCCTCCAGGTTGCAGTCTTGTTCCTATTAGGGCAATGCTATTTCTGACATAGTGTCACATGGCCAAAACTTGCACCCAGTCTCATCCAGGATTGAATCCTTTTTGCCAGTCCTGGAACATGGGGAACAAAACAGTGCTAGACAGGTACTGGTCGGCAAGAGTCCCTTACTGAGTGTAACACGGAGTGAGGTAAGCTGAAACTTTCTTTCTCCGGTCTTTGGCACAATCTGCCCATAGAGGCAGCCCTGGAGTAGAAGGGTATGCTCCACAAAAAGCCACTCAACATGGGGGAAAGGCAGAGATGGTTAGAGAGCTCTTTGGCTACATTTTGGAGAAGCTGGGGCACCTGTCAATTAGGAGAGACCTTCTGAGAGGAGAGGTTGGCCTCTTACCCTCATTGGCCCACCTTTCCTGGTGTGTGTGGGGGGGCACATGGGTTTCTTGGCTTCTCCAGTACCTTCCCCAACAGCTTGATTCCTCAACTTCTCTTCTTTCAAAATCCAGAAGTACACAAGGAGGAGGAATCCATGAAGTCTAGGCTTTTCCAGCTTCCCCCTGACTTCTGAATCTGTACTCTCCTTCTTATGGTGAGTGGACCTATCAAATCCCCAGGGAAAAGAAGACCTGGCAGTTGGTCCAAATTCCACAGAGAAATCACACTCAGCAAGCTGTGGCTCACCGGGAAGAAAGCAACTTGAATCTCCAGAGCAAAGAAACGAAGCTAGGAAAGGAAACCCATGTCCTACTGGACTGAAAACAGAAACAGCACTGCTTTTGTCTCCATGGCTTGAGAACAGCCAAGAAGATCAAAGGCACTTGTTGGGACGTCTCTTTCCAATGCAGTCCCAACCACAGCAGCTCAGATCTTAATTTGACCACACTACAGATCAAAACTAAACAAAAAACATCCACACCATACTTTCCATCCCACTTTTCTTCTGTGCACAAGCCACCTGGGCCAAAGATCCCTGCAGGTTGCAGTTCTTACCCTGGGGCCATGTGTACTGGGCCCAGACCAAATTCATTCCGTGGTGGTGATCGTTCCCCGTAGTGCCCACAAATAGGCTATTGGGACCTGCAGGAGTCCTTTAGGCAGAGAGTATGGGGGTGGGGAGGAATTTCAATCATACACCCACCCACCTTAGTGGCGAGAATGAGATCAGGTCGCTCGGATTAAGGCTTTCCAATCAAAAGTAAAGTAAAAGGTGTCCAGTTTTATGCGGTTTCTGCTCCTCAGCTAGTGCTGAAATTCCAAGTGCAGGCAGGGGTTCAAATTTGCATCTAGTAATAGGCAGATTCTTGGGCACTCAATCTCCCTCCCACTTCATCCCCCCCTCCCGCCCAACACCAGTCCTGAGCAATAGAACCCTCCCTAGTGTGTTCTTTACAGCGCTGGGCCAGTCCAGATTGAAGAAAAAATAGCCTCAAATCCTCTCCTCCTTGATGTTGATCTCGGTCTGATTCCCGAAAGAACGCGGCAAAATCAGATTCGTGGTGTTTCCTGCGGGACACTGTCTGGCGTTTACCAATTATCCACCCCACAGAACCTGGAAGCTGTTGTGTGCGGAGAGGTGGGGTAGGAGGCTGGAGACTTGGGTAGGGGGCAGTGCCAATTTGTCTGCATGTCAGATTTACACAGCAGGCGCACGGGATCCCTTTGTCTCTCTCCCTACCCCCCAAACTTCTCCACCAAAGCCAAGGCTCCCACTTGCGAGTTACTTCTCTTCCCAAAGTCAAACCATCTCAACACCGGACTGAGGCCCGTCCCTCTCCTGTCAACGCGCCCTTCCTGAAGGCCCCAAGCCACGCCCCGCTCCCGGCGCGCCGGCCACTGGCTGCTCTGCGCGCGCTTCTCCCGGAACGCGGTCCCCACGCCGCCCGCCGCAGGTCACCCCCAAACTCCTGCAATCGCTCACCACTAACCCTCAGCACCCAACCATGGTTCCCCTAGAAACCGTCCTGCAAGGCAGAGAAGGGTAGCCGTGGAACCATTCGACCAACCTGTTTGATTCCAGTAAACTGGAGATAGAACTATTTAACCCATTTTGAGATGATTAAAAAAAGAAAAAAGAAACAGCCAGGGCTTGGAGTGAGGGTAAGGGACTGTCAAGTTCGGGGGTGCTCTTTCCACTCCTCAAGGGCTTGGCCCGATTCTGTCTCGCGGCCGGGTTATTCAACCCCAGAGGGGCTATCGAACGAATGCCTTCGGTGTTCTGGGACAGCGCTTAGAGGGTACTGTTGATTTGCTTTGCGTCTTTCGATGCACTCTGAAGTCTGACTGAAGACAAAATTCTCCTTTCTGCCCAATTTCTAACATACTCTCTCCCCCAGCACACACCTCTCCATCACATCTTCCAAACGCCCTAGGAAGATATCGTTGCTCTCAAGGAGGTGCGTCAATACCCTGAAAATACAGGTGGGGAGAAACAGGTTTCACCAAGGCCTCCTTCAGTGCAGCAAAGGAGTTCCCACCCGGTCCTGGGGACTCGAACCTTCTCTGTTCCGAATAGGGGGTGGGTTCTCACCTACCGAATCTGTTTGGGGTGCAGGACTCAGGAGACGTCTCCTGGTCGGTCTGAGTTTAGAGTCACTCCCCCGCCCCTTAATGTGTAAAAACGACATAGATATTTGAGCTTGGTTTTGCTCCTCCTCCCCTTACCAGCAAAGCTACCCAGAGAGCCTCCCGCCGGAAGGAAAACCCTAGACGGCTTCTCACGTTAGCCTCCCTGATCACCGACACTCGCCCAGAATCCTGGCACCACCTGAATTCCCGCTGCAGAGGTGTTTTGAACCTACTGATGGATATTTTCTCCCATCCAGGCAGCTCTGAAGGCCTTAGAGATGCAGATGGCACTAACTGGTCTTTAACAAACCCTCATGCAAAGTTTTGGCTTTAATGTATTGGAATCATTTCGATCAGAAGAGCAGAGCAAACAAGACTTCCTTCCCTTACCCCTGGTTTTTCCCAGAACCTACCCATTCACCCGGCTTGTGGGAGGATCGGGAATCTAAAACAAGCACACAAACCACACCCGCGCTCCTGCTTGGCGAAGCCTCACAGCACATCCCTGAACGCTTAGCAAGCCCTCTCCAAGGCTGTTTCCCCCCTCCTTTTTTTTCCCGGGGAAATAAAGCTTAGATTGGAACCTTCTGCCCGGCTTCCTCACTTGGCCGTCTGGTCTGAATTAGTGTTTTTATAAGGGACTCAAACAAATCGAATACAAGGTCACCAAATAATTAACAGTTGCGAATTCCCTCCGTCCCCATTAAAATACTTCCCTGCTTATATTTCATTTTCCGTTTGCCAACAACAGGGTCTGGGCAAAAAGCTCTGCTGCCGCCGTGATTACACCACTCCGGGGCCCAGGTTCACCCAGAAACCCGCTATTTTGCATATACATGATGTACCAGAAAAACTTCAATCGCCGGGAACTATGCAGTTCTTGGAATGTTTCTCCCCACACCCCCGCCTAGCCCCAGCTAGTGGCCTGCCGCGGCCCCTGGTAATCACGCCCCAGGAGGCGGAGGGAGAAATCCACTAAAGGCAGCCTACTGCCCCGGAGCCATTTCTAAGGTGTCAGGTTCCTCAAGGATGTTCCCATCTAGTTTTGTCTTTTTGGTTCTTTACCAGTTCCTTGGACGCACCACCAAATTAAAGTGTCTTCTTATTTCAAAGACATTTGGGAATCTAACTCTACAGTCTTAGACTCAATTTCCCTCATCCTGGAGAGATTTTTGGGGGTGTTTTTTTTTAAGGTGGCACAGTACATAAACTGCAATTCTGAGTCTCTTTCCCTCCCTCCCTCCCTCCCTCCTTCACTCTCTCCCTGTAGAATTCAGAGACATTCTAATGGCCTGCCCTTCCCAGGCCCCAAGGTTTGGGTGCCCTAGGGTCTGCACCATTGACCTTGTAACTAGTGATTTCATGAGCTAACTGTTAACTTCACTACATACAACTCGGTCCATTCTGATCCTGTGACTCCACCAACACACAACACATATATGAACACAAAATCATTTTAAAACACAATATGAAGACTTAGGATACGATGTTTCACACCTCTGCTAAAATAAGTATGGGAAGAAGCCAGGCACAGCACACATTCTGAACCTTAAATCCAAAGTTCCATGAGAACTCCTATCTAGGTCCTAGCACACTATAAAGAAATATGGAGCCTTGAAGAAACTCTCATCTTTTCGTTGTTTTTGTTGTTGTTGTTACTTGTGCTTTGTACCGCTGTCCTTAGAAATCTTCTTACCCCTTACCGTTCTGGTTTAGCAAGCAGGGTCTACAATATTATGAATTTCATCTCTCCCTAGCCACGTGACACCTAGAAACTTAAGTAATCTGTCTTCCTTAATTCACCTGTAAAATGGGTGGTTATCTCACTTTTCCTTGGGAATATTTATGAGCATTAAAACAGATGTAATAGATTTTTTAGAACAGCACATAACTCACGGTAAAAGTGCTGTAAGTCTTGGTTTATTATTATTATCCTTGGTTGGCAAAGATCAAACTGAAAGGAAAGACATCCCCCCCCCTTTTAGACTGGCAATAAAGTGTCCTCATGGAGGGATGGGAGAAGTGGCCTGATTTTATAGAGCAGGCTGTCTTTATGGAGCCGGAGAGCTCTTCAGCTCCTTCGGGCATGGGCATGGCCTTTGGCAGGTTCCAGGTGAGGAAGGATTTTCACAAATGTCTTTGCTCTTCCCTTTGAGGGACCCTTGCTGTTCAATGTGGCTCTAACGTACCACACTCCCTGGCGACTTAAACCTGTCGGGGACACGGCTCCAAGTGAGCCTGGCTGGCTCAGCTCCAGGCTGGCTCCTTCTCTTTCCTGCTGGCCAGGCCATCCCCGGGCTGGGGGGAGGGGATGTCAAGCGGTTTGGCGCGGTTAAGAATCCCCATGTGAGGAGGGGCGGAAGTCCTCTCCAGGAGCTGGGGATGCGCGGCTAGCGGGTCCCTTCCATCACGGGAGACTAGACACCGTTTGATGTGTTATGACATGAACCCTCAATTAGATCGCTGAGTTGAAACACTCCAATCAGGGGCCCGATGCTAAGCAAGCCCCGGAAGGTCCAGCTCGAGGTCACCGCCGGTGACACATCAAATCAAAATCAGTGAGAGGGAAAGTGAGGCTTTCCCTTTATCAAGCCGGGGCTGCAGCCAGCATCTTACCCGCTCCGCCCGCGCCCCTCCCGCGCGCGCGCGCCTCTGCACTCCTTTATCCCCGCGCTCTCGTGAGCGCGCGCCACCAGCCGCGACGCCTTCCTGGTCAGCGCGCTATCTTCCGTGTTCTGGGAACTTGGCGACGTGTGGGGGGGGCGGGGGGAACCTGAAGGAGACCCAGCCTTTGAAACTGCAGTCTGGTTGGTCAAGCCATATCTCTTCCAGCTGCCCCCCCCCCAATAACAGCCCCCAGCCCTCCATCCATCGCATTCTGAGGTTGAAGCAGGATGGTTGAATCTTGGTTCCACTGGCCTGGAGATCTCGGCTTGGGAACAGTCTCTTCCTCACCAGCATCCCCTTCTCGTGCTAAGGGCCAATCCCTCCCACACCCAGAGACTCACAGTGGGGTGCTTAGGGTGGGGGTGGGAGGGGGTGCAGGGCTAGCAAGGATGAGATGTCCACTCGGAACCTGGGGTCCCCAGAGCCAGTCTTTGCCCATGCCTGAATTCCCAAGCCTACCATAAACACCTCTGAAGAACCTTGCAGGGTTGCTTGGTCCTGTGCCAAACTCACCAGGTGGTGAGTGGACCCGTTAGGGGTGCCTGCCTGGGCGAGGACCAGAGTTTCTAGCCACTTTTTGAAAAAAGAAAAACAACAACAACAAAACGAGCGTCCAACTGCCCAACTGCCCGCCCACCTAGGCCCCTAGGATTTCTTCCCTGGCCGAAGGGCCTCTTGAGCACTTTTCTCTGAGCTTCCTTAGGCTGTCCTTCAGCGAGGACTAAGCAGCAGCTTAGCGGAGGCCTTGAGGGGAGGGTTTGTGGCAGGGTGGATGGTGGACGGAATTGGCGAGCTGTGTGCCAGCAGGGCCCAGGCAGAGGACCGGGTTGCAGTACTCAGAAAAAGCCCTATGTCTTGCAAAGGTGACTTTAGTACTTTTAAAATCGTCATAAAATACCTGATGTTAATTTGCGGTCGCCTCCTTTCAGCAGTTCATAACCCAGATGACCTAGAGCTGCAGCAGAACACAGGGCTGTGGGCAAGACCTTGGCCGGCCAGCATGGCCAAACTCGGGGCTGGAGACCCAGATTCCTGGGCTGGGAGCCATTACCCTGCTCGGAAAACTTCACTCATAGGTGAGCAACTTAGGCAACCGACACGGAGCAGTCTCTTTTGCCCAAACCCCAGAGCTTCGGGGTTATCAGAGCAACCCTACCTTCACTCACCTGGAAGTGGGGGTGGCCCCCAAGGTGTGGAACTCTCAGAGCTAAGCCTGGGGGTGGATGGCGCCTAAACTTCTCATCTTTTTCATATTATTACCTTTCCTTGCCTCCTCTACCTTTTCTTCCCTGCATTACTTCCCTTCCTCTTTGAAAGTCACTGGAACTTTCCTCCAATTTCTGAGACACAAGAAGAGTGAGGCTTTAAAAAAAGAAAGAAAACCAACAGGACACTGTCCACGCTGGGAACCAGCCATGGTGGCAAGAAAAGAGAAGTGGATTTTGCACGAAACCCCCACGTGCACCACCGGCGCAGGCCGCGAGCACCAGGGATGAGCCCCTAGATGCTTAGAGAAAGAAGAGTTCCCTTGAGGGAACCGTGGATGGCCGCACTCCTGTACTCAAATGCATCAAGCACCAAGAAACCTCCAGACCTAGCTGGCTCCGGCCCTGCCCGCCCAGCGGGTCGCTGCCACCGCCGCCGCCACCTCTACAGCTGCATTTTCAGGTTGCCACCTCGGAGCCCGCCGTGGCTGGACGCTGGAGGGGGTAGGGGAGAGCCAGAGGACACTGGGCATCTTCCTGGCTGGTGAGCCCCGCAATCAGCTCAGGGGCGAGCAGGGAACCGGCTCAGGGTTCTGGACCAAGGCACCGCCTGACGCCGCCGCCGCACTGCACTTGCTCTCTGGACGGCACGAGAGTTTGTGGTAGATTTTCCAGGACAGCCCAGAGCTCCTGGCTTCCCAGCGCTCGCTGCTCAAGGCCCGGGGCCAGTCCGGTTTATCCCCTACAGCTCCGGCCTTGGATCTCCCGAACCGCACCACCTCGAAGCCCGAGGCGCAGGGTCCGTGAGTCCGCGTCCTAAGCCTTCTCCATCCCCAGTCGTCTGCCTGATGCTTTTTAATCCTCGGGACTTCTTGCACTAGCTACCAGGAGAGCGGCCACGAAGCCACTGTCTGCAAAGAGAGGAAGGAAGGAAGGAAGGAAGGAAGGAAGGAAGGAAGGAAGGAAGGAAGGAAGGAAGGGGAAGGGGGAGGGAGGGACTGCACTGTCGGAGTGGAACAAAAGCTTCAGCCACATTCAGCAACTTCCTCGGGCTCGAGAAAAAATGTTGCAGAAAAGAGAAGGGAAGGGAAGGGAGAGGGCAGGGGATCCGCAGATGCAGCCTTCTGCCGAGCCCGAGCAGCGCCCCGGCTGCCGCAGCTCCGGCGAGAGAGGAGCCCGGCGCGGTCTCTGCCACTTACCCAGTCCTCTGTCTACAAAGCTGGTGATCGTATTGGCTGACTTGGAAGACTGGAAAAAGCTGGCGTTGATGCCCAGCTTCTCGGCAATGGAGTAAGTCCTGTAGATGGACAGCATGTATTCGTGGGGCACCACGCGCGGACCCCTGTGCCCTGGCCGGGACTCGTGGTGCGGCCGCGGCGGCGGCGGCTCCGGGCGCTCGCGGGGCGTCTCGCCCGCGTTGCTCCCGCGCGGCGCCCGGGGCATCTTCCCTTCCTTGCTGCTCCGCACGCCCTTGCTGGAGTCCAGCTCGGCGGACGCCGACGCCGACGAGGAGATGGACGCCTGCTGGCAGCCAGGCAAATCCCACAGAAAACTGATGAGGAAGACGGCCGAGAGCAGGACCCTAGGCGTATCCATGGCGAGAGAGTGGCTGCGTCTCTTCTCCACCCACTCCCCCGTCTCCCCAGAGAGGCGGTGAGCGGGGCGCAGAGCGCGAGGGACTCGGAGCGGCTGGACAGCGGCCGGGACCCGGCTCCTCGGGCGACTCCGAGTGCGAAGAGCCGGGTCCCAGCCACACCAACCCCGGGCCCGCCACGCCCCCTCCCGCCCCTCGCGGGGAGGGGAGGGAGGGCAGTGCAGCCGCGGAGGGGGGGTGAGAGGAGCAGGAGGAGGAGAGGCCGGGGGTGGGGTGGGGGGGTCCGGGCAGGAGGTGTGCAAGGAGTGGGGGAGAGAGGGGCTGTGGTGTGTCAGCGTGGCCGCCAG
>NW_012267233.1:14067041-14082293 GCF_000151885.1 Dipodomys ordii | reverse complement strand
CGCTCCCCCCCTCCTGCGCCCCCCGCCCGGCGTTGTCTCCGCCCCTGGCTGCGCACCGGTCCCCGGCGACGGTACCTTCTCTCCTCCGTCCCAACTGTCAAGCCGATGGCGGGCTCGATTGAGGGCCCCAACCGGAGCCCGGGAGCGCCGGGCGGTGGACCCGGCTCAGGCCCAGCTTCGCTCAGTCCCAGGCTCCCGGTGCGGGGACCGCTCCCCACAAACACGGGCGTCGGTTCCCAACCTTTGAGGTCAGGCAAAGGCCACGGGTCTACTCCAGAGTTGGGAGCGGCGCGGACCGCGGCCGCAGCCCCCTCTGCCCCCCGCCCCCCGCTGCGGCCCCGGCCTGGGCGCGCGCCGCCCCCCGAACCTCTTCGGAAGCTGCCCGCGGGTCTCCTCCGCTCACTCCGGGCCCTTCGCGCCTCCGGCGGCCTGCCCCCGGCCTCCACTCCGTCCCCATTTCCCCGGACTCCCTTCTTCCTCGAGTTCCTCCGGCATTCCAATCCCTCTTCCCGCCGCCTGCTTTTCTTCGCACGCTGCCCTCCCATCTCTCCACGCTTCCCACCCTCTCATCCAGGACTCCCCTCCCTCCCCTTCCAGGGGACCCCTCCCTTTCGCAGCTCTACCCCAATCTGTTTCTCTTCAGCCCAGCCTCGCCCCGTCACGAGTTTCCTTTATCTGTCCCCAGATTCCCAGGGCCTGTCTTCCGCCCGCCCACTGTCTTGAGCTCGGTCCTTGGCCTTCAGGCAGCTCCAAGGAAGGCAGCTTCTCTCTCCCGCAGTGCTCGGGGCCCTGGATTGCCATAGGCAGAAGTTTTCCAGTGTCTGGGGCGGGCAGGGGGGGGGGCGGAGCGGGTGGCCAAGCCCCAGCCAAAATGGGTCCTCCTTTAAGGATCCTAGTAGGATAAGGCTGGGTGTGACTGTTTTCAGTCATAATTTAAAAAGAAAAAGAAAAACCTCAAGGGAGTAAGTGACTTTGCCAAGGCCACTCAGTCTGTTTGGGATCGAACATCAATGTGGGTTCTCACCTCTCCAGTTAGAGAGCCTAACATCACCAGTTCATGTCTTGCTTTATTTCTTGTCCCTGTGGTTTGTTTCATTTGATGTCGGATGACTTCCTTCCCCCCTAGGCTGCCTTTTCCTGTGCATTCGCTCCCCTCCCCTTTCTCTCACATTCTCTTTCCTACTTGATGTTCATCTCTTTTCGGGTCCTTGCAGGTAGACCTGTGTGCCTGAAGGAGGACGGAGAGTCTGGTATCTCTGCTACCTTCACTGGTCCTTAAGATCTAGACCACGCCTCCTGAGCAGGACACGGTGGCATCTCCCAGGTAATGGCCACCACTCACAGACAGCCTGTGTACCAGACCTGGCCCGCAAACATTGTTTCATTGAATCTTCCCAACAATCCTGAGAGAAGTGTTGCATCGTCTCTATTTTATAGGCAGGAAACTGAAGCCCCAGGTCACATGCTTTCTAGAGCCTGCGCTCCCAAGCACTGCACTAAGAAGCTTAACTGCTTCCTCTTGACCGCCAAGGATCCATCTGACTCGATGCTCATTCTGTATCTGCTCTCATTTGAGTCTCAGGATTGCCATGTTCTGCCTCAGAATTGAAGGTGTCTTTTTCATTATTTCCCCTCTCCTCTCTCTGGGCTTTAGCTTGGTTTATTATCCTTTACCAAGTTAACATCCTAAAAGGAAATTGCAACTGAAATAAGGTTTTCTTGTCACTACATCCCAGATGTTTTTGCCTTCTGGGTTCTCCTCCTCCATTCCTTCTTATTTATTTGTTTGTTTATATCAGCACTGGTGTTCCAACTCAGGGTCAGGATGCTATCCCTTACCTTTTTCACTCAAAGCTGGCACTCTACCACTTCAGCTACAATCCACCTCTAGCTTTTTGGTGGTTAATTGGAAATAAGTGTCTCAAGGACTTTCCTGCCCAAGCTGGCTTCAAACCAGGTTCCTCAAATCTCAGCCTTCTGAGGAGCTAGGATGACAGGTAGAGCCGTGAGCACTTGAGTTCCTTTTTGGATCCACTTATCATGTTACTGCCATCCAGGGGGTGGGTAGATAACATGTTGGATTTTCCTTTGTCACTTCAACATTCATACCAAGCCTTCATCATCTCTCTTGGGGTTCATCTGCCCTTCTCTGGAAGTCTTCAGCACCCTGCCACTGGTTGCCACAGGCCCCATCTGCAAATCCCCAGGCTCATTTCTCCTCTTCCCATCTGCCAGCCTGCCACCCAAGGCAAGCACATGGTCTGGTTAGGCCTCCTCAGCATCTTGGGCTGCACATCCGCCTTCCTGGTGTCATGGAGAGAAAGCTTCCTCTTGTGGTCTGTCTTCATCCCGGCCTTTGGGGGAAACCAGCACTTGCGGTTTGTCTTATCTCTATTTTAATTTTCCTCAGTAGAGAGTGTATTTAATCATGAGTCATGGCTTTGGACCCTCCATCCAATAAGTATGTTTCCTGTCTGCAAAGGCAGCCCTCAATGCTCTATCTTCATTTTGCCCAGGGCACTTACTATCTGCTACAAATTATCAGTAAACAGGAAACAAAGTAATGAGCCTGTTCACTGTGGTTTAGAACTGATAGAGGTGTGTGGAATAGCACAGGACGGTGGAACAGGAGCACAAACGATGTGGTCTGTTGTTCTTCAGGATTACTCTGGGACAGATATTAATTGTCTTCATTGCTACCAGCTTCAGATCTATGCAAGAGAAGTTCCCTCTGCCAGACAGGGCAGTGGGGATCATCTTACAGATAAGGACACATGCTGACAGATGAACAGAGATGTGTTGCAAGTCAGGAATACAACCAGGAGCCAAGACTTTTGGATTCCAAATCCAATGCTTCCCCTATATTTAAGCAAAAGTCAGACTTCAATATCACGAAAATGGTCCACAGTAATGTAGAATGCTCAATCATTTCTTCCTTCGCATGCTTTCCCAATAGGAATCCACCATAATGCTAACAAGGTCACATTAATGCCTTTGCACTCCCTCCCTCCTTCCCTCCAACCCTCTCTCCTTCCTTCCCTCTCTCCCTCCTACCCTCCCTGCCCCCCTCTCTCTTGCAAATAAAGATACAAAGAGCAAACTACAAGTCAAAATCTGCTTTACATCTTCACACCATATGAGTTTTTGAAATATTGCTGTGGAGTTTCCAGTCCAGATTTAAATGCTTTACTTATTTCTTAAGCAGTTTCTTCATTTTAAGAAGGGTGAATATGTCACAGGTGAACTGAGGGGGTCTCATGTGGTAGATGCCCCTAGCATTGACTTGTAGCAACATTCTTTTCCCTAATTGATGGAAATGCAGATACTCAATGCAGTATGGTATCTCCTGCCACCTTGTGGTGTTAGTGGGAATTACCCATGGATAAACAAAACAAGTGGATACAAAAAAGTTTAGTCATTGATGTTTTTAAGTATTTGGTTCTTCACTAAAGTGTTACTAGAAAGGCAAGTTTTACAAAAGTGTCAGGAAGTTGGACTTTGAGCATGAGCCCCCTCCACCTATGAGGGTACCATTTATTAAAGGGGCTCTGGAAATATTTGCTAAGAAGACATCAAGAACTGGGCGCTGGTGGCTCATGCCTGTAACCCTAGCTACACAAGAGGCTGAGATCTGAAGATTGCAGTTCAAAGCCAGCCCGGGAAGATAAGTGTGTGAGACTCGTATCTCCAATAAACCAGAAAACCGGAAGTGGCACTGTGGCTTAAACACTTGCCTTGAGCTGAAGAGCACAGTGACAGCTCCTAAGCCTAGAGTTCAAGCCCCATGACCGACCAAAAAAATAAAAAAAAAGAAGCCATCAAGAAGTGCCTGAAATTTTGCACAAACAAATCACTTCTTTAAAAGTACTGTTATTATTAGGGCCCAGTTATAAATATTTAGTATTATGTCAACTCATAATTTGCTACTACTATTATATGTCTGAATCAAATGACAAACTGACACATCTGCTCAGATTTGATAGACATGACCCAGAAATAATAAGATTTAAGACTGGCAGATTTTGATGAAAAGAAAACTAATGATAAAATTTTATTTCTTTGGGTCCTTAGAGAATGCAGAAGGGAGCATAAAAAAGAAACCAACCACTGGAGCCAAAGCTGCCCATATTTGCTTCAGCCTGGCACACCTGATCCTGGGGCTTGAAGTCAAGGCCTGGGCACTGTTGCTGAGCTTTTGTGTTCAAGACTAGCAGTCTACCAGTTAAGCCATAGCTCCACCTCTGGCTTTATTTCTTACTAGTGTATCAGAGATAAGAGTCTTACAGACTTTCCTGCTTGAGGTTGGTTTTGAACTACAATGCTCATATCTCAGCCCTCAGCCTCCTGTAAAGCTTAAATCACAGGTGTGAGCCACTGGGTGCTCAGCTTCTTACTTGTTTTGGATTTCTTTTTAAATAAGGCCTCTCAAAAAGCAAAGAAAATGGAAGCCATTAGTTCAACATATTGAGCAGTTCTTCAAAATCTAGTCAAAAGAAAAGACATGGAGTCTTGAGTGGCAGGAGAGATGGGGGAGGCTATGTTTGCCTTAGGGAAGTGGAGGAAGGAGAAAAGGAAGAGAAGGAAAGAAGACAAAACCTAAGATAAAACACCTAAGATAAAACATCTTGCATGGGCTGGGAAGGTGGCTCAGAGGTAGAGTGCTTGCCTTGCATGTCCGAGGCCCTGGGTTTGATTCCTCAGCATCACATAAGCAAAAAGAAAAAAGCCAGAAGTGGCGCTGTGGCTCAAGTGGTAGAGCGCTAGCCTTGAGCTGAAGAGCTGAGGGACAGCGCCCAGGCCCAGAGTTCAGGCCCCACGACCTGACCCCCCCCAAAAAAAAAATCTTGCTAATTCTCACTGCTTTATCCAATTTCTATTGAATATTCCATTCCTTTTGTTTGATTCTTTCTTTGACAGGTTATTCTTGGATTCTTTCTCTGACAAAATGATTAACAGAGAAGTCAAATGAAGGCAGTTGTATAAGATGAGCATTCATAGCCCCTCTAGGCCTCAGTTTCCCACTCTACCAACTGAACAGAGTCCAACATGAATAGGGAATCATAAATTTAGGTGGTTCCATGTGTGCTACAGATATGACAGTCCTGAGATTGGCAAACAACTAGTATTCCAGCTCTGGATGTTGCTAGAATCAGGCAGACTGCCCAGGGCATCACATCACCCTGCACAGGACTGCTTCTCCTTTGGATCTACTATGGACAAGCAGATGTCTAATTGTGTAATGATTTGCCAACACCAGCCATTCTCAACATGCGGGCCCTGGACCAGAAGATTCAGCATCACCTGGAAGCCCCTGAGAAATACAAATTCTTTGGCCTCATCCCAGATCCACGGAATCAGAAACTCTGGGGCCAGGGCCCGTACTGTGTATTTTAACAAGCCTGGGGGATTCTCATAGACACGGAGGCTTGAAAAACATTGGCCTACACCCTAAAATAGGGGGAAACTACCTGCCAAGAACTTTAAGAAATGCTTTGATTTCAAAAGGAAAGCTCTAAAGGAAATGAATAGTATGCAATTTAATTTTCAAATTAATGATTCTCATTCCTAATGAGCAAATAATTTTTATTCCCTATGTGAACCAGGTGTGTTTAATTGTCTACTGCTATACCAAGTCAAACATGGCCAACCTCACCTGATCTCTAAAGAATAAATGGGGCCAGGCCTGCTTAGAACCTGAAAGGAAAGGAAGACAGCAGCCATACAGCATTGTGGCCGACTAAACATCTCCATGAATGATTAATGGAAAACTTGGTATCTCAGCTCTATCACTTCTTGGCTATTTAAACTTGAAATGGTGTCACTTTCATATGAGGCTCCATAAATACCTGCATTTTTTTTTTCTTTCAGTCATAGGGCTTGAACTCTGGGCCTGGGCGCTGTCCCTCAGCTCTTCAGCTCAAGGCTAGCGCTCTACCACTTTAGCCACAGCGCCACTTCCAGCTTTTTCTGCTTATGTGGTGCTGAGGAATCAAACTCAGGGCTTCATGCATGCAAGGCAAGCACTCTACGACTGAGCCACCTTCCCAGCCCTACCTGCACATTTTTATGTTTGTGTCAGTTAAGCGATAAAGTTTTTTAAAAGGCCTTCAAACTTTTGTCACCTAAGATGGAGGTGAAAATATGTCCCTTTGGGGTTTTTTTTGGTATGCGTTACATGTGACACTGCATGTAAATTCTGACAGATATGAGCATGTGTGGTGATTGTTAATCAGCTAATCATTTCCATTTTGCAAATATCAAATAATTGTGCTCATGCTCAGTCATCCTCAATCTGTATGCTCTTGTTCTGAGATTACATCTTTTTTGTTTTCATTGAATTAGCTTTCATATTCTCTTAAGAATCTTTTTTGGTAAGTAATTTCTCCAGCGGGTGAAGTTTGTTTGACACAGTGAGTTTTACTGTGAATTTCACTGTGGATTTGTGGCAAGCCTTCTCTTCTGTAATAATTTGACATGTTTTATGCCTGTGCAAATATTCTAGATTAAAAACACATTGCTGCTTGCTAATAGGTACTGGGATAGTTGAAAGGAGCAAAATGTCTCCTGAAAGAGTCAAGGAGATGGTGCTGAGAGTCAGAATGATTAAAGTTTTGGAGTGATCTTTGCCAAATCTTGCATGGAAAATGGCAACCATATAGGAAATTGTCTTTCCTGTTTAGGACCAGATTTAGTTTGAAAAATTACTACCAACTTTGTAAACATTAAAATAGAAGCAATAAAAAATGTAAAATTTCACACAGGGGAACCACAATGTTTGGGTAATTATAAGCATATGGCTACTTTACATGAGATTCTGTTAAAAGTATTTACTAGGGCAGTGGGAAAAACAGGGGTTCTCACATTTAAAGTTTATTTACATGTAATGAGAATGTCATATTATTGCCATTTTAGCATAATCTGTTTTGTTTCAGAACTCTAAATAGTGTTGGGTGAGCCCAGATTAGGCAGTGTATTGCTGTCTTGTCTATTTGTTAACATTATGTTTTACTCATCAAAAAAAAAATACCACAAAGAGCAATTAGCTTTCAGAAGTGTCAAATGTTTTCTCAATAACTAAAAGTAATTGTATATATTTATGTTAGTATTTAGGGAAAAGTCCTGCTTTGGAAGACTGCTTCCATGGTGCTGGAAAGGTGGCTCAGTGGTAGAGTGTTTGCCTTGCAAGCATGAGGCCCTGGGTTCGATTCCTCAGCACCACATAAGCAAAAAGAAAAAAGCTGGAAGTGGCATTGTGGCACAAGTGGTAGAGTGCTAGCCTTGAGCTGAAGAGCTGAGGGACAGCGCCTAGGCCCAGAGTTCAGGCCCTATGACCGGACCCCCAAAAAAAGGAAGGAAGGAAGGAAGGAAGGAAGGAAGAAAGAAAGAAAGAAAGAAAGAAAGAAAGAAAGAAAGAAAGAAAGACTGCTACCAAGATACTCTAGTCAAGGACTGGGAATGTGGCTCAGTGGTAGAGTGCTGGCTTTGAGCAAAAGAAGCTCAGGCCCTGAGTTTAAGCCCCAGGATTGGCAAAAAAAAAAAAAAAAAGATATTCTAGTCAAACAGAAGTGATGGATGTAACAATTTAATTTTATGTGCTTCTCAAACGCCATTTGAATGTAGCTTTTCCTAGAAATCACTAAAATAAACCCAAATGTGTCATCTATGCATTAAGAAACAATTAAAAGAACCTTTATTTTTATTTTTTATTTTTTGGTCCGGTCGTGGGGCCTGAACTCTGGGCCTGGGCACTGTCCCTCAGCTCAAGGCTCAAGCTCAAGTGCTCTACCACTTGTGCCACAGCGCCACTTCCGGTTTTTTTCTTTTTGCTTATGTGGTGTTAAGGAATCAAACCCAGGGCCTCATGCATGCAAGGCAAGCGCTCTACCACTGAACCACCTTCCCAGTCCCTGAAGGAACACTTTAAATCTGAGAAATGGCTGCAATTTTATCTAGAAATGAATCAATATGGGTTCTAAGCCAATCTGGGCAGACAAATCTATGGATCTCTTATTTCCAATTAGCCAACAAAAAATCAGAAGCCAAGATGTGACTCAAGTGGTAGATTGCCAGCCTTGAGTAAAAACCAAGGAGAAAGTGACTTATCCCTACATTCAAGCTCCAGTACAAACATGTATATGTGTGCACATGCACGTACTTGTGCTCACACGCACACACACACACACACACACACTGTATTGGAATGGAAAATAAGATAGTGTTTTCCAGAGGCTGGGTGGAGGGAGGGAGAGGGAACTGGTGTTTAACAATCACAAAGCTATAATTTGGGAGGAAGAGGAAGTTCTAGGGGGTAGACTGTGGTGGTGGCAGCAAAACAGTGAGTGTGTGAACTGGTCACTTTCATGGCTGAGAGGAACGCTTTCATGTTGTATACTTCACCACAACCAAAAGGACACATGATTTAGCTAAACAATTCAGGAAATGTCCTTTTACAAAGTAATATGCTGAAAGACAAAACTTTTAGTAGGTTGCTCTGTTGTCAATTTATCATCTCTACTACACAGGCTCTGTTAATCACTGCTTGTGTATGATTTTACATATGTCTCTGCAGAAAGACGCTTTGTTAATTTCTTGGGGCTTAAAACTAAACTCTTCTTTGCCTGTCCAGCTGACCATTCTTTATTTTTCTCTCTTTTTTCTCAAAGACCAGAATATATGACATTGCCTACTTCATTGATGGACTCATATGCAAGGGAAAATTCCGAGCACCCAATGACAAGTTGATTCTACTGCTTAATACCGCTCATTAAGGAGCATTAACCATTTCACATTAAAGAACAATCAAGATTGCCCAAACAGAAGCCAACCCACCCATCAACAATTTAAAAAGGGAGTAAGAAGCTGGGCGCCAGTGGCTCACACCTGTAATCCTAGCTACTCAGGAGGCTGAGATCTGAGGATCCTGGTTTAAAGCCAGCCTGGGCAGGAACGTCCATGAGACTCCAATTAACCACCAGAAAACCCAGTAGTGGCGCTGTGGCTCAAGAGGTAGAGCGCTCGCCTTAAGCTGAAGAGCTGAGGGACAGTGCGCAGGCCCAGAGTTCAAGCCCCACGACCACCACCAACAACCACCACTAAAAAAAAGGGTTAGAAGGAGAGATTAGCCACAGCTGGCTAAGGAAGAAGGGCGAGATGTTGACAGTATACTTCTAGCGATTCACACCCAATCCCCCCTCCACTCTCCCCTTCTTCCCCAACCCCACCAAGGCTGCCTGAGACTCTCCCCTCATGGCCGCTTTCAGCACCTACTCTCTCTCCCCTCAGAGACGGGCTGTCACTGTTTTCTATCCTGGTTCCTTTGTTCCTCTTTGTTTTCCTCCCTGCTCTTCTTTTCCCTTGCCTTCTCATTTCCTCTTCCTCATTCCATCTCTCTTCTTCATTCGATTTCTCTTCCTATTCCTCCCCATGAATCTAGTTAGAATTTGGGACAGGAGAACACTCGTAAGCCCTTCCATTCACATTGCTCCTAACGTAAGCACCAAATGACTTGAACCTTGCAAATTAAAAAAAAATAATCTTACCACTAGAAATTTATCTACTTTTGCTTGTATTTAAATGTGGCGCTTGCTTGATAGATTTACTTTCCCATAGTGGTCCTAAAAGAAAAAAAAAAGGATAGGGAAAACCCCTCTCTTCCATAAGGATTTTATTATCTGGTGTTTGCTTAAATGTGACATCAAATAAATATGGGTTCCTTGCCTGGATAGGTTCCTTTTTATGGTTGGGCAGAGCCAACACAATTCTCTTGCTGCTGCTTTGAAGGTTCCCATGGCTTCCATAGGTCCAGTTTGACCTTCTCTGAGAAACTAACTCCTATTTGAGCAGTATTACTCAGTTCCTGACTTGCCATGAATATCACTTGAGGACAACAATAATATCTGAAATTACCATTTTAATACTATGCGCCCTCTGATAAGCAGTGTGACTTCTCCTGGCATCCAAGGCCTGCTACAATCCAGCCTCAGCCTTTGCTCCTCTTTCTCCAGCCACACAGTATTGTGGGCCTTTCTGGGTCTCACCGTCTCCCTCATCTGCGAGGCTGGCTGGCTGCTCTTAACCACAACAGAGCAGTGCATGGTGGCATCTGCCTCTCCCACAGCTCCTGAGGTGTCTGTCCCACAGTTGCTGAGGGGAAGGTAGGTCCCTCCTGGGATGGCTTGTTTCAGCTTCCCTGTTCACATGTTCTCCAGTGACCCTCTCATGTACACACCTCTTCCTAAGGAAAGAAGGAACATTGATTTAGGAGTCTGTCCTATGGAAATACTATTTCTGTTGGGCCCAGTAATGTAGAACTCTTCCAAAAGTACCCAGAGAGGAAAACTGAAGAAGACTCAATTTTTGAGAAACTCCTATGACAAGTAGAATCACAGAATGACAGATCTGAGAAAGGCCCAAAAGATCGTCTCATTTAATTGGCCACAAATAGGCAGTGTAGGGTGGTAATCCAAGCTGCTTGGGTCCAAACCCTGGCTCTACCAGCACAGCTCCACAGCCATGGTACGTTACAGACCCTTCCTAGACTTTGATTCCTGCAGCTCCAAGTGGAGTGATGATTCCATGTCACTCACAGGGTCCTAGTGCCTGCACGAGGAATGGCTGAGTGTGAAATACGGACTATGGCCCGGCTTAGAAAACTATCCAGCTATTTATGGTATTCATTTTTACAGGTGAGGGAAGGGAAGCTCAGACTTGGGTCCAGTGTAGATTGTCCCAGGTGATGGCTGAGCTGGAATAAGAATTGAGATAAAAAGCCAGACCTTCTGACCCCTCATCAGCCCTTCTGCTACCAAGATTTCATCAAGATGAGTAAACAGAATAGAAAAAGAATTGATCGGAGGACATGTGCCCTCCTAACTCTGTTGAGGTTTGCAGGATTCATGACAATTTCAACATTGTGACCCTGGGCCACGTGCTCTTGTTACAGTATTTTATAGAGTGTGTCAGGTGTTAATGACATTAGTGTAATGAGTCATGGCTAGGAAAAGAAAGGGAAAGGAAGGGAAGAAGAGGAGAGAAGAGGAGAGAGAAGGAAAGGGAAGAGGAGGGGAGGAGACAGAAGAGGGAGGAAAGGAGAGGGAAGAGGAGGATGAAAAGGCAGGAAAGAGAGGGTAGGGAACAGGAGAGGAGGGAAGGTAAATGAGAGAAAAGGAAGGAAGGGGAAGGAAAGAGAGGAGAGAAAGTATACTTTGTGCATTATACAAACGTTCTTAGAAAACATTTTTCCGGTGTGTGTGTGTGTGTGTGTGTGTGTGTGTGTGTGTGTTTATGTTGTGAGTTACTCTATGAAATTCTTACTATGGTTAATTTTTTTAAAAAAATACTCCTTTATTAGAACAATTCTCAAGTACTGTTTAGCTTAAAACATAGCTAGAAAATGGGGGAAAGCAGCATTATTGATTTCACTGGAATAAATGGGGATTCATCCTATTCATTCCTCTGCCCATATATTCTCATGACTGGTGAGTGGGCCCAGGCCAAAGAAGCAGAAGAAAGGAAGAAAACAGAGCTCGCAGTGACCAGAGGAGGCTGCTTGTTGGTAACCCTGCCCCTGCCTGGCAGGCCCACAGCCACACCCAACTTCCACCTGGGCCACGCAATGGATGGCTGAAAAAAATATTAGCAGCACCAGCTTCCATCAAAGTGAGTTCACCCAAGGAAGCCCGTTAAGAAGCTGATGTTTCCCTAAAAGTCATCTACAAAATGTGCAGACTGACAAAATGGTTAAAGAAGCCCTGGTACTCCACCAGCGAGGTTTACCTTTAGCAAATGTCTCTGATGATTATCATCACTATAGTGCAGTAGTTATCTTTCTTCCACGGCTGGAGATGAAAGAAGACCAATCACCGAGGTCAGTCAATTCAAGCTGTCCATCCCTGCCTCCTGGGAGCTGGAAGAGATCTTCAAAGCAACTGTTTGATGTGCTTCTTTTCATTGAGACTCCCTTTCACAGAGACTCAAACACATAAATGGCTGGTTATTCCTCACTGTTACCCACCATTCATTACTTTTAAAATGTATTGAGCTAAGCCCAGTGCTGATGGCTCACATCTGTAATCCTAGCTACTCAGTTAGCTGAGATCTGAGGATCAAGGTTCAAAGCTGGCCTGGGTAAGAAAGTCCATGACACTCTTATTTCCCATAAACTACCAAAAAGATGGAAGTGGAGCTGTGGCTCAGCTGGTAAGAGTGCTAGCTTTGAGCAAAAGAAGCTGAGGGATAGCACCCAGGCCCTGAGTTCAAGCCACAAGACTGGAAAAGAAAAGAAACAAAAAGAAGTATTGATCTAGAAAAATAAAATCCTTAGTGCAGATCAGTTTGAGAACCAGGTACTTGAACCACCGGTAAAGAAATCAATGAAAAAAAAAATGTGTACAGGAAATCTCAACCAAGTACCAGGGAGATTAGTGTGACTCAAGGGCCAACCATTCAGCGCACTGAAACTTGCCACTGAAATATCCCTTTAATATGTAACTTGAGGTACCTGGAGATTCCATCTCACCAAGTGGGAAAACCAGCACCTGTCCTATCCCGCGTGCTTCTTAGAGGATTGTGTTTCTCCCTACAACCCCATCCTGCTCTGGATCCCATTTCTTCTGTTTTTACCCCCTTTGTCCTTTTATGATGGTGTCATCTTGCAGTCTTGCCTGATCACCTCCCTGGTCTCCCCCTGATGCACTGTCTGCCACACACAGCAGGCTGCACTGCAGGTAGAAGGAAGGTAGAGAGGTCCATATAGACTAAAGACAATATTAAGAGGTCTTTGCTCTTTCTGTGTATGTGTGTGCTAGTCCTGGGGATTGAATTTGGGGCCTTCTGCTTGGCCCAGCACTCCACCATTTGAACCATACCCCCAGTCCTTTTGCTTTTAGTCTCTTTTTCATATAGGGACTCACACTTTTGTCTGGGTTGACTTGAGATCACAATATTCATATCTCCAGCTTCCCACTAGCTGTGACTATAGGCATGTGCCACCATACCTGGCTCTTTGTTCTTAAACTGTCCTGGGGTACCTCCCTGACCTCACTGGCCAATTCCACCCCCACCCCCTAGACTGTTTCCTTGTTCCATACCGAAACATCCTTCTGCTAAAAAAAAAATCTCAAAATTGTGCTTCCTTATTATAGAAATGGAATCTTCTCCATGTTTCTCCCTCTACTAGCATCCAAGAGACTTACTGCACACAGAAATGCCTTGTGAAACAAGGTCTAGCATTATGCCGCTCACTGAATATAGAAGATGGAAAATAAAACTAAAACCTTCATTTTTCTTTGAACTAGGCTAAACTCCTAGTCAAGAGTCTTGTGGTCGCAAGTGACAACCTCAATCAAAAGTAGCTTAAGCCAAAAGTTTCAGGGCTGAATCACAGACCATTGGAAGTAGGGATTTCATGTTATCAAGATTCACTTTCTCTCACAGTACTCGGAGGAATGGGCTCTGTTCTGTTCTATGGCACACCAGCTTTCTCTGAGAACCTGTAACCAAGGTTGCTGGCTACTCTTTACTACAGCTTGTCAACTAGCCATGAGAGCCGTGAATGATCGCCTTCCCCAACTCCATTTAGAAAAAAAATTGACAAAGGCTCCTGGTTGGTTCAACACATATCTCTCACTGGCTCTAGACCAATCATAGAGGCTGGAGGGTGGGTGCAGTGCTACCACCAGATGGCTGGGTCCTATGAGGGGTGTGTGTGTGTGTGTGTGTGTGTGTGTGTGTTGGATTAGAAAAAAAATTCCACTCCCCTCCCTTACGCTCTCTCTCCATTCCACGCCTCATAAATAAAATGTCTGATCACGAGAGAAGAAGGAATAGAAGCCAAGAGAGAGACCCCCTCCCGACCCAGATGATGCGTATTGATCCTTATGGCAGGCTACAGGAGCTCTGGGGACCATTCTGTCCTAGTGGCGTTCTCTGTGGCATACAGAGAATGAGAATCTACCTCTTGGTTCTGAGATGGTTTAGGCAACAGAGCCCAGCAAAGAGTTGGATGAACTTATTTTAAAGACTTGCTCATCTCTCCTAGAAGACCCTGGGCTTGTGCCCAAAATAACGGCTTTGTCCCGAAGTCTGGAAGGTCAGTTGCTTGGAAGGCATTTAAACAAGACTGGCAGCAACTCTGAGGAGCCTTACTGTTAAGAGTTGTTGATTTACAACAAAGAGTGAAGCTCACTATTAAAACGTTGGGCTTAATTTCACGTTGTCGCTCCTGTCCTGCTCTTAGCCCAATCAGAGCGGCCTCCAAGAGCTCAGACACAGGACGGCAGCGCCCTCTGGTGTTCAGATGACAACACGACCATCTTAATCGCAGGAAGCGACCTAGGAGCAGGTGTGGGTAAATCTGTCCTGAAAGCAGCAACCTGAGCGTATCCTGTGGGCCCCATTCCTCTCTGGATCAAGTTGAATCCAACACTGCCGTCCTGCTGGTCCCAACCATGCAGAATGTGTTTAAAAGAAGGTCACCCTCCTCCTCCCACTGGAAAGAACAGGCACATTGTCCCCCATTCAGCTGTTTGTCATATCTAGACTGAGACTAGGAAGTTAAAGAAATACTGAGTGGGTGTGGGAAGAAGGTAGATGGAGGAGAACAGCATCTGTGTGCTGGAAAAGCCATTAAACAGCCTGCCTCCCACCAGAAGCAAAGCAGCCCATCCATAGGAGTCTAAAATGCTTCTGATGCAAGTGGCTGAGTTTGCATCCAATGCATCCCCTGAGCTGGCCCAGAAAGTGTTCAAGCAATGGGCATCTGCACAACAGCATGTCCATGAAAACACAGCAGATCACTTGCTGGAAAATGGATCTATTGTTTCTAGAAGATGTGAATTCCAGTCTCTGACAGTCCAAGGAATAAGAAGGGGACCAAGAAGCAATTTACATGGAACTGCTCATCGATAGTTGAGGATGGGACCCTACCAGGTCCTTTCCTTCCAACAAGAAAAGGAAAGAACGAAAGAGTTCTTTCACCTTGTGGCTGGAGGCATTCCCGTGTGCTACATGTGTTTATTGATTTACTCCCATCCTACTTCATTGCAAAAGGCTTTGAGGTACATAAAGAACCTCACAAGACAGATAGATGTGCTAACACACACTTGCAATACTTGCTTCTTGGGAATCTGAGGCAGAATTATTGTGAGTTCAAGGCTAGCCTGGACAACATAGCTAGACCTTGACTCAAAAAGAGGTCAGAGAGAGGGAGAGGGAGAAAGGGAAGAAATGAGTGAGGGAGAGAGGGAGGGAGGG
>NW_012267233.1:14061802-14064141 GCF_000151885.1 Dipodomys ordii | reverse complement strand
AAAGAAAAAAGCCGGAAGTGGCGCTGTGGCTCAAGTGGTAGAGTGCTAGCCTTGAGCTGAAGAGCTGAGGGACAGCACCCAGGCCCAGAGTTCAGCCCCACGACTGGAACCCAAAAAAAAAAGAAAAAAGAAATACCAGTTTCATCGTTTGGAAGTATTAAAGGCATTGTAATGAACATAAAGCCCTGTCTCAGGAAGTTTATAATCAAACAAGGAGATAGAAAGCCAACAGAGTGACCCCAAATATACATGATACAATGTCAAGTGCTAACACCAATATACAAACAACAGGGAAATAGTCAAGAGAGCCAGGGGGCAGTGGCCATACATTTGAGGACATGAATTTAAGACCCATAAGAGGGTGAGCCAGGCTCTGACACAAAGATCTTTTCAGACAGAGGGAAATAGGAGTGCAATACAGGCCCTGAATGGAAATGTGCTTGAATTGTTGAGGAACAGTAAGAAATATGCTAATGAGTCGTGGCACTCAGGAGCAGAGAGGAACCATTGCGGAAGTCATATTGCCTAAATCAATGACTTCTTGCTAGACACCAGCATCATGTCGTCATGTTGTCCACAAATGAGATAATAAAAACTGGGGTCAATGGTTGAATATGAGACACATGATTGACTGTCCACTGGGTAGTGATGACCAGCCTGTGTCAGAAGGTGGCATTTCAACAGCACAGATATACTGTTTATTCCTATGCTACATATGTATGTATTTATATACATATATATACCATATATGTGTATATGCTATGTACATGCATTATACAGCACATGATGTCCAATATACATCAAAAAGAGCAAGGCTTATGTTTTATTCAATGCAAAGCTGACTATTAAGGTGATCTTGTAAGCTTATGCATTTAGAGAATGCAGAACTATTTATATTTAATTCTCAGACAAAGGCACCGAAGGTCAAGTATAAACAATGTTCACAGGACAGTCAGTGCTAGTCAATAGGCTACTTCTCACAGCAAGACTTCAAGATCACAAAATTGGTGGAGAGAAAGGCTTCCAATCATTTGCCTATTCACTACACTTTTGTAGCTCTGCTTGGACGCAGCTCTCTTGCATGCAACTCTTGGTTTTCTAAACCATAAATATGGAATAATAATCCTAATCTCAAGGCTGTTATTAAAATTAAAGATGTCATCACGCTCTGTAAGCTCGTCATTGTATCAATGTAATTATTGGAGCGTAGCGTGACAAGATAAGGCAGGTCTATCCTATGAAAGCCTCCAGTGTTACTCAGCGTGGCGACATGTGGAGTGAGCATCAGGACTCTTAGTAGTAATTGGAAAAAACCGGGACTACTATGTTCTCAGCAAGTACCTCCCACTTGCCTCATTTAAATAAAAATTACAAGCAACCTAAAAAATAAACACAATTGCAGGTGGAACCTCTCCAATCTCTCAATCCCCAAATGCCACAAAATCTAAAAATTTGAGGGCATTGATTGACATTATACAATGTGTGGAAAATGCCACACCTGCTCTCAAATAATAGGTCTTCGTCAAAGCACAAGTCCATTAAAATTGCCTTCAGGCTGTGTGCGGAAGGTGTCTATGCGAAGTAAAATGAGCTTCATGCTTAGTATTATGTCTCATTCCCTTAACACATATGTGTTTTTGAAATCCCAAATCTGAAACCCCTCTGGTCATAAGCATTTCAGACAAGGGACAGTCAACCTTTTTCAAATGAGAACTAGGAAAGTGAGAGCTGCCACCATTTTCTAATGGACTGGTTAAGGGTGTTGGAAAATAAACTAAAGATGATTCCTACTCTGGGGTTTGATCATTGGGTAAGTTAGGGTGCTATGTGGTGAAATCAGGCACACTTGGCTAGAGAGGTGGCTGTGGGAGTATGAAGCTTCATGGTGGTCACGGTACCGTGGTGATGGCTTGGCACACTGGTAGAAAAGAAGAACAAGAAGCTGACATCTTTATTGTGGAGCTTAAAGAAGAGGTTAGAGTTGGAGCTACAAATCAGGGCTCATCAGCAGACAAATGGTATTGTTAGACTGTATTATGAAGAGAACCTGGGGAGTTGTGTTAGAGAAGAAAAGAAGAATGGAGCACAAGAGACTATATGAACTTCTTTCTTTCTTTTGTCGATCATGGGGCTTGAACTCAGGGCCTGGGCATTGTCCCTGAACTCTTTTTGCTCAAGGTGAGTGTTCTACCACTTTAAGCCACAGCATCATTTCAATTTCCTGGTGGTTAATTGGAGATAAGAGTCTCACAGACATGGGGCTGGGAAGGTGGCTCAGTGGTAGAGCGCTTGCCTTGCATGCCTGAGGCCCTGGGTTCGATTCCTCAGCACCACATAAG
>NW_012267233.1:13935675-14059722 GCF_000151885.1 Dipodomys ordii | reverse complement strand
CTGTCCCTCAGCTCTTCAGCTCAAGGCTAGTGCTCTACCACTTGAGCCACAGCGCCACTTCCAGTTTTCTGGTGGTTTATTGGAGATAAAAGTCTCATGGACTTTCCTGCCCGGGCTGGCTTTGACCTGTGATCCTCAGATCTCAGCCTCCTGAGTAGCTAGGATTACAGGTGTGACCCACCAGACCCAGCTTCATCTTTGCATTTCTGGGCCTGCAACTACTAAGGGGAAAAGGAAGAGAGACAGAGACAGAGAGACAGAGAGAGATTTGTCAAAGATGGTGAGTTTGAGATACTAAAACAGAGGGAAGAGAGAGTACTTCTACAATTGGTAGTCAACTTAATGTAAGGTCAAGATGGCAGGAACACTGAAATACCAGAGGAAAGCATGTAATTCCAATAGAGACAGAGGGAGGGAACGGTGGGAGGAAACAGAGTAAACTTTTTTGGTATTTGCTGCTGGTAACAAGGTAATAGGCGACAGTAGAAGCAATCTGATTCTCTAGATATTATAAACACAGCTAGGATTCTTCTCCTCATTTGTTGAATAATTCTGAGAGCACGTGCTGGACCTTATACGCTTATATGGCTGAGCCAACTTTGCATAGTACACATTTTCTGTAGAAATCAATACATGCACCAGATAGCTGGACAAATAGACAGGCTATTAGTGGTTTTTGCCACAAAAGCTATCTACCTCATGCCTAAATGGGATTTGTTGAATGTTCCTCTTTACCTGGCCTAGGTCTGTGCCAGTTGTGGGACCAGAAGACAAGCAATTCGATGTCCTATTTAACTGGTTAAAAAGTAGTTGTATAAAATCACCAGGTATCATTTTCATAGGGAACCAATTCACTCTCACCAAGTAATTCTAGAGTTAGGAAGCTTTCCAAAGAATTCCTGCAGAGCTATACCGGAATAAAATTTGGCCCTTCGTGAATATAAAATGTCAATTTTATTTAAACAGTTATAGCACTTTGGGTCTCTTCTGCTGACTCTAATATTCTCCTTGTCTATATTCTTTGGACACATTTTTCACCTCCTGCTCAAAGAGTTTAGTTGCTTCATCTTCTTGCTGGTGCCACCTCTCCCCTTCTAGAAAGTTCTGTTGGAACAATGGCATGACCTTTGCTTAGTAGCTTGTCAGTGGATTTCACAGATAGGTCATCCCATATCTCCCACATTAACCTCCATATCCCATCATTTCTTCAGCTCCGGAACTCAGTCACTGTCTTCATAAGGTAAGGGATGGGTAGCATTACCTTTCCACCATCTCCTCAATGAAAGGTTAATGTTTTTGAGACAGGGTTTCACCATATTATGCGGGCTAGTTTTGGATTCATCGTGTATTCAAGACTGACCATGGACTCGCAATCCTCTTGCTTCAACTCCTAAGGGCTAAGGCAACAGGTTGTACCACCACACCCAGAAATACAATTTTTGAGACACCAGAATTTGAATTCAGGGTTTGGCACTTGCTTGACAAATACTCTACCACTGAGCCACACTCCTAGTCCCTTTTGCTTCAGTTATTTTTCAGGTAGAATCACATTCATTTTCACATGAGCCAGATCTTCCTACTTAATCATTCCAAATAGCTTGAGATGATCGTTACATGTTACATGAGGTAGGGCCCCATGATCTTTTTGTCCAGGCTGACCTCAAACTACAATTCTCCAGATTTTCACCTCTCAGATAATCAAGATTATAGTTATGAGCCACCAGGTCTAGCTATAATCAAATTTTTGATTAGGGGAAAAAATAACCTAATGTATGCACCAAGAAGTAACCATGGTGTTTGTATTTCTATGCCAGGCTTACTGAAGTATGGTGGAGGGTGATGGATTTCTCTCAGTGATGAGAGAAATAGAATAATGGGAAAGTCAGGGGTACAATGGTTTCCAAGGCTAGGGGTCTCGGCAAAGACTATGCTAGGCAGTATCTCAGCAATGGTTTTGTCTGTGCCACTATCTTGGGCCCAGCTAAGGAAGGTAATAACTTTAGTCCTTTTCTCTACCAACCCCTTTTCTAAGATCAAATAGCCAACCCTCTGCCCTCACCAGGAAGGACTGGTTTACACTGTGAGGCATATCACGGCCGTGACGGCAGCCTACATCCTTATCCTAAAACCTCCCCTATGCTCTTTCTAACCTTCATCTCTGAACACTTTGCAAGAAAAAGCTGTGCTTACTGCTGCCATTATTTACTGTGCTTTCTCCTCTCCCAAATTCGCTTCGATGTCACCCAAGTGGGTGCAGTCCACCTCACTTTACTGCTCAAAACCTCTCCCCTGGCTTCCATGGTGCACTAGGCCAACTTCCGGGAGTGCTAACTAGTCATTTCTATCTTTTTAATAAGATGTGTGTGTGTGTGTTTATTGGCAGTGTTGGGGATCAAACTCAGGTTCCTTGCACAAGTTAGACAAGTGTTCTATTCCATCCCCAATCAGACATATTCTGAGAAAAATAGCAGGCTTTTATTGAAAATTTAACCCATGCCAGACAACGCACCTGCATCGTCTAGCTCCCTACCCTCTCATAGTACTCATTCCATATCTGGCTGGAAATATCTAGTGATTCATAGGATGGTTTTGTCTCCTATAGTGAAAGGTAAACTCCTCAACTAGAAGATCTTAATCTGTTCTCTTTTAGACCACTAAGAAAAGAAAAAGAACAGTAATAAGTAGAGTCAATCCCTAGTATCAGAGGTGCACTGGTTACAAGATAGGATACTCAAATCTGAGGACACAGGAGTCCTAATGGTATTGTATCTGCATATAACACATCATCTCATAGGCTCTCCATCATCTTAGATCACTCATAATCCTTTATGCTAAATAAGGGCCATGTAAGTAGGTGTTACTGTATTGTTCAAGGAATAATGACATAAAAGAATCTGTACGTGTTTGGTGTAGCTGCAGTTAAATAAATATTTTTGATCCACAGTTGGTTGAAGCCACATGTGTAGAACCCACAGGTACAGAGAGCTGATTACTATATGTTTTCTTGCATTACAGCAAGCACATAATGCATGCCTATAGAGTGAATGAATGAATGAATGCATGAATAGATGAATTCTGCAAGGAATTGTGGAGTCTTCAAGAACACAGATTGTGTTTCACTCATCCATCAACCTCCAGCATCTCCTATGGTGGACCTAGGACCAAAGAGGAGCTTAAGGGAAATTAGAGGTGCATGCAAAGAGCCACTGACTTCCACTGAGTGTGCAGGTGCAGTGCTCTGCTCTGTCTAAGGTACAATGCTTCTCTTTGGTCTCACCATGGAGAAAGTAGTTGCCATGGTCCTTACTTAGGAAGGAACAAGTCTTAATGTTAGGGAGATGACACACTGACCAAAGTTATAGGCAGGTGAAGGGCAGACTTTAGATTTGAGCCCATTTCTTAAATCATTATCTACATTTCTTCTTACACCCTGTTGCCTCTCTCTCTCGCCCAGCTATATTTAAACAAATGGACATTCAACTCATACAAAATCCTATCATCAATAAAGTAAATTAAAGTAAAAGGTAGACACATTTTTTCTAAGACATCTCTTTTACTCTCCCTGGTTTTTAAATTTATTTTTTTCCCTTCACTCCATGATATTTACAGAGAAGGTAGGATAGAAAGGATTATGATGCCATTGAAGCCAATTGTGCATATGAAGGCACGTATGCAAAGCACTTTGATTATCAGGCTAAGGCCATTGTGGTTTTCATATTAGTCATACTTGTTTGCAGCGAGATTCATGAGCTTGCTCTGTACCTCTTTCAACTTAACCATAGCCATGTTTAAATTTATTTTCTTTTAAAATGGGATCTCATGGACTCTATATTAGTCTATCCTTGAATTTGTGTTGTTTGGGAAGCATCCA
Organism: Dipodomys ordii; assembly: GCF_000151885.1. NCBI lineage: Eukaryota > Metazoa > Chordata > Mammalia > Rodentia > Heteromyidae > Dipodomys > Dipodomys ordii. The sequence goes on along the minus strand of NW_012267233.1, from coordinate 14,055,851 downwards.
TTGGGGTATGAAGAACACATCACTGGGTTCTTGCCCAAACTCTGTTCATGAAGGTCTGTTTGGACACTGGCAGTATTTTGCAAGAGAAGGGAAGCTTGGACTGCTTTTTTTGCACAATCACTGATTTTTAAATCTTTTGCATTCTTGAAAGCCTGAAATCAGTACCAATGCCAGAGGACGTCATCATTTTGGTGGTGGAGATCCATGCGCTCAAAGTCAATTAAGGACACTTAAGGAGACAAGTACCATGAGGCAGATGTTTGTGCTCCTTTGACTCAATAACCAGGGCCACCATGTTCACGTCAATGTTGCATGTCAATGAAAACAAAATTAACCAAAGTAAGACCTTTTGCCCACTTGTTTCAAAGCTAACCTGCCTCAGCTCTAAATAAATCCTGCATGTGGTTGACTCTCTAGTTTCTATCTGCAGCTTAAGTCTCTCACATGGACCTTGCAGCATTGTATCTGTATCTATTTGGATGTCTTGTTCAGATATAACATGCCCCAAATGAAGCTCATAATGGGCATGACCCCATAGCTGGCCATGCCCCGCTTCCTACCCACAGTTGTTTCTACTGCCCTCTACCCTACCTGAGGAATGGCAGCTCTACTGTTCCAATGGCTCAGGCAAAAAAAGTCTTTATCATCCCTACTCCTTCCTTCTCCCCTTCCACACATCAGAGCTAGCAAACAGCCTCTTGATTTTAACCTTCAGAAGATGTCCAGAAACCAGCCTCTTCTCACTACCTTCTTTTCTGCAAACCTGTCCTAGTCACCATGATGGTGACTGTCCATCACCATCTCTCCACCATCTCTTATTTGGGAGAGAGAGTGCAGTGTTGGCAATCTAGTTCAGGGCCTCGTACATGCCAGACAAGCACTAAGCTACACATCCACCCCAGTTTTCACTTGAACTCTTGAAATCATCTCCTAAACTTGTTCACTGCTTCTGTCCTTGGTGCTCCTCAACCCGGCCTAATACCCATGTGTGTGTGTGTGGGGTGTGTGTGTGTGTGTGTGTGTGTGTGTGTGTTGGTACTGGTATGCTTAAATTCAAGAGTTTTATACTCCCACTCAACTTGATTGCTCACTACTGTTGCTTTTCCAGCCATGCCTCCAGACTGGCTTTTTGCTGATTGTTTTGGAGATGAAATCTCTCAGAATTTTTTTGCCTGGCTTCAAACCAAGATTCTCAAATCTAGCTTCCTGAGTAGTTAGAATTGCAGACTCAAAGAGCAATTGGTTCAAAGTGATTTTTTAAAGTGAAAGTCAGATCATATTGATCTATAGCTTGAAGCTCTCAGCTGTCCCTCAGGTCATTCAGAAGACAAGTCAAATTCCTGAGGCCTGTAGTACTTCCCTTGGGTTCCAGTAACAAATTACTACAATGTTGGGGGCTTAGAAGCACAGAAATTTATTCTCTCATAGTTCTGAGGTACAAAGTCTGGAATCAAAGTGTCCAAAGGACCATAAGCCTTTTGCAATTTCTAGAGGCAAGTATGTTTCCTACTTCCTCCAGCTTCTGGTGTCTGCTGCTACTCTTTGGCCTATAGCCACGTGTCTTTTGGATGTGACTAATATGAAAACCACAATGGCCTTAGCCTGATAATCAAGGTGCTTTGCATACGTGCCCTCATATGCACAATTGGTTTCAATGGCTGTCCTTTCCATCCTACCTTCTCTGTAAATACCATGGAATGAAGGGAAAAATAAATTTAAAAACGAGGGAGAGTAGAAGAGATGACTTAGAAAAAATGTGTCTTTTACTTTGATTTACTTTGTTGATGATAGGATTTTGTATGAGTTGAACGTCCATTTGTTTAAATATAGTTCTTGAGAGAGAGGCAACAGGGTGCAAGAATGAATGTAGGTATTGATTTCAGAACTGGGTTCAAATCTAAAGTCTGCCCTTCACCTGCCTATAACTTTGGTCAGTGTGTCATCTCCCTAACACTAAGATTTATCCCTTCCTAAGTGGGGACAATAGCAAGCAACTACTTCCTCCACCGTGAGGCCAAAGAGAAGCATTGTGCCTTAGAGCAGAGCACACCAGCCCATCATCTTGTCCTCTGGTGTCTGTCCTACAAGAATACATGTGATTGCATTTAGAGCCCACCCAGGTAATCCAGAACAGGCTTTCCTCTCAAGATCCTTAACTAAACCCTATTTGCACCACGAACATTTCACATAAAGGAACAAAAGGACTTAGGGCATGGATATATATATATATATATATGGTGGTGATGGTTGTGAGGGCTGAACTCTGGGCCTGGGCGCTGTCCCTCAGCTCTTCAGCTCAAGGCTAGGGCCCTACCACTTGAGCCACAGCACCACTTCTGGCTTTTTTCTGCTTATGTGGTGCTGAGGAATCGAACCCAGGGCCTCATGCATACGAGGCAAGCACTCTACCACTGAGCCACCTTCCCAGCCCCTGGATATATATTTTGAGGCAGCCACTATTTGATCCTCCATAGGGTCCTTTATGATCTCTCTCCCTCACCTTTCTGGCTTCATTTCACCTGTTCTGTCTTCTCCATACTCATTGCCGTCTTTCTTTCTTTCTTTCTTTCTGTCTTCCTTCCTTCCTTCCTTCCTTCCTTCCTTTCTTTCTTCCTTCCTTCCTTTCTTTCTTTCTTTCTGTCTGTCTGTCTTTCTTTCTGTCTTTCTTTTCTTGTACATTTTTTATTGTGAAAATACTGTACAGAGGGGTTACAGTTACATGCGCAAGGTAATGGAGTACATTTCCTATTGAGCATTGTTGACTCCTTTGGTTTTCCCCTACCATCCCTTCCCTCCCACCTCTACAACTACCTCCTCCCCCACCCCACCAAAGCTGTAAAGTTTGTTTTCAACATAGTGTCTTGTACATCTCGTTGTCAACCTGTATCCCTATTTAAACATTTTGTTTTCTCCCTTCTCCTCCCTGAATGTGCTCTCTTTCTTATACTTTGTGTAGTCCAAGTCACTCTTGCCACAGGTTCTTGTACCTGGTATCTCCTCCACTAGAATGAGATAGAGCTGAAAGGAGAGAAAAACTTGCAGTTAGGCCATGTGAGGCCCTTGGAATTTTGCAAGATGCCAAGGCACCACAAAATATGAGATCGTCAATTTAAACCAATGGCTCCCCAGGCTTGGGATGTCATTTGGTGTTTTTTTTTAACTTTGTTTTGTTTTGTTGCCAATCCTGGGACTTGAACTCAGGGCCTGGGCACTGTCCCTGAGCCTCTCTGTGCTCAAGGCTAGTGCTCTACCATTTGAGTCACAGTGCCACTTCCGGCTTTTTCTGTTTATGTGGTATTGAGGAATCGAATGCACAGCTTCATGCATGCTAGGCAAGCACTCTACCAATAAGCCACATTCCCAGCCCTGTCATTTGGTTTTGAGTGCCCTTACTTCTAGGCTAATGCCAAGAAAAGAAGCTGATGTGAACACTAGAGCACTATTCCATTGGTTTTGAGAGAACATTTAAAAATATACTGTTGGGGAACTAGAACGTTACCAAACCTTGCAAGGAAAGCCAGATAGATGGATATCTTATCTTGTGCCTGCTATTAAATATAAGTGGCACAATTTTTCTGAGACTTGCCTTTTCCACAGACCTCTCAGTAGAGGTACTTTGTGAAAGGTAACAATGCCTTCTCATTTCTGGCTAATTCTCAGACTTCTGCTTAGACCAGTGACAAGCCAGGAAATATCCTCGTGCTCTGGAAGACTTGGAGATACCCAGGTGCTGACACTCAGAATCATGAGCAGCTCCCATGTTTATTCACAACTCTCATCTTCTCACTCAGCATACATTCTCTCCAGTATCTGCCACCAGGGCTCTAAAGATATTTCTCTGGTTACCTGCCCAACTTATCATCCTGGTGCTCCAGAGAAGGAAGACCAGGATGAGAAGGTGGCTTTCCCACCTGTATGGTGGATATTTCCACATGGAGCCACTCATTCATTATCCACACACTTATCAGATATGTATTGGATAGTAAGTGTTCTAGATACAAAATTACATGAGAGGACATTATTTGCCTTTATGGTCTTTATGATAGCAGGATGTCATTTGGGCACATAAGCTCCACAAGCCCAATATACAACCCTCATCTTCTTTATTAAAATTTTATTTATTTATTTATTTATTTTGGGTCCAATTGTGGGGCCTGAACTCTGGGCCTGGGCGCTGTCCCTCAGCTCTTCAGCTCAAGGCTAGCACTCTACCACTTGAGCCACAGCGTCACTTCCGGCTTTTTTTTTTTTTTTTTGCTTATGTGGTGCTGAGGAATAGAACCCAAGGCCTCAGACATGCAAGGCAAGCGCTCTACCACTGAGCCACCTTCCCAGCCCTACAACCCTCATCTTCTATCTGTATGCCTATTCCTTCATATCTGAGAGAAGAAATCACCATCTCACCACGTGCTAAAACTTACAACTTTTTCTGTCTTCATCATCCTCTGTTGATTTTTACCTTTCTACCTTTGGCCTGGTTCTATCACCACTTGTCAAGCAAGAGCATCACAAAATTATTGAAACCAAGTTGTGTTGGCTAGACATGAATTTGATGGCAATACCGGAACCTCTATGCTTTCTCTTCTATATGTTAAGTAATCAGTTGTAATATCCCCATTAGCCTGGATGACGGTTGACAAAGAGTTGTACTTTGTGCTTTACTAACATTTACCTTTTGTCTTTAAAACGCGTCTCTTCCTCAGAGTTCTCATCTTCCGTGGGACAGTTCCTAAGACTTCAGAAAGTCTGACAACTCGATTGTGTAGAAGATTGAAACAAACCAACTGACATGGTCTGGTTTTTTAAGGCCAGGTTGGAGGTAGGGAAAGAAACATCTTTGCTGCTTAGAAAGATGCTGATGGTGCTATTCAGAAAGGCACTCTAAGGATTGCAGTTTTAAAACAAACTCTAATAACAAAACACTCCCAGCCAAAAGAGAAAGCTGATCTCCCAACCGAAACGGTGCCAGCAATACCTCCTCCCGTCCTTCAGTGACACAGCTGACACTCTCTGACGCATCTCCCACCCCACTTGTGGGAGAGCCCATCAGTTCCCTTTGAATGAAATCTTTATTCAGATGTTTCAGCACTCCAGGGAGAGGGGAGGGAGAGGACAAGAGATGAGTTTCAGAAACAAAAAAAAAAAAAAGGACCCAAGAGCCAAGTTTCTGTTCTTGTTACTGTTCAGGTTTTGGCCCCGTGAATTCAGTCTCAATTCCATGTTTTTCATTAAACCAGTTTGCTTGGCAAAAGTCGAATGATAAACACAAAGCTCTGAGGTCAGTCTCACCTGACGTAGAAGGAAGGCTACACTGGGAAGCTCAGCTTTCTGCGGTGCAGAAACTTTGGAAGCCACCGATCTGCCCTTGACAACAAGAGGCAAAGATGTGGGTCAGATAATGTGTTTTTCTTTACCAACAGATGCATCTAGGACTCCCCCCCACCCCCAACTTCAAAACTTTGCACACAAGCAATGCTTTGTTGATCACTAGGTGCTGGTGGTCAGGTGAGGGAGGACAAGGCTGATGGGGGCTGAGGATAGCATGGACATGTGAGATTTACCCAGAGGCCAAGCTCTGCTCTGTAGTTGTCAATATGTGACTAAATGTTATTTTTCCTGCCTCTTACCCTTCAGCTACTCAGAGGTGCCACCTCTTGAAAGGGCAGGTTATTAGGGAAACAGAAATGAGCAGAGGTCTCCACCTCCTCTGACCAGCCGGTCAGTCTGGTGTTGACTTGTTAGGAACCAGACTACTATCCTAACACTGCCCTCCAGGGCATGCTTCCTGGCCAGCTGCTTGTCTCCAGGTAAAACCCATCCCCTTGATTTCTTCTACCACACTGGTCATACCAAAATGAAGAAAATACATGAGGAGAAGTCTGTTTCAGCACTGGCGATCTGTCAAGGTGAATGTTTAGTTCTGTGAACTCATAAGGGGCAGTACTCTGTATGCCAGCCTGCTTCTTCAGCGCTGTCTTATGAAATGTGTAATAGAACGTACAAGTGAGTTTTCATAGATGAGGGAGCAGGAGTCCAGAGAGGTTAAGTGACTTGCTGATTAGCAGCAGATCTGGGACTTGAACCCAGGCAACCTGACTTGAAAGCCTTCTAACCATGTCCACACAGGCCCAGCCTATCTCCTAAGTAAAGGTATGTGGGATACCAGGTAGCCCCAACATTTCCTCTCTCTCTCCCTCCCTCCCCCTAATATTTCTGCTTCTATCTGTGTGTCTGTGTGTCTGTCTGTCTCTCTCTCTTTTTCTGTCTCTCACACCCCCGCCCCACACCACATTTTCATTCCCATGGTTGACAGGCAGCATGCTCAGGTTTCTAGGAAGAGCAGAAGAACCACAGGGGAGAAGGCAGTAGTCACAGAATTTCCTTGGACCTGGTCCTGCCAAAGACGCAGATCTCTACCTGCCAGCCTGCCAGCCCATGCATCAGAGAGGCTTCAGGACACTCTAGCACAGCACCTTCATTGCTGGTGCTCACTGGCAAGGAAGGAGAGAGAAAGTCAGATAGCTGCCTCACATGAAGAGGGGACGGGGACGCCAGGGCGTAAGACATGCATGTGTCCATCCATGGCTCACTAAGGTCACGCCACTTGAATTCAGCTCATGAACAGGTTCAGGCTCAAAGCACAGCCAAAAGGGCTAACAACGCCATCTTAGCCTGGTGGATCTATCAGGTATCATAACTGGAGTGCTTCTGCCTCAAGCATGCTCATCCGCTCTCATTATTCTGGGGCAGGTTAGTCCAAGATGAAGACACTAGTAGATTTGCTGTTTGAGGGCCTCCTCCTGGGGGTGGTAGAGATAAATGAAATAACCGCACAAAAGATGGAAAGAACAGGTGCCTGACAATAGCCAGGGACAGTTTTTGCCAAGCATCCTGTCCCACCATTGAGGCTGACTTTGGTTGAGGACACTTCACAGTACAGAAGCTGACAGTCCCCAGCCAGCAACCCCAACAGGGACTTCTTAATTATACCAGTTAGCCAGGGGCCGCATTTCCATTTCATTACAGTTGTGGTTTCATTGCCACACCTCCCTGCGAAGTTCCATCTTGTCCCTGAAGACACTTATTAGGGAAACCACTCCTCATTTCCTGATCTTGGAAAGGCCCTCCCATTGTGTGGAAAATTCCATAATTATGTGCATATACTTAGCATAATCATTAAACCCTGCTCATGTTAAGACTAGGGACCCAGGGGCATTTGATTGTTTGACCAAGCATCCTATCCTCGCTTCTCTTGGGGGTATATACTTTATGATCAGTTCTGCTTTAGTAAAATCTAGCTTTGGCTGAATAAATCTGCTCTGTGAAACATGCTTCTGTATGCCAAAGGCCTGCCATCCATTTCTCCTAACCTGTAGACAGCCATCTTCTATCTTCCTATGGTGGAGACAGGAAGAAAGTTCTCTTGTTGGTGGTGCTAGGGTTTGACCTCAGGGTTTCAAGCATGATAGGCAGGCACTCCACCCTGCTTCCAGCCCGTTTTACTTTGGTTATTTTTGAGATAGTCTTATTTTTTGCCCCCTCCTTGGCTAGACTATAATCCTCCCAGTTATGCTTCCCACCACAGTTGGGATGATAGGAGTGTGCCATCACATCCAGCTGTTGAGATAGGGTCTTACGAGCAACCCCCCCCCGCCCCCGCAGGCTGGTCTCAATCCTCAGTCCTCCCAATCTTTGCTTCCTGAGTATTAAAGGATTATAAGCAGAAGCCACTGGCTCCCAGGTTGTGAATCTTCTTATAAGGTACTAACCCTATAGAAGATACAGCACTCTCCTCCAGTGGTTCCATCTCCAAGTGCCATTTCATTAATGGTTAGGTTTTCAGCATATGGACTTGAGAGGGACATACACATTTTGTTTGTGCTTTACTAGCATCATCAAAAAAAATCACACAGTTGCAAGGTGTGATGGCTCGCATCTGTAATCCTTGATACTTAGGAGAAGGAGATTGAGAAGATCAAAGCCCAAGGCCAGCCCAGGCAAGAAGTACAAGACCCCATTCCCCCCCCCCGCAAAAAAATCTTGGTTGTCCCAAGTCTGTCGTTCCAGCTATGAGGGAAACATAACTAGGAGAGAGACAGTTGGGACATAGCTCAAGTGGTAGAGTGCTTGTCTAGAAGGAATATGGTCTAGCTCATCCCAGGCATAAATGCAAAAAGTTATTCATAAACCACTAAGCCAGACACTAGTGCCTGACATTTATAATCCTAGCTACTTGATAGGCTAAGAGAAAGAAAACTAAAGTTCAAAGATAGTCTGGATAGAAAATTTCATGAGACTGTTTCTCCATCACAACAGGTGCAGTGATATATGTCAGTCATCCTACAATACATGATATGTTGAGACTAGGTGAATCATGGAGCCAGAAGCATTTACCAGACTCCATCTTCACAGAGGGAAGCTGTATGAGTGGCTTGCCTGGGATCCCAGCATCGATGGTAAGCATAAATTAGGGCCAGGTGTAGGAATTGAGACCCTATCCTAAAAAATAGGGCTGGAGATGTGGCTGAGCCTAGTCCCTGAGCTCAAACTCCAATACATATATATCTGCATAATCTTTCTCTATATATGTAAGGGTATATGTATGTATAAGAATATATGTGTAGATATAGATTAGATGGATGGGGAGACAAAAAGACAGACAGAGATAGAGAGATGACAGTGTAGGTCTAGAAAGTTCACCAACCCCCATCTTGTTCTCAAATGGCTAGCTCATTGTTGGCATGTCACCGAGATGGACAGTTTATTTGTTTTGCGCACCAATGTTACCAGTACCATAGAAATACTCAGAGCTTTGGAGTTCAAAGCATCACACACCACCACAGAACCCTAATCTGCCTGTACCTTCTTCCTGAAGATGCAGGAAACTTGGATGTATCCAAGCATGTAGTATCTCTAGATTCTGATTAACCCAAGCTGCCTCTGTCAGTGCTCAGTAGAAATGGGAGTCATGTATCACCAAAGATCTCATAGTACAAATAATTCTGGGTTGAGATAGAAGGTTTTCAAAAATATCAAAGAGAAACCTAAAAATAATACGTTTCCATTTTTGCTTAATTCAGGTACAATGTCTCAACTTAAAAAAAATCATCAAATGAAAGAATCTCTATATATTTAAACAGTTTTACCAACCCCAACCCTCTATGCTCAGTCTCCAGAGATTTTTTTTCTTCCAAAATATTTGAGCTACGGAGTTGAGGTTATAAATTCCCTCAAGCCCCGAAGTCACAAGTTGGAGTGTCATAGTCTCATGTTGATATTTTGCTTTCAAGTCAACCAAGCTATAATTTGAAACAGTTGTTCATTGGAAAATCCATTTTCTTACTTTTTCTGATCTTCAGATAACAGTCTTGACAGAAGATTAAAATATGGGTCAGCAAGTTAAGTGATATGTTTAAGGTCATCAACAAAATCTTATATCAAAATTTTATTATAATTGGAAAAAAAACAATTCAGGGGAAATTGTAAAATGAAGTGTTACCCCAAACTAACTGCTCCCTCTTGGGCCCACTCACTATTACCCAGTATTACAAATATTTGAGTAAAGGGAAGACAGAAGGTGTTGTCTAACTCAGAAAGAAGTTCCAGTGAGTAGCTCATCATGTTCTTCACTTTCTCCACGAAGCTTGTTCCTGATAAAAGACATCTGATGCAATCCTTTCAACTCCACTTTTGATCACCAAGTTTTCAAGTTGATTTCAGAGTGTTCTGCCAGCAAATTCAACCCAAAATATTTTATAGATGATAACAATTATATTATTAAAAGAGGAGTTGAACGGAGGGAATGGAGGCATGACTCAGGTGGTAGAGTACCAGTGAGGGAAAATATCAGATGCAAAGTTTAAGTCCCAGTCACTTAAAAAAGAAAAGAAAAGAAGAAAGAAGCTGGTCAGGCTATAAGGTACACAGAACAGGGCTTTCCAGCTAGATGAATGATGCTCAGAAGTAGAAAAGAGGTGAAGAAATGAGCGGAAAAAGAACTTTAGAATCTTTAATGATCATAGTTACAAAAAAAGTGAAGAGGAGCAGGTGTTAGAGGAAGGTCTGGGACTGGCTTTTAAACATAGGAACTATAAACAGGCTTACAATTAGGAAATCTTTGGAGATCCTTAGCCAGGGTCATCCAAATGATTCTGATGTGTTTGTTTGTTTGTTTGCACAGATAAACCTGAATCTCATGGGTAGAGTCTGAGTGTGTTTGTTGTGGAGAAAGAAGCTCAAGTGGATAAAATATACACCCTGGGTTAAAAACTGCTTATCTATTAACCCTTCTTGATTTTCTCCTTATAGCACTAAAGTGTTAAGTTTTTCAATGCTATTACTCTTTGAAAACTGTGCTCTGTTTAGAAAAAAATGCATTGAAAAACTGAAAAATTAGGGCTGGGAAGGTGGCTCAGTGGTAGAGTGCTTGCCTTGCATTCATGAGGTCCTGGACCACATAAACAGAAAAAGCTGGTAGTGGCACTGTGGCTAGCTTTGAGCCGAAGATCTCAAAAGGACAGTGTCCAGGCCCACAACCAAAACAAAACAATACAAAATCTGAAAAATCTAGTCGTCCCCAATAGACTTCAAAAGACCCGTAGCCTGGAGCTCTGAAAACATATACAAAATTACTGTTCAATCTTATTTTTACCAAACTTATTTTTATTTTGTTTTATTTTTGTTAGTACCAGGATTTATAGTTAGAGTCCATGCTTGCTCAGGTGGTGCTCTACCACTTGAGACATACCTCCAGTCCTGCTTCTTTTGGTGCTTAGTTGGACATGGAGTTTCTTGGCACCTTTTATATGGTCTGGCTCCTATAGGCATGACTTGCTGGACCCTGGCTTCATGTGTGGTTTTTAATAATTTTAGTGTTATATGTTTGTTTTGAAAGGTTTTCTTCTAGTTATCAAGAATGTACATGATACTCCATCATTGGACAGTATTTCTTGGACAGTCACCACCCATCCTTGCTACTATAGACAATGTTGAAACAAACACCCTTATATATAATTGTGTGTGTGTGTGTGTGTGTGTGGTGGGTGGTGGTGGCGGTGGGACTGGAGTTTGAACTTAAGATGTTCTACCACTGAGTGATGCTTCCAGACATTTTTTACACTGATTATTTTAAGACAGGGTCTCACTTTTTGCCTGGACTTTCAAGATCAAGATCCAAGATCCACCTATGTTATGCTTCGCATTGTAGCTGAGAAGATGGACACGTGCTACCATGTCCAGCTTCTACCCTGAGGTAGGGTACACTTTTCTGCCTGGGATGGCCTGCATCATGATACTCCTGATCTATCTTGGCTTCCCAAGTAGCTAAGATAACAGGTGTCACCCACCAACGCAGCAATTTTTGTTGTGGTAAAGCTAAGTCTGCATTGTTACAGCTGCCATAAAGAACTAATACCTTCTTCTTGATTTCTGTGGGGTTTTCCCAATACAAAATTTCTTAAGACTGCCTCTTAACCTCTGGCCTAGTGCTGTGTCACCATTCTCTGTGTTCCCATATCCACCCTTTCTCCCATACCCTGAGTTGTGAGCGTCTGCTCACTGAGCTATCCCTTCTGTCCACACAAGAACTCAGTTAGGACAAGGGCTGCATAGATGTAGCATGTATGAATAAATATTGATTGCATGAACAAACAAACATATAAAAATGTGCAAATAAGGTAGAAATGGCTTAAGGGAAAGAAACTTTGGATAGATGCCTCTTCATATTAGACTCCTTTTCTCTTGACAATCTTTTAAGTTTTCTATTCTCTGAAAATAAAACTCTGTGCTGGCTTATGACATACAATAGGTCAGAGATATGCCTTGGATCAAATCAAAGGCAGTGATGTGTTTGAGACAGTGTTAATCCAAAGGGGATGGAAATGTCCTCCGATAACACTGGGTGTGGCTGTGTTTCTCTCACCTGCCTACAATTGTAAGGCGTTGCAGTAACTGTTTGCAAAATGCTGATGGTCTGATAGGCTCAGCTTTGTTCAGATTGCTGTGGAACATGTGTTTAGGCCATTTGGGCTTAGAGACATCACTTCTTGGCATTACAGGAAACCCTAAATTAATTTCTCCCCATTCCACCAGCTAGGTTCCCTGTCTAAATTGTCTAAGCCAGCAGGGTTTAGCCCACAAAAATTCCAAAGTACAAGTGCACAAAGATATTTACTGTGGCTCTCTTTGTAATAGCCCAGAATTGGAAGCAATCCAAATGTCAGCCAACAGCTAAATGGTTGAATAAATTATGGTAGATTCATAACCCACAGAGTTATGCATTCCTCAAAGAGAATAAGGTTGTTTCATACATTGCACTTCTGTCGTAAACATAGTTCACAGCGTCTCCTGGTCTTAACTGTCCGCCCACCCCCCACCATGTCCCAGTACCAGCTGTGCTTCCCTTTCTGAGGCTAGGGTCTGTACTGTATCATCTGGATTCAGTATGGTGGCCATCTCCATCAGTGCCACCCAAAGTCATTCCTACCCGGTCCTTTGCATTTGCTGTTCTCTCAGTTGGTTCTTCTAGACCAATATTTCTCAGCCTTGATTACACAACAAAGCCCTCTAACCTGGGCTGCATCCCAAACAAATTAATTCAGAATCTCCAAGGTCTCCAAGGTAGAACTCAGGCATCACTTTCTGGTTGTTTTGCTTTTGTTGTTTGTTTTTAAGGCCCCTCCCCCAGGTGGTCCTCTGTCCAGACCAACTTGTGCACCAGGGTGGTGTCAGATGGTGGCTTCTCTCCAGCATTCAAGGCAGAGTTCAAATGTCATCTTCATATAAGTTCACTATTTAACACCATTTTAAAAACAAAGGGTTTCAACTCACAGAGTGAGTTTAAGGAGTAAACAAAACACACACTGAAATTTAATTTGTAAATGTAAAAATGATAACTATGAATTGCACACATTGAACAATGCAATAAAAAAAGGCAGTGAACTACTTCCCTGCTTTTGTTTACTTTCTTTCTGGAGCTTTCCCCGCCCCCCCCCCAGTCAATTAGATACATGTGTCTTCTTTTCTGTTGCTAATAAACTTTAATACATGATAAAAGCAAAAACAAGAGAGTTGCCAGGCACTGGTGGTTCAAGGCCTGTAATTTGAGCTACTCAAGAGGCTGAGATCTGAGGATTGCAGTTGGACACCTGCTGGGGGAGGAAAGGCCAAGAGACTCTCATCTCCAATTAACCATACATGCACACAACAAAGCTGGAAGTGGAGCTATGACTCAAGTGGTAGAGTGCTAGCCTTGTACAAAAAAGCTCAGGGACAATGTCCAGGCTTTGAATTCAAGCCCCAAGACTGGCATAAAGCAAAGCAAAGCAGAACAGAACAAAAAATAAAAATAGTATAAAAACACCCCAAATCAAAAATTTAGCAAAGGGCCTGAATATGTCTTTGTGAAGCAGACATAAAAATAGCCAATCAGTAATGAGCAGTTCACGGCAGGTGAAAACCACAGTGCAATATCACCCACACTATTAGGATGGCTCTTAGGAAAAGACAAAGGAAGTAGTGGGAAGCATATGAGAAAAGGACTGTTTGCATATGACCAGTAGACATGCAACTATTACAGAAAACAGCAGGAAGGTGCCTCCAAAAGTTAGAAATAGAATTAGCACTTGATCCAGCCATCTCCTGTCTGGATATAAAATTACTACCTGGGAAAGACATCTATACCTACATCTAAAGATGTCTACATCTACACCTCAAGCACATGCACCTCTGTCCCCAACAGTAAAGATACAGAAACAAGTGAAATGTTTGCCAACAGATGAATGGATAAAGAAACTGCAGTGTGTATCTACAATGAAATATTATTCAGTCTCTAAAAGGAACAAGCTCTTGCCATTAGCAACAACATGAGTTAGGCCCCCAAAAGATGTTCCACGTTGTGAAATAAGCCAGATACAGAAAGAAATATCCTGAGCAATCTCATTGACATGTGGACTCAAAAAAGTCAAATATACACTGGATAGAACAGTGGTTCTCAGAGGTTGGGAAGTGGGGAATGATGGGAAAACTTGTCCAAGGATGGAGACTCACTAAGCACCAGTAGCTCACACCTGCAAATTGGGTAACTCAGGAGGCTGAGATCCAAGAATCGTGCTTCAAAGCCAGCCTGAGTAGAAAAATTCCTGAGACTTTCCCCTCCAGTTAATCACCCAAAAGTGATAAGTGGAGCTATGGTTCAAATAGTAGAATACCAGCCTTAAATGAAAAAGCTAAGAGACAATACACAGGTCCTGAGTTCAAGCCTCAGTACCAGCTAAATAAATAAATACACAAGTACATACATACATACGTACATAGACACAGATTCATAAGTGTGTATGATGAATAAATCTCACAATACTGCATTGTGTACTGATATTTTGCTAGGAGAAGAGATTTCATGTGCTCTTGCCCCATGAACACAAAAGAAGCTGGAGGTGGGTATTTTAATTTGCTTGATGGTAACAATCATCTCAAGACACTGCCTGCGTAGCAAAAGATTATACTGGACATCTTACATAAAGGTAGGACAGCCCAGCAGAAGTAGAGTGCACTGAACTTCCATTCTACTGTTCTCCCTTGCTGTGATCTTGTACCAGTTACTTCCCATCTCTTAGCCTCTGAAAGTGAACAGGAATGCACACCTTAGGGGACATTTTCAAATGTCTGAAGCAATGAGACTATGAGTGGTACCCAGCGAACACCCCGTAAATAGCACTCATTATTGTTAAAGAATAAACCATTGGTTAAAGCAGTCAGTGCTTCAAAAATTCCAAGCAAAGTAGGAATGCCAGGTGTCTGGGGGTCAGGGAGAGCTCCTTGGGGAAAGTAGAACTTAATGTCCTGAAGGTAAGCTAGGATCTGGGCAAGTGGAGGGAACAGTGAAGGTCACTAGCAGCATCCCAGGGGACATAGGTACAGGAGGAAAGGTGAGAGGTGGAATCCTGCAGTGTGTCTGGAGAGGAGGAAGGAAAGAACTTGACTAGTGATATGTCCAGGTGAGCAAGCCTTCTGCTTTCCATCACGTAGCATCTCTGTGGCGCTGGCATGATGCACATTCGATGGTATGGAAGGGTAAGGCTGTGATTGGAAGCAGACCTCTGTAGGCAGAGGGGTAGGGGATGGCAGGAGACAGGCTTTGGAAGGGTGCTCCCTTTCAGGGAAACTCGTG
Source organism: Dipodomys ordii (assembly GCF_000151885.1). Lineage (NCBI taxonomy): Eukaryota > Metazoa > Chordata > Mammalia > Rodentia > Heteromyidae > Dipodomys > Dipodomys ordii. Next base: position 14,040,685 of record NW_012267233.1, on the reverse strand, counting down.
TGGCCTCTTGCCCTTTGACTCTTCGCTAACCTTAGGGCAGTAAGTTACTGGGTTGCCAGGAATAGATCCCAAAGCACTTTCAAGTGGCAAGATTTGGAACTCCTGTGGGATACCCACCTCCAGGGAGCCCAGCCTTGTCTGTGCTAGGCAAGAAAAGGGGTGGGGGGAGTGTGTGGTGGGAAATCCCACCTTTTCCCCTTTCTTCTCTTCTCCTCCCTCCCTTCTGCTCCCCTCCTCTCTTCTCCCTTTCCCTTTCTATCAATCTCCACGCTCTTTCTAGGGCTTTAACTCAGGGTCTTGCACTCTTTAATTTTTCTTCCAGTCCTGGGGCTTTGAACTCAGGGCCTGGGGGCTATTCCTAGGCTCCTTTTGCTCAAGGCTAGAGATCTATTACTTGACCCACAGCACCACTTCCTGCTTTTTCTGATTACTTGGAAATAAGAATCTCCCGGACTTACCATCATAGGCTGTCTTCAAATCACCATCCTCACATCTCAGCCTCCCAAGTAGCTAGGATTACAGGCATGAACTACCAGTGCCTATCAGCCTTGCACTTTGGCTTGGCTTTTCTTGCTCATCACTTGTGTTCTATTCACTTGAGCTATGCCTCCAGTCTACCATTCTACTGATTAACTAAAGATAAAACTCAGCTTTTCTGCCCCGGCTGGCTTGAAACGTTGATCCTCAGATCAGCCTCCTCAGCTAGGATTATAGGAGTGAGCCACCAGCTCCCACCTCCGTTGATTTTCTCTATCTGGAAGGTGACTCCTCTGTGGGATAAGCCCAAACCACAGGTCAGAAGAAAAGTGCATATTATACAGTCCATATCTATTAGCCTCTTAGGGTCACAGGCAGGATGGGGACTCAAGAGCTGATGTGGAATATCACATAGGAATTGTCTTACAGAACGACAAGCACATAGGAGCAAGTCATGAGCTCGTCATGTCCTTCCGCACCTTCCTCCCACAACCCCAATCCATCATCTAGCTTTGCCAATTGGACCTCCGAGAATGGCCCCCAAATACTCTGCACACACCATATACTTAAACCCCATATGGATGAAAGATTTATGGTTTGATTTTTTTTATAGCTAACATTACTAGGTGAAAACTTGACTGGATATTTATATAACCTTAGAGTAAAGGGAGAGCTTCTCGGAGTGAGACCTTCAGGGAAAAACCACAGAGAAGATTGATCGTTTGAACTACACAAAAACTGGAAACTTTCATTTGACAAAAGCCACCGTGAACAAAGTTGAAAAGGCATAAAAAATAACCAGGATAAACCTCAAACAAGGAAATAATATCACTTCAGCAAATTTAAGTAAAAGAAGTAAATATATAAATATAAAAATCTAAATATATAAAGATCTCCTAAATAGATAAGAACTGAACCAAACTTAGGAGAATAGGAGGAACTAAGAGGAAAGGAAAATCAAACAAATAAGGAAAAAGCTGTGAACATAAAAATAGATGCACAGGCAAAGGACATAAACAAGATTGATGAAAAAGGAAAACCAGGTAGGCTTTCGTGACTCATGCCTATAATCCTAGCTACTCAGGAGACTGAGATCCCAAGAGTATGCTTTGAAACCAGCCCAAGCAGAAAAGTCCACAAGACTTTTATTTCCATTCATCCAACAACAAAAAAAAGCTGGCCTAGAGGTGTGGCTTAAGTGATAGAATGCCAGCCATGAACAGACAAAGCCCTGAGCAAGCCCTGATACTGGCAATAAAAAAAAGGAAGGAAGGAAGGAAGGAAGGAAGGAAGGAAGGAAGGAAGGAAGGAAGGAAGGAAGGAAGGAAGGAAGGAAGGGAAGAAGGATGGCCAATAGGCAGGCAGGCAGGCCAACTTGAAAACAGCAGATAAAAAATGATTTTATTTTTCACTCTAAGAAACACAAACTTGAGCAAGAAACTTTCTTTAGCAAAATTCAAAGTTTATTTTTCAGAGGAGGTTTTCTTTTGTTTGTTTGGGCTTATTGCTGTTGTTTTGACAGAAGGTCTCACTAGCAATCCCTCTATAGCCTATCTATCCTCCAACTCAGGATCCTCCCGCCTCAGTCTCTAAAGGGCTGTGACTACCACACCTACCACAGAGACAGTTTTTCATGAAAGCACTCAATATAGGCAGAAAATAACTCTCATGAATTTTGTTGAGAAGCATAAATTATAATAAACTTTTAAAAAGAAAATCGGTAGTTAATAGCGAGAAACAAAATATTCAACCCCCATACCCAACACCTTCATTTCTCCAAATTTGTCTATATACTCAGCTGCTTGCAAATGAAGTCCAAGTAGCTAAATCTGACATGACTTTTGTCACTCTAGAAATTCAAAACCTAGGGGCTGGGAAGGTGGCTCAGTGGTAGAGCGCTTGCCTTGCATGCTCAAGGCTCAGCACCACATAAGCAAAAAGAAAAAAGCCGGAAGTGGCGCGGTGGCTCAAGTGGTAGAGCGCTAGCCTTGAGCTGAAGAGCTGAGAGACAGCGCCCAGGCCCAGAGATCAGGCTCCACAACCGGACCCAAAAAAAAAAGAAATTCAAAACCTATGCTTTGTATGTCCCTCCCCCACGGTATAACCCCTGCTTTCACTGTATTTGATGTTATAATTTGTGGAGGGGAAGGGAAAAAACAAATCGTTTAAATAGGGATACAGGTGGACCCATTGCAACAATGAGACGTACAAGTAGTATGTCGAAAATGAACTTTACAACTTTGGTAGGGGGGGAGGAGGGTTGGGTAGGGGAGCGGGGGGGGAAGGATGGGATGGGAAGGGGAAACAAAGGAGGAGGCTACAATGCTTGATAAGAAATGTACTCATTATCTTACCCATGCAATTGTAACCCCTCTGTACAGCATTTTCACAATAAAAAAAAAAGAATCATGAAAAGATGATTGTATTACAATTGCATTTTCTCTTCTATAAATTGCCTATTCTACCTATTTGCTATTTTCCATTGGTATATCAAATTAGTAGGTGTTTTCATATTGTATTGATATTAAAACTACTAAATATGTGATGAAAAATTCAAAACCTATACAATTTTCTGCTCATTATTTTCTTTTGCTTGGAAAGCCCATCCTCATCTTCTTGGTTTCTCTAGCCTTGCGGGCTCTTCTCAAATCAGCTAAATTGTTAGAGGGTCTACCCTATTCATCATCCATGTGAGTTTCCTGCTGTTTCCATAGCACCTATTGTACATACTTATTACAGAAAAAATATATTTGCTTCTATAGATGTTTACATATTTATGGATCTAATTTCATATTTGTCTCCACCATATTTGTTTCTTTCTCTGTATCCTACTACATGGGTAGTTTGCAACTGGAGGCAATTGTGTCCCTCAAGGGACTTCTGAAAGTATCTAGAACCTTTTCTTTTCTACAATTAAGAGGCAAGAGGGTACTAGTACTTGGAATGTAGTAGCCAAAGAAGTTGTTAAACACCCTACAATGTTCAAATAAGTCCCTAACAATAAAGCTATTCAGCCTAAGAAGTCAATTGAAATTGGGCACTGGTAGCTCACCAGCTGAGATCTGAGGATCATGATTTGAAGCTCAGCCAGGAAGGTCCATGAGACTCTTATCCCATTTTAATCACCAAAATGCGGGAAGTGGAGATGTAGCCTTGAGTGAAAAAGCTAAGGGTAAGTGATCAGGTCCTGAGAGCAAGCCCCAGCACTAGCACACACACACACAGATGTCTAACATAGCTGTAGTTGAGAAAGCCTGTCCTATATCTAGCTTCTGACTAGCTTGGAACATAAGAAAATACACCAGTCTCACCAAAACCATACAAAACTATAGACTGAAATGATGTAAAATGAACTTCTATTCTTTGAGACAGGGTCTTGCTGGGGTACCCCAACCTGATCTTAAATTCATTTTCTGAGCCTCCCAAGTACTTGGATTACATGTGTGTGCCACCATGGCTGGCTTTAAAGTGAACTTTTAAATTCTAATTTCTTCAACAATAGACAAGCATCTATGCTAGGATGTTGTACACAGCTGGTGCCTCATCCATATTAGTTCATCCTGAAATAGTAAGTGTGAATTAAATCAAAGGCCCAGAATGGTTGGTTCTGAAATGAGTATTAAAGGCTTGGGGATATTTTTTGCGGGGAAGTACTAGGGCTTAAACTCAGAGCCTCACGATTTCTAGGCAAGTGCTCTACCACTGAGCCATACTTCCAGCTCATTTTTTGCACTGGCTATTTTGAGATACAGTAATGTCTCAATGTATGTGGAAGCTTGCATGTAGATGGCAATTCATCTATTTTGTGCTTCTTGTCATATGACAAGAAGCTACCACACACAGCTTCTTCACTGTGTTGGATGGAGTCTTGCAAACTTTTTATGCTCAGGTTGGCCTGGACACACGATTCTCCCAATTTCATCTTCCCACATAGCTGGGATGACAGGTGTATACCACTGTGTCCTGAGACTGGTTGGGATGGGGTTTCTTCTATATACTTGGGCTGGCCTCAAACTATGATCATCCTGTCCTCAACCTCCTAACTAGTGAAGATTACATATGCGAATCACCAGCATCCAGTTTAATAGTGAAGACTTCATAGTCAAATGCTTTCATTGCATTGCTGAAAAGCCCCATGGATAAAGGCTAACGACCTTACCAAATTGTTGGCATCTGAGTTTCCAGTTTCATGGCAAACCACATTTTAAATGCATACATAAGGAAGAAATTGTAAGCTAACTCTCCTAAAATAAATAATTACCTTCTTTTGGCTTGGCTTATAATAACAATTTTTACAGGTATGTGTAAAACTTTCTTAAAAATAGTTAGAATACTAACGGAATAATTCAAGTGAATAATGTTACTAGAAGTTACAGAGGTTTATTTTAAAATTACATTTTTGGCATTTATGCAAAATTAGGCAAATATATTAAAGTACAAAGTTAAACAAATAATACATTCTTTCTACTAAAGGAGATATAGTCAGATTCCAGAATGACTATTTAAATAGTTTGTCATAAACCACTCAAATATTAACAGGCGTTTTGACATCTCTGCTAAAAATTAATTACCTTGCAATAACAGTTTTTTTCCTGTTCAATTGCTAATAAAAATTTCTTAGCAAAATATGACTTCGGGGCATCATCAAATTCGAGATCTCATTCACATGCTAACCTACGGCTTTTAATAAACACCCAGATAACCAGCATTTAAACAAATTATGGCAAATACAATACATATATTTTAACATAGATAGGCTTTATTAAGTGTTCCTTATATAGTCATCTGGTATTTTTAAAGAGCAATCATATAAAAGGAAATATGGTCATAACTGATTAAAGTAATAAAATCTCCAAACTAAATCACATCTCATAATTCACTTCACAGCATATATTAGATTTCATTACATCAGTATGTGGCTTAGTTGTAAATTCTCCCGATGGCCATAAACCTCTAAGGTGTTGTCATCCTGAAAAATGAGCAAGAGGGAGTTGGTGCAGGTACAAAATGGATAAATCTTCCCGGGTGTGCTGTACCTAGCGTGTAAGGCTGTAGTATGTCGCCACCTAGTGGCAGCAGTTCCCTCCTTGTTACAGTAAAGGGACTCTTCAAGTTTTCTGGAGCTATCTCATGCACTTGGTTATTGTTCATCTCTGATCCTGGAGCTCCTAAAATGAGCTCTGTATAGTGTACCCCGTCTGTTCTCCACTCACCGAACTGTGACGGATTTAGTTATGAGTTTTAATATTCGCCTTTTTTTTTTTTTTTGGTCCGGTCATGGGGCCTGAACTCTGGGCCTGGGCACTGTCCCTCAGCTCTTCAGCTCAAGGCGAGCGCTCTACCACTTGAGCCACAGCGCCACTTCCGGCTTTCTGCTTATGTGGTGCTGAGAAATCGAACCCAGGGCCTCAGGCATGCAAGGCAAGCGCTCTACCACTGAACCACCTTCCCAGCCCCTTAATATTCGCCTTTTAAATTTCAAACCCTTTGGTTATTTTCAAAGCACACATAGGATCTCTCTCTCTCTCCACAAACACACACGCTAAAAAAATATATTTTGTCGGGCGTGGGGCTTGAACTTTGGGCCTGGGCGCTGTCCCTCAGCTCTTTAGCTCAGGCTAGTGCTCTACCACTTAAGCTACAGCACCACTTCCGGTTTTCTGGTGGTTTTTTGGAGATAGAGTCTCTCGGACTTTTCTGCCCTGGGTGGCTTTGAACCATGATCCTCAGGTCTCAGCCTCCTGAGTAGCTAGGATTACAGGCATGAGCCACCGATGCCTAGCTTGGGTGTCTATATTTTTAAAATACCAACCTGTTTGTGACTTTGGAAGGAATTTAATGGCTATAGGACTTTGGGCTTTGATCTAATTTTTATTCTATTCTTGAATCAGAATTAGTGCAGAGCTAAACAAGAGAGTCCTTGGATTTTAAGACTCTAGAATTTAAAAGTAGTAAAAGTACTGTTAGTTAAGTTTACTTAGTTAATATTGAGGTACCAATACAGAGAGTCACATAGTTAGGCAATGAGAACTTAGCTTTAGAATATTATCAAATATTTCTATTTAATATAGAATTCAGACCAGAATTCACATTTGGAAAGTCTAAGGCCTTAAAGTGCCTACACTGAACAACATACCAGGTGCATGACAGTGAAGTTAAACCAATTGTCTGGTTTGGGGAAGAAACTGCAATGTATAGTAGAATGAAAAAAATAGAATATAACACACTTCTGAGTAAACAAATCTTTCTTTCTTGGAGGTCTAGGAAAACTATACACGCAAAGTCCAGGCCCACCTCAAAGTTTGAACACAGAAAGTTACTGAACATTTTAAACCCAAACTCTTAGCTGAAGACTCATCTAATCAAAGTAGTCACAATTCCGCTACTTCTCATCTCAGGTGATAAGTACTTTGTTCAGGTCTGGTATCCAAGGCAGGTGATGGATTACAAGTACTTTGAAGTAGATAGAACACCTTGGATTTTGCCTACTGGTCCATTAGACTTGATCATACTTAGCATTTTACCCAATTATTTATTCTTCTATTCACCTAAAGAAGCTCTTACACAGCACTTATTATGTGCCAGGAAATGTTCTAAGTGTTTGATATATAACGTAATAGTTTTCACAACCCTGTAAAATAGGCCGACTCATTAGCCCTATATTAGAGCTAAAGAAACTGACATAGAGGTTGAATTAGATTCCTAAATTTACACAGTAAATGGATTGAAGCCTGGTCCAGAATCAGCTGAGTGCTCTGCTGTTCTGTATTCAGGATGAAGGCCTGTGTTTCACACTCCATCATGACTTGTTATATGGGATGGCTTTTGATAACACAGAAACATCTCTCATGATTAAAAAGTTCTTAGTGGCTTAATCTCTCATGGAGCCAAATACTAGTTCTATTTTTCTCATTCCTCATGACAAGCCAAATAACAATCTATAATTAAGAACACTGATATAGCATCCTACAGTTTTCAAAGAAAACCATACTTGTTGGGCTGGGTAGGTGGCTCAGTGGTAGAGCGCTTGCCTTGCATGCATGAGGCCCTGGGCTCGATTCCTCAGCACCATATAAGCAGAAAAAGCCAGAAGTGGCCCTGTGGCTCAAGTGGTAGAATACTAACCTTGAGCTAAAGCGCTCAGGGACAGTGCCCAGGCCCAGAGTTCAGGCCCTGTGACCGACCAAAAAAAAAGAAAAAAGAAAAAAAGAAAACCGTACTTGTTCATATTTGTTTTCATTTATAACCAAGTAATCAAGCAAAGGTGAACTAGGCAGCTTGGCTGTAAGACGCTCCCGATTGCAATGTCACACTTTCTAGTATGAGCAGGTGGATCCTGAAGTCTCCTCTTCCTGTTATACTTCAGCCGGTCAGCTCTGTTGTACCCTTAGTATTCCCTTTGAATGTCTAAGGCACTAAACCGCTTTTCACTGGAGCAAAATCATTATCAAGAGGACCTATCTTAGGCTAGATAAAAGAGAACTAAGGACACAAATGTATTAATTGAAGTATAGGATATTCAGGGGGACATTCCAACAGTGCAATCCCTCAGAAAGGCACACAGTCCAATACAATAAACACCAGGAAATGGACTTGAAAAGGAGGTGAGATTAAGGGACAGGGAATAGACAGAGAATACAGCCATAAAATTCAATGCATATCCTACAAAATTAAGAAAATTGAGGGTAGGGGTAGAGTTGGTAAGGATATAGAATGATGAAAAGGGTGAAATCAATCAAGATGCAATATATTTATACGATGCCTTGTTGGAATGGCAACTCCTTTGTACAACTAAAGATAACGAAAATATAAAAATATAAATTCCTGATTCCTCCCTCTCCCCCAAAAAGAGAGAACTAAGAGAGTACTAAGGACGGAACCCAGGGCCTTGTACATGCTAGGCAAACATTCTATCACCCATATACATCTCAAGTTCCCTAATTTTCAGAACTTTTTTTTTTGGTCGGTCATGGGGCTTAAACTCTGAGCCTGGGTGCTATCCCTGAGCTCTTCAGCTCAAGGCTAGCACTCTACCACTTGAGCTACAGCGCCACTTTGGCTTTTTCTGCTTATTATGTGGAATCAAACCCAGGGCCTAATGCATACAAGGCAAGCACTCTACCACTGAGCCACCTTCCCAGCCCCAGGAGAGATATTTCAAACTATAGTCTAAGTAGCAGAGGAGAGGCTGTGTGTTATGTGTGTGTGAATATGCAGGTGCACATGTTAGTCTTGAGGCAGTCAGTGCCTGGGTGCTGTCCCTGAACTTTTGTGCTCAGGGCTAGTGCTCTACTAGAGTCACAGATCTACTACTAACTTTTTGAAGGTTAACTGGAGATAAGAATCTCAGACTTTCCTGCCCATGCTGGCTTTGAACTGTGATCCTCAGATCTGTCTCCTGAGTAGCTAGGTTTACAGGCTTCAGCTAATGGTGACCTGCAAAAGGGCTAATATTTTAGCAAAACTTTTAAAAGGTACTCTGCGATTATGTTGCAAAAGTCAAATGTATTATTTCAGCATTGTTCTGTGGAAAAGATGCCAAATAGACTTGTGTATTTTGATGAATTTTAAACATAAGACGAAACTTCTCATATTCTGTCATCTTGTACTGCACCTTAGGGCCTACCACTCCTGCCTGCTCACCGTGAGCCCAGATCTCACTTGTACCAAAAGCACTTCAGAATTTAGGAGTAAAAATAATAGTATTACTGAATTAGTAGTGTGTATATATATATATATATATATATATATATTTTTTTTTTTTTTTTTTTTTTTTTTGCCGGTTGTGAGGCCTGAATTCTGGGCCTGGGTGCTGTCCCTCAGTCTTCAGCTCAAGGCTAGCACTCTACCACTTGAGCCACAGCACCACTTGCGGCTTTTTCTGCTTATGTGGTGCTGAGGAATCGAACCCAGGGCCTCAGGCAAGCACTCTACCACTGAGCCACCTTCCCAGCCCAGTAGTTTATATTTTTTAAATTAGCTTACAATCTTAAAGCTTTTAAAGATGATGATACTTAAAACTTTGAAGTATCATTTGTTTTGCCCATATAAGGATATATGCATAATTCCTTTTTAAATGGTAATATGCAAATATGTCTACTGGGAGGATGGTCCTGACAAGCAAGGGAAGGAATGGTCCCTTCCGGTCCTTTCAGGTAAGATCCTGATATTGCACTGCATAGGACAGTCTGACATTGCCACTACCCATAACAGTAGCTACAGAACACTGTGCAATGCTAGTCCTTTCTGAGGCTGACAACCAGTCCTGTTTGCATGCTGTTCACTTTAGGAAAAACAGTCATTGGCACTCATTTCTTGCCCCATCCCACTCCTATAAGTCAGGCCTTGATGCAGTTTCCAAATATATCAGTAACCTATGAAGGCACAATCTAAAGGTGACTTTGCTTGGCTTATAAAAATTGTAAGATTGAGAAATTATCCAACCAATAAGCAAAAGATGAAAGTAGCTTCTGATCTTCAAGGTATACTTAAGCACTAAATGTTATCTTAGAAGTTTGGAAGCCAGGTGCCGGTGGCTCACGTCTGTAGTCCTAGCTACTCAGGAAGCTGAGATCTCAGGATTGCAGTTCAAAGCCAGCCAGGGCAGGAAAGTCTGTGCCGCTGATCTCCAATTAACAACCAGAAAACCGGAAATGGCGCTGTGGCTCAAGTGGTAGAGCGCTCACCTTGAGCTGTATGACCACTCCCCCCCCCCCAAAAAAAAAGTTTGGAAAGAAGCCAGGAGTCAATGACTTACACATGTAATCCTAGGTACTCAACAGGTGAGATCTGAGGATCAAGAGGTTTGAAGCCAGCTCAGGAAGGAAAGCCTGTGAGACTATCTCCAATTAAACAGAAAAAAACTGGAAGAAGAGGTAGATTGTCAGCTATGAGTGAAAAAGCTATGTGAGAGCACCCTGGCTCTGAGTTCAAGCCTCAGTACTGGAACAAACAGATAAGAGGGTTTGGAAAGAACTGTGACAAAAGTGAATTCAGGAGTCATCAGAAGAAGGTTTAGAATTCAAAAGTTCCATCGATGATTATATTTATTTAAATATTCTTAAATTGTATGTTTCAGATTTAATTTACTTCATAGATTCTCTGAGCACAACTGCATTCACAGGTTCCAACTTCGTGATTACTTGTTTTCCCATTCTTCTCTCTCTTTTTTTTCCCGAATAACCTCCTTCAGGTATGGTTCAAGGTAGAATTTATCCTATAAATAAATTAAAAGAATTATATCCTATGTTTGTATTCTGATATATCCCAAACACTTGATAGGTCTCAACAAATGAAACCCACAATTACTTTTTATTTCCAACATAAGAAAATAAATTCTCAACCAGACTGATAACTATGTCTTTATTTATTTAGCCAATACTACGGTTTGAACACAAGGTCTTGAGCCTGCTAAACAGGTGCTCTACCACTTGAACCTTGTTTAGCCCTTTATTGCTTTAGTTATTTTTCAAGTAGGGGCTTGCCCTTTTGCCTGGAGCTAGCCTCATTCCTTGATTTTCCTAACCATGGCCTCCCTGTGCCTGGGATCACAGGCACACATCACCATGCCAGTTTATTGGTATGGGTCTCAACTTTTTGTCTAGGTTGGCCTTGAATAGAAGTAGCTTAGACTATAGGCACGTGCTACCTTACCCAGACACTATTTGCTTTTTAAGATGTAAAAGTCCACAAAGATATTACAGGTTGCTCTGATAGGTTACAAAAGGGAAGAAAAAAAGAAAGAGAAAAAAGAAAGGATGATGGTCTGTAGGCTTTTCCCTAGTTCCAGCATAGTTCAGGGGTAAAAAGTCCTTTTTTGGACCTGGAGGGACCACTCAGTGGACTTGAATGCTAAATGTCATCTGAGCTGAGAGAGAGTGAAGAGGGAGAACGCCCTGGGAAGGAGAGCACCTGGTCTATCACAGGAGATTTTCCTTCTGACTTTGGAAGTCACTCTATTTCTAAGTCTCAGTGTGTTTTTCTCTAAACTGGGGCTAATACTTGCTCCACTAAGCTTAGCAGGCTGTGGTCAGGACAGTTATGTGACATCATGTTGAGAGTGCTAATGCAGTGGGAATCAATACACTTATCTTATACTCCTGTCACCAATGTCAATTACACTAAAGCTGTTCTACCTCTTCATATTTTGTCCACTGCTCCTTAGGCAAGATCTGCTGCCTCATGTTCAGGTCCAGAGCTCTCTTGATCCGAAACATCCTGTCATTATAAAGTTTCTCAGGAAGCCTTCTTATGGCTTCTTTTACATCTTCAGTCTCTTGTATGGTATCATCTCGCATTAACCCTGAGACAGAAAAATAAATCTATCAAAAAAAGAATAAAAAGGAAGTATTTTTTCCCTAATGAGCAAAATACCCTTATGAGTTATAACTCAGGACATGGGTGAAATACTGAGAGTCCAAATCACTAGGTACAATGGAAACCCAAAGGAGTTGAGAGGAAAATAAGGATGTCCTGCTACTATAAATCATTGCTTTCTCAAAGTATTTTTTAAAATAATAAACCTCTTATAAAAAGAAAAAGGAAACAGGAGTGAACTTACCCAGTTTGTTGAATCCTGCAGCACTGTAATACCATTTTCGAACACCATCCAGCCACCATCCAGAGGCTGAAACTGGTAATTATTGCATTGTTAATTTCTATGAACATAAGCAACCAGTACTCTTATAGCTATCTTCATGCAAATACAAGAAGGAATGTCCTATTAAAAATTCATACTCTCAGTCAGGCACTAGTGGCTCACACCTGTAATCCTAGTAACTCAGGAGGCTGAGATCTGAGGATCATGGTTCAAAGCCATCCCAGGCAGGAAAAGTCTGTGAGACTCTTATCTCCAATAAACCATTAGAAAACCGGAAGTGGCGCTGGGGCTCAAGTGGTAGAGGCCTCACCTTGAGCTGAAGAGCTGAGGGACATTGCCCAGGCCCAGAGTTCAAGCCCCATGACCAAAAAAATAAATCATATTCTCTACAGTATAGGTAAGAGTTCTTTGCTTTATCTATGATAAAAAATGACTAGATAAAATATATGGCACATCATGGGAGAAGAGGGTAAGCTCAAACAGCAAATATATAAAAAGATCGTTAGGTACAACTACTGCAGGTCAGCCTCCCTAAGGCTTAACAAGCCAATCCCTAATATCCCTGCAGAACTGGGGATGGGAAAGGAGCCCAGAACATTTCTACAATTTGTAGTTGCAGAAATAAATTACAATTACACTGTTCTTTTCAAAGGAAGAGGAGGTACATGAAAAGAGGGCTGGATTTCAGGATGGGTGGCAGGGCTACAAACCCCCACTCTCTTATATGTATTATTATTATTGCATCTGGTTATCTTCTTTGCAGCTAACTTTCCATTAAGGGAATGAGTATGTGAACACATAATGAATTTGAACATGAAAACTCTTTAGAGACTATGAACATGAAAACTAAAGAGGCTGAGTGTGGTAGAGCATACACTTGTAATTCTAGCACTGAGGAAGCTGAGGCAAGAGGATTGTGAGGATTTGAGACACTGTCTCAAAAAGTAATAAATTTAACAGCACACACACACACACACACACACACACACACACACACACACACACACACACCAACATCTAGGGCTAGCCCCTTACCAAAGAAGAAAATCAAACTGCCCTTTCACTTCAACCACAAACTCCTTAATACACTATACACGACTTTGGAAACTCTCCTTGGAAATAAAACCATGTATAAAATTATTTCTAGGTAAAAATATCAGTCAACTATCTAAAAATATAGTTAACTGTCTCCAAACATACTTGTTGTAAACATACTGGCAAGTGATAATGATCATGGTTATCGTTCACTAAACATTTCAGTGTGCCAGGCACTGTCCTGTTTGCTTTACCCATATTTACTAGGTTTATTTGTAATAAAGCTGTAGAGAAGTTAGCAATAACAGTGAATTATCATGGCCAGGCACCGCCGGCTCACCCCTGTTATCCTAGCTACTCAGGAGACTGAGATCTGAGGATCTGCTTTTCCAAGCCAGCCCAGGCAGGAAAGTCTGAGATTGTTTTATCTCCAATAAACTACTCAGAAAAAGCTGGAAGTGGCACTGTGGCTCAAGTGGTAGAGTGCTAGCCTTGAGCACAAAGACGATCAGGGACAGCACCCAGGCCCTGAGTTGAAGCTCTAGTCCTTTTTTTTTTTTTAAGACAGAGTCTGACTAGGGTAGTGTAGGTGACCTTTACCTTGACATCCGCTTGATTCAGCCTTAACTACCGGGTTACCCCGCGTGGGGCACCACCCACGGAATACATTCTTGAACAAGTCTTACGCACTTTCACAACTCAATTCACTGATGTTCCTTGACAGTTTCACCATTTCTGAAGCAGGGCAGAATGGCAACAGTATTTAATTACAAAGACAAAAGCGAGTCCAAATTCCGCTGCCCGAGAGCACGGGGGTGGGATGAGTGTGTGTATGGGGGGGGGGGCCTGACACTATCTGAAGTGCACATCCCCTCCACCCCTGCGTGTGAGTCCTCAGGCCCCCAGTAAACGCAAACCCCCCCAAGCGCCCCGGAGGGCTCAGGGCTCCAGGGCGCCCAGGACGGGAACTCAAGGGGCTTCGCCCCAAGCCTGCGCAGCGGCCCGGGCGAGGCGCGCGCGAGGGCAGGGGGGCCCCAGGCCGGCCTCCTCGGGCCTCACGCGCGGAGGCCGGCGCTTCACTCAGCGGCAGCCGTTCCCCCGCTGTCTCCCCGCCCGGAACGCCTCGAAGGCCGCGGGGAGGGCGCGGCGGGGACGCGGCGGGACGCGGAGCCCCCCGCACCGCCACCACCCCCAGGCCTCACCCCATTCCTCACACCCGCAGGCAGCCACACGCGGGCCTGCCCTGTCCCGTGTGCGCAGACCCCCCCGGCCACTCAGAACAGAGGAGGAGCGAGGTCGAACGCCGCGAAGCTCGTCACGGAGCAGAGGGGCCCGGCCACTTACCAGCCGACCTGCCCGCCATGGTGACCCGAGAACGAAGCGAGGCCTGCTGGGTAAGTCCTAGAGGGCGCCGGGCCCAAGGCGCAGGCGCCTGGCGTCGCGACGCGCCGGAGGCGGTATGCGCAGGCGCAGTTCTCACGGCCCACGCGAGCAATCTGCTTTGTCTCTCCACTAGAGGGCAGCAAACGGAGTATTTGCAAGGGGCTAGTGATATAATGGGGGGAAAATGTATGCACGAACACACACACACACACACACACACACACACACGAGCGCTGGTCTAGGTTATGTTACTTAGTAGTTAAGAGTGTGGGCAGTATTAATGGAGCAGAAAGAGCCAGGTAATGCGTATAGGACCGGAGGATTGGTTCTAGGACCCAGGGGGTTATCTTCGGATGCTTAAGTTCTTTATATAAAATGATGTCGTTTTTAAGTGAAACCTACACACATCTCTGTTCTTGCTAATCATCTCCACTTGGTGACTGGCAGTCCTGGGGTTTGAGCTCAAGGCTTGGCACTCTCGAGCCAGGCTCTGTACTGCTTGAGCCTACACTGTTAGCCTCTCTAGATTAGTTTCAATACCTGATACAAATTCAGTACCTAATTTCGATACCTAAATACTTGCAAGTATTGTTACATAAGGAACGACAACAAAATGCACATGTTCAATAGCAACATAGGTGGGTTTTTTGTTTTTATTTTTGTTTGTTTTTTGTCAGTCATGGGGCCTGAACTCTGCCTGGGTTCTTCAGCTCAAGGCTACCACTTGAGCCACAGCGCCACTTCGGGTTTTCTGGTGATTAATTGGAGGCCCAGGGACTTTCTTGCCCTGCCTGGTTTTGAACTGTGATCCTCAGATCTCAGCTTTCTGAGTAGCTAGGATTACAGGTGGGCTCTTTCATTAAAAAAAAAAAAATTTTTCCATCCCTCTTGGAGGGTTGAACATGTAATTTCCAGAGATGGAGGACCCACAGTTTTCTCACTTAATTGCACAACTATAGTCTAATTATCGTGATGTTCTCCACTGTAAAGTGAAAGTTGAACCTCATTCAGGGTCAGTAAAGTGTGAAGGGTATAACTAGAAGAATCTAGGTACCAACT
Source organism: Dipodomys ordii (assembly GCF_000151885.1). Lineage (NCBI taxonomy): Eukaryota > Metazoa > Chordata > Mammalia > Rodentia > Heteromyidae > Dipodomys > Dipodomys ordii. The sequence continues at coordinate 14,025,132 of NW_012267233.1, read as the reverse complement.
CAGGCTTCCTTAATCTAGGACTGTATGTCACATGGTGCATCTGGGAAAGACAACCTCGCTGGTTTTCAGTTTCTCTAGCTAAAGATCTACATCAAGCCATTTTAGTTGGAAGGTTAGGTTGAACAAGTTAATAAAATATTAAAAACTTCTCATATGTCTGGCATTCAGTTGGTATGACAGGACCAGCTGGAGTTTGGCCAGGAATCTTCCACTTCACCTACTTTCTTCAGTAATTGGGCTTCTTTAAATATGGCTTAGGTCTCCAAGAAAAAGTTCCCAAGAGGACAAGCCCCATGTGCAAATGCTTGTTAACCTCTGCTTCAGAATGTCTCAGGGGCCAGTTTAGATTGGCTCAGAGTCACTGGGGTATTCTCAAGAGTATAAATTCTAGGTTTGGTTCACTGGGAACTACCAGTGTACCACAACCTGGTGATTGTAAGGCAGATGACTCAAGTGATGCCCCATATTACAAAGAAGCAAAGACTCAAGAGATTAAAATCATTTTCTCCCTTGGGAGAAAATGTCAATTCTTACTATAAATCTGCTTGCTGGTAGTAAGCCAAAGTGTTATTAAATGTTATTAAATCTCATTGCCTCAAACTTTTTCTCCCTATCCTTTCTCTTTCCTGATTTTCAGTGGCTATTTATGGACAACTGTGAATACCAGAACATAGGAATACAACACATATAGCTCAGGAATACAACACTATGCATAGTCCAAAACAATGTGTTTTGAGAACCAAGTAGTGGCTGATATGATGTATTATGCTCCAGAAACTTGTATTTTATGGTATAAAATCTAAAAAGTCTGTGAATTCAAGAAGAAGAAAGACCCTCTTGAACCTTCACAGGAATAGCAAAGCATCTGCTCCTAAGCTCTTTCTCTAAGCTTGCTTTTATTTCAGTTCTCTTTTTCCTGAATAGAACGGTTATGGTTGAGTCTAACAAGAATTGAGTCAGAAGGAACTTACAAGAAAGAATGTATAGACCCAAATATACAATACCAATAAATTATTTCTAATATCAGTTGAGACCTAAGACAGTTACTTTAAAAATAAATTTATTTATATATACATATATGTACTTTACAATACTTCATTTTAGCATTCATCAAAAACTAAAGAGTTTTAATGAATTTTTCAAAGTCCTTTACTGAAGCTTTGGCAAGTTCTTCACAAAATATTTTATCAGGAATAGATACTAATTTGTCCAAAGAGATGTAGTTAGGTTTTTGTGGATCATACTGTGCTCTTCCTAAATAGACAAGAAACAGATGTCTTTCTTTAATTTTAAACAACCGTGTATTAAATACCTAGAAAAGAAAAATGAAGATTTTGTTAAAAATAAATTTAAGAAAGCTATACAATAAAAGATAAAGTACTAAAAAATTACTTGGCTAAATATTTTAAGACGTTAACAAATAGAACCATGATTCATGTTGAAAAATTCAAATCTTAAGTTTCTGTAAAAAAAAAAGTTATGAGGAAACAGACTGGGGTGTAGGTTAATAATATAGTACATGCTCATTATGTGTGAGATCCTAGATTGATCCCCAGAATAGCAGTAAATATTATTAAAAGATAGGACAGGTGTTGTAGTATATGCATGCAATATCAGCACTCAGCAAGCTGAGGCAGAAAGATTGAGAGATGAAGTCCAGCTTGGGCTATAGGGCAAAACCCTCTCTCAAAAACCAAATAACAACATTATGATTTAAAAAAGAACTCAAAAAGCAATTAGGTGGGAGAAATAGTTGTCTTGTCAAAGCTCATAGAATTCACAAACAGTGAAAGCAGGGGTTATTCTGTGGGGGAGGGACATACCAAGCAACAAAGAAATCATCTTATAAATATGTTAGAAACAATTGCATGAGAGCAAAAACATTAAATAGGGATACAGGCAGACCCATTGCAACAATGATATGTACAAATCATTATGTCAAAAAAAAGAACTTTACAACTTTGTGGGGAGGCAGGAGAAGGGGGGGGGCGATGGGAAGGGATGGGAAGGGGAAGCAAAGGAGGAGGCAACAATGCTTGATGAGAAATGTACTCATTATCTTGCCCGTGTAATTTAACCCCTCTGTACGGTATTTTCACAATTAAAAAAAAAAAGAATTCACAAACATTAAAGACCATGATAATAGCAATTTACCTGGTGAAGGTTACAATGTGTTTCACATAAATTTGTGAAATTTATTAATCACTTAAGCTCAAGAAAAAAATTATTAAAAAAAACAAAAAAAATCAATTAGAACAGTTAGAAAGGAATTAAAAGTTACATGATGGGCAAAGAAAACAGACTACCCCAGAGACAGAAGGGAATGTGTTAGAACAAATCTCAGGCCTCATCTCCAACCTATCTCATCAGATACTAAGAGTAGGGGCTTAGAAACCTGCTTTATGAAGCTTCCTAGATGATTCTGATTATGTGCCAAATTTGAGAACCAATGTCCATGTCAGAAAAAAAATAGTAAGATTGCAAATCTGTGAAATTTCCTTTAAAGAATTCCTGCTGCTCCCCAACGAGAAGCAAACAGTGAAGCCATGAAGTTGATCCTGTTAGGTAGCAATAAAACTTGCAAAAAGCCAGGTGAGAGGTGAAAACTTTACAAAGGATCCGAAGGCCTGGAGGTCTGGCAGAAGTGTGGCCAGAGCCAAACTCCAGAGGCTGAGGGCAAGATGCTGGAGGGTGAGGGGAGGGATGTTTGTGGTAAGCAGGTGTCCCACTGATGGTGAGGATCCAGGCTTGGACAGAAGAACTCAGTGCAGGACACTGTAAGCTCTAGGCCTTTTTCCTGGTGTACAAAGGAAACAAAGTAGTAATAGTTCACTTGGAAGGGACAATGAAAAATAACTGCTGAAAACAAACTTGCTTTGACAACAGTGGCCAAAAAAATACAAGGTACTAATTAAAAAATGGAATCAATATGCTTTGGGGACAAAATGACTCTTTTTTATGTCTCTGCAAAAACACAAATGACGCTCTTGGTAACTAAATGTCCCTTACCACATCATTACTATTAATGGTATAAGAAGCTTCAGATGTCTTTTGTTGTTTGTCTTTTAAAGTACAGCTCAAAAACCAGGAAATTAAAAAAAAAAGACCTAAATTTAACAATACTTTAAAGCATTTATATAGTTTATGACCAGATACTGTGTTTACTTCTCCAGTGGTCTGAGGTTACTATGTAATGAATTCATGAATTTTTTTTTTTTGGGGGGGGGTCCGGTCGTGGGGCCTGAACTCTGGGCCTGGGCGCTGTCCCTCAGCTCTTCAGCTCAAGGCTAGCACTCTACCACTTGAGCCACAGCGCCACTTCTGGCTTTTTTCTTTTTGCTTATGTGGTGCTGAGGAATCGAACCCAGGGCCTCAGGCATGCAAGGCAAGCGCTCTACCACTGAGCCACCTTCCCAGCCCCTCATGTTTTTATTTTTGAGGCAGGTATCACTCTGTAGATTGTCTGCTCTGGAACTTGCAGTGCTGCCACACCATATGTCAAGGTTACATTATCATAAGAGAACTGTATGCTATTTCAGGTTCAAAAGTCACAGCTTAGATTGGGTTTCCTTTCAAAAACACTCCCAAATTACTCCCAATAATTACTCATTTTCTTATCCTAAGGTGAGCTGAGCCCAGCTTTGCCTTCACAAAAACTCTAATGGGAAGGTTAAGGCAACAAGGTTTTAGGGAACCTAAATATAGCCTCCTCCTTTAGACTAGTGATTTCCTCCTGGTCATTATCCTGAAACTGCTTTTATTTTCCTTACCTTTCATGATTTTTTTTTTTTTTTTGGTCAGTCGTGGTGCTTGAACTCTGGGCCTGAGCGCTAACCCTGCGCTCTTCAGCTCAAGGTGAGCACTCTACCGCTTGAACCACAGCACCACTTCTGGTTTTCTAGTGGTTTATTGGAGATAAGAGTCTCATGGGCTTTTTTGCCCGGGCTGGCTTTGAACCGTGATCCTCAGATCTCAGCCTCCTGAGTAGCTAGGATTACAGGTGTGAGCCACTGGCCCTGGCTTTCATGATCTTTTCTTGTGTGATAGTTCTTTCCCAGTTTAAAATTTATTGTATGTTATATATGCTAACCAGAACTATATCTATGAGAAAGTTAAGCTTCTTAGCATGCATGCAGTTTCAAAATCCTTGCAAAAATTTAAAATATCTGTTGGGTCCCTCAGTTTATCGATATATTTTCTTACTAATAATCTTTCTATCTTGTTTCATTTTCAATAATAGAGTTCAAGAAGCTGGAAAATCTCAAGCCCATTCTACAGTTGGGCTTGCCAGCTATGACTATGGTATATTTGTTAGCTCATAGTTTCCTCTACTTGGAAGATTTCTTTCCTTCTGGTAAATGCCACTCATTCTTTTACTGATTGACATCACTGCTAGAGTGGCAGGGTGTCTTGATAAAGAGCCTGGGTTTATTTAATTGTCTGGTTTTTGCCACCTGTTAAATCAGTAACTCTGGACAAGTAAATCACTTTATATTTACTTTCTTCACACAGTTGTGACAGTCACATAAGTGCCCCCACTTTGCATGTGGAGGGCAGCCCACATGTGGGGCAAGGGCACTATCACGAGAGCTGGGGTATACGTAGTACCTGTGGGAACTTGACAATGATATGATGGGGGATGCTCATCACATTGTGCACATAATCAAAGGTCTGCGTAAGCTTCCTTTTATTTGCAGTTAGCATCTTTGGGATTCTGGTGACCATGTGTTGAATTTCATTATGTTTGAAACCAAGTTCAAGACGATATACCTAGAAGAAAATAAATTTTCTGTAAGTCAGGAATAAAAATAGCTATTTTGGTAATATACCAGGAAACAAATTGACATATTTTTTTAAATGGAAAATAATGACATTAAAAAAATCTGGGAGTAGCACTATCAATGTCCTCAAGAGAGCGTGCCTTCCTGCTTCTGGGTGCAACTGAACTGCCAATTCTCTCCTAAGGATGACACAGCACAGTGACCATGATGGTCCCTTGAAGGAGCAACATGAATCTTAGATGGGATAATGATGTAAGGGAGACCTGGGTAGGTTGTTTGTGAGGACTACAAGCAGATGAGTGTTAAAGCTTTCCAAGTGCTTTTGAACTTTGTTTCCAAGCATAGCTACATATATGTTATTGAGAAACTATGTCAAGATTCCAGAGTCAGATGACAAAATTAGCCCATTTGGGGAAAGCCTTCTATGTATTTTCAACATCTTACCCATGACACACTCCCACATCACATCCCCTCTACCAAGCCACTGTTGTCACCTACACTAGATTCTCAGCTCTCCAAAGAGTATTTGGGTAGGTGGTTGGTTGGTCACTAACAATTTCCTTAATGACTGAATATGAAACATTTTAGCACCTCAGAGACCAGGCTTTACATTAATAATTTCAAATATCACTGCCACTTTGTATATTAACTAGTTCGTCTTGGCTTCTCCTTACCCTGCCTCTTTGGTTTGGTCCTGGGGCTTGAACTCAGGGCCTCGGTGCTGCCCCTGAATTTTTGTGTTCAAGGCTAGAGCTCTACCACTTTAAGCTACAGTGCTATTTCCAGCTTTTTGGTAGTTAACTGGAGATAGGAGTCTCATGGACTTACCTGCCTGGGCTGACTGAACCATGATCCTCAGATCTCAGCCTCCTGAGTACCTAGGATTACTGACATGAGCCACCGACACTTGGCTTTGGCTGTCTTTAGAAGCCTAGTTTTCTTTAACAAGACTAATAGCAACATCTATTCTCTCCAAAGAACTTAAACACATAAAGAAAGAAATGGACTTCTCAAATGCTTGAGGCTGTCCTACCTTCATATTTTCTTTTATAGGCTCTAGACTCCCAGTCAGTAGTCTTGGTAGACGAACAATCAGATCTCTAGTCTACAATTAGAAGCAAAACAATCTATTATTACTGTACACACACATTTAACAGTATTTGAAAAAAACAAAACAAAACAATATAAGGCTAAAGTTCAAAGGATGTCCAGAGAAAAAGCCTGGGAATATATAAAAAACAAACATTGAAAACCAAACTTAAGCAATGTGATAAGATTACTGAATGATGTAGCTTTATTTTAACCTTGCAGAGTAATTCACTTTTGTACAAAAATTATCAGGAATTTATGGGATTCTTATGGGCTAGGTATTAAGAACATGTTATTTAACAGTCACTAAAAGTATTAGATATTGAAATGTTATTTTTCTTTTTTTCTTTCTTTTCCTTTTTTTTTTTTTTTTACCTTTTTTACACTGAGTTCAAGTTCTTTCTGGAAAAATCCCAATCTATTGTCCAATCTTTCCACTGAAAAACTCAGCAAAAATGGTGCATTTCTGACCATCTGTGTAATATCTGCCTTACTGAAATTTTTTGATTGTAGATAAGCCACCCTAGGGAATAATACACATTAGTAAGAAATAAAAATATATACATAAACATTTACTCATGGCATGCTATTTTCCAAAAGAATTATTTTTTAAAAATAATAAGGCTCTTAAATCAGAAAAGATAAGTAAAAAAGGATAAAAACACTATTTTACAGCCCAAATTTGGAATATTCCTCAGTTGTTAGGAGCATATGTGGTCTTGAGCAAGTTTAAGGTCTAAATTCACTTTTTAAGTTTTCTTCAGAGTTACATGTAGGGGGATACTATGGTGTAGTAGCAAGGACTATGGAGCTAGATGAACTGGGTTTGAGTCCCAGTTCTGCCACTCACGCTGTGTACAATCTTGGATAAATTACTGAACCTCTCTGCTTCCCAGAGACAGTGATGATCATAATGTAGCTTCTAAAATAATGCCTAACTGCTTTACTTAAGCTTCCTGGAAGAAATCTTGGAGCAATCAGGGCAAGATGGTTTGGGAATCGTGAGGAAATTCCTGGCAGCCAGAAGGAAAAAGCTGGATGAGTTTCCTAGAATAACTTTCTCTCCCCTGTACTGTGATTGTCTATATGACACCTGCCTATGAGTCTCATGATAGAAGACAGCAAGTCTTTCATGTCTGAGACCTGGCTCAACGCTTTGAATGTAAGGATCAATGTAAGAAAGGAAAGCTGTTTTTCTTTCTTTTCCCCAACTCAGAAAAAAAAAAAAGGGGAAAAGGCATAAGATTATGAAGGTTCGAAAACTGTAAAGCTCTCTGAGATGTCGAGAGGCTCAACACTAGTGTGGACAACACAGTAGGGACTTAAGAGCAGACAGACAGCTAGGAGGCTACTGCCATGATCTAGGTGTGAACTGACGGGACCTGGGGTGGGGTATTCCAAGTGGAGACGAAGACAAAGACACTGGCTGGTCTGGGAGATAGAAAGATAGAGCTGATGGCCTGGGGTGATTTATCAGATGTGATCCCAAAGAGGAGAAGCCAAAGTTAATACTAGTTTTTCTAATTTGAGTAATATGGAACACAGCATAGTGTTCTCACATAGTGAACCCAGCAAAATAGAGCAGTGTTAGTTAGAGGAAGGGGTATGATGAATTAAAAGAAAAAAAACCTAAAGGACAGAAGCTTTGTCTTATTCCCACTTTGTCTTATTTCTTACTAACTAGCAAAATCATTCTCACGAGACTACTATCTCATTGTACAGCTTCTCACAAAGTTAGCATTTCTTTGAATGTTGAAGGAAGTACGAAGATATTTACAAAGAACTATTTAAGTAAAAAAAATTTTTTTTAAAGAAACAACAACCACAATAGCCAATTAAGTAAGCAAATTATACACTATTTTGCCAAGAGAATGTTAGTGTCTTATCATCAAAAATTAGATACAAAGGTAGGTGCCAGTGGCTCACAACTATAATCCTTGCTACTCAGGAGGCTGAGATCTGAGGATCATGGTTCAAAGCCAGTCCCAGCAGGAAAGTCCCTGAGACTCTTATGTCCAATAAACTACCCAGGTCTGAGTTCAAGCCCCAGGACTGGCACACTGACACACACACACACACACACACACACACAAGCTGAGCTACTGGTGTATCATACTTATATAACCACCGCAATGTGGGAGGCTAAGATTGGGAGGATCACAATTCAAGGAAAGCCGGGGCAGAAAAGTTCATGAAACTCTTTCTCAAGAAAGAGCTAGATGTTGTAGTATGTGTCTATCACCTTACATAAAGTAGGTATCCAAGTGCATTCAGCACCAGGCAAGATCTTATGTCAAAAATAACTAGCACAGTAAAGGCTGGAGGCATGGTTCAGTAGTATTACACCTGCTTAGCAAGTGCAAGGCCCTGAGTTCAATTGTAGTACCACCAAAAAAAATGGACAGCAAAGTCACCAGTGGTGGTGCATGTTTTCAATCTCGGTTCGTGGTTTCAATCTAAGCACATGTAAGGATGAAGAGTTTAAGGCCAGTCTAAGCTTAAGCTTAAAAAAACAAAAAAGAGAAACACTAAATGTCATGTGTTCAAAATTATTCAAGATAATTCAGCTTTTTGTTAATAGAAGCGTTTAGAAAAAATATACTCAAGTTTATGACACAAAACAGTTTACTGACTCAGCAATAAGTTGAAACGATAAAATTGTAATGGATAAATCACTAAAAGCACTGTTACATTTAACTCAGATGAGAGATTTGTAACAATACTAACAATTAACAATTAATGCTCATCATCCCAGAGTTCCCCATGCAACAGACTTACACATTTCTCACATCCATATATCTTCCCACTACTTCTTAGGTTATATGAGAATTATTGAAAAGCCCTACCTGGTCTTAAGATTTTCAAGGTCCTCAGAGAAAATGGCATAATTTTTACTTAGGAATGCTCCCAATTGGTTATCCTCCAAACCCAAATCCTTGAGAAAAAGTAGTATTTGCTTAATGTCTTTTTCAAAATCCAGTCTTAGGAGGAGGTTGGCTGCATCTGGATGTTTTTCTATCTTGGACAAATCCACTCCTCCAAAAATTAGAAATACAGTGTTAAGATAATTTATTATTCAGCCATGAGTTTCAAATAGATAAGCACAAGAATGACTCATCAACAGTCTATTCAAAGAACTGAAATAGGAGATTTAAATATTTTTAAATTATACTGGTTACAGGATTAGAAACAAATGCATTATACATTTATTCTGAAGACAAGTATACAGGAAAACAAGGGCATCTGAGTCTAAGTTTCCCCAAAGACAAATTCACTAAACCATAAGGACACCAGGCCATCACCTCTTGTCTATAGCTTCTTGGATAATGTAAGTATTCTGCAGGGTTCATCCCTCGGAATACGCTTATGTAATTTGAAAACTGTGAACCACAAAAAATACAAAACCTATGTATGGCTTTCTCTATCATATACATTTAGAAAAAGGTTTGGAAAGTTATTTAACAACTCAACTCATAGTGGTTATCTTTGAAAACTGGGAGAGGAAAAGAGGTTTATCTCTTGCAATATTTATACTCTTAACAACTAGATGTTATTCTTATATAAGTTAAAACAATTAATAGAAAAACTATTAATAGAAAAATAAGCCTAATTAAAAGATTGATAAAATAGAAACAAGTTCCAAAAATCGATGATAAATAAAAGACAATTAAAGTTTCAGACTTCACATTTAACTAGCAATAACAGCTTATATGTGTTCTAGGGCCTTGCTCTGCATAAGCTGTCACACCCTAACTATGCTCAAGCAGAGACCCTGAGGAGCTGTGTTCTAACAGCCCCAGGAGAGCAGAATCTCATCAGGAGAGCACAGGGTTCAGTCAACTCAGCTGGGCTCACTCATGATTTCATTAACCTGAAAACACGGTCACTGAATGCCTGCTTGGCCCTGGGCTAAGCACTGGGATACACAAACTGAACACTATACCATCTAACCAGTACAAGATCAGCTTTTGGGCTACAAATATTACTATGACTATTGTCTTCATTTACGGTTATATATATTTATCAGTCAGGGTCTGGTAGGCAACAAATACATTTCCTTGGAAAGCTCAAACAGAAAGAATTGTAAGGGAGGAACTCAGTACAGTGGCACAAGCAGAGTTAAGGGAACAAATAGGGCACCACACACAGGGAGGCCAGAGTGTTAACCAGAGCCCAGAGTGAGCCTGAAACTATTAAAGACAGGATGCTCCTGCAGACCTGTTGTCATGGAGGGACAGTTACAGGACCTAGAGAAGGGAGACATGGGGAACAGCCCCACCTGGCTTCCTAGCCTCCTCCCCTGCAGGTTCCTCCCACTGGCTGAACCTTCCTAGAAGCCAGCTGGCATCAGAGCCCCTGGGCCCAGGGATTGGCCTCCTGAGATATAGAACAAGCAGAGAAAAGCAGAAAACATCTGCCAAGCAAATTTTCAAAAACATTGACAAGCCATGGTTCTTCTATGTTTGTCATAGAATATATTTGGTCCTTCCGCTATAGTGGAAGGATGGAATATATTCCAAAGCTCTACATACACTATAAATTATTTAAAGGCAGGGGTCATGTCTTAAGAGTTATCTTGCCTCACCCAGGGTACTTCCCATAAACCAAGAAAATTATTCTGAAGAAAAGGTGAGTGGTTCTCTGGCCCTCAGCAAATGTCCCCTCTCACCTCTGAACTTACAGAACAGCTTTTTGAAACTATATATATTTGGGGGTATAACATGTTTTGATTCATGCACCATATGTAATAACTAAATCAATATAACTAATGTGTATCACTATACATTTCATTTCTTGTGGTGAGAACATTAAAATCTACTCTTAGTAAGTCAGGAGCTGGTGACTTATACCTGTAACCCTAGCTAATCAGGAGGTGGAGACCTCAAAGATCACAGTGGAGGTCAGCCAGAACAGAAAAGTCTGCTAGACTGCATCTCTAAAATAACCAGCAAAAAGCTAGGTTGCAGGCATGTCTCAAGTAGTAGAACACCAGCTGAGCAAGCAAGCCACACAAGCGCAAGGTTCTGAGTTCAAACTCCAACACGGTGAAAAAAATAAAAAAAATAAAAAAATTAAAAAACAATCACCAAAACTACACTTAGCACTTTCCAAGTATCAGTATATGATTATTAATTATAGTCATCATACTGCACTGTACTTTTCAGAACATGTATCTAATTGAAACTTTGTGCCTTTGTCCAACATTTTCCCATGTCCTCCTTTTCTTGCTCCTAATCCTTTCCCAACCATTTGATCTTCTGCTTCTGTGAGTTTGTAATTCTTAGTTCTAATATATTACAGGGAGATCATGATCTATAGGTCTTCCAACATCTGTCTTATTTCACTTAGCATAATGTCCTTCGGGTTCATTTATGCTGATGTGAATAACAAGATCTCCTTTTTGGGGAAGGAATTGTAAATTTGTAGCACTTTGGTTCATCTGTTCCTTAACTAATGGACACTTAGGTTGACTCATGGAAAACTTTATCTGCATCTTCTATTAGGAACTTCCCACTTTACTTTTCATCCTGGCACTTCAGTTGTTTTTCTTTTTGTTTTGTTTTGTTTGTTTATTGTGTTGGTGATGAAACCCAGAGCCAATAAAATGAGCCAATAAAATGAACTCTACAACCAGCTATGGCCTTAAATATGTGAGCTTCGATGTTTCTGAACATCTGCAGCTTCTTGAGAACAAAGGCCATTCTCTACATACTTTGGTAACCTCTAGGTAATTAAGCATAGGGACAGGTGAATAATTATCATTCACTCTTATTAGTGCTAAGATCCAAGTAAGCCAGGAAGAAAATGGGAGCAAAGAGGGAGATCCTGTCTGCAAAGTCAAAGAAAACATTTCAGAAGCTGCTGGAACTCTGAGCTAAGTTCTCAGGTTGGCCAAGGAACATGTAGCAGGTAATGAAGATGGAAAGATAAGGGGGAGGAAAGCAGGAAGAACATTGAGGCTTGGAAAGGCTTTGAGGAACTTTTAAGTTAAGTCACATTTACATTATAGAAAGAGCACTAACATAACATAGATTTTCAGGGCCAATATAGTGGATAAGATTATCAAGTCAGAAGTTACCCACAGTGGTCAGTAATAAATGAGCCCCTAGATGAAGGTTGATACTACAAGACTTGAGAAACATACAGAAATATGTTAAACTAGCTGAGGTGAAGTGATTCATCTCCCGATCAATCAAGGATGGCCTCAAGACCAAAAGTCTGGGTGCATGCAAGCAGCTGATGTCAGTAAGACTAGCTACCCAGGAGGATGAAATCTGAGGATTGTGGTTTGAAGCCAGCCCAGGAGGAAAGTCCATGAGACTTTCATTTCCAATTAATCACCAAAAAGCTGAAATGAAGCTGTCGTTCAAGTGGTAGAATGTTGGCAACAAGCAAAAAAGCTCAGGAACAGAGCCCAGGGGGGTCAAGTATAAATGGAATGATGAAAGTGGGGATGTAGAGTTAAATGGGACAGAGCAGGCAATACAATTTTCTACTGGAGGCCTGGACACAACACTAGACTTTTTTGCTCATGGGTAAATACTGGGATCATTTCATAATTAAATATTTAAGAAATCCAAAAATACTCTGCCTTTGATCAGATTAAAATGTTAATTTAAAAAGGGGAAAAAAATAAACCAAGAGTTCCTCAAGAAACACTTTTAAGGGAGTGGTTCAAGTTGTTAACTGTCTGCCTAGGAAGCCGAAGGCTCTGAGTTCAGATCTGAGTACTGCCAAAAAGTAAATGAAGAAGCAATGTACCTGTAGGTTGGAAACTTACCTAGCAGCACTAACTTCTGCAGAGTCTCAGAATGATCTACGTAGTCTTGAAGTGTGTATGAAGCTAGAGGCAATGGAGGGCATACAGTAATCTGAATAGCCTCCTCCTCAGAAATTGGCTGCAGTGGAGACCATGGAGGCAAGTCATCCAGTTCTTAGAGACAGCAGAAAAAAACAAAGCCAAGTTAGCACAGTAATGTACAAACCTACAAGTATTCTACATAGATCAGCTCTTTCCTAGTTTCCTATTTCACTGGTTAAATACTGGGATCATTTTATCATTAAACATTTAAGAAATCCAAATATTCTGCCTTACACCTTATTACTGTTTCTCCAGGGTAAGAAAATTTGGGGGTAACTTTTAAGGCACAAAACTCCTTTTTTCTCCCACCTCAGCATCCTAAGAGCAAGAACTACAGGGAATGTGCCACCATACCTGGTGGAGGGACTCTTTTCCTTCACTTTTCATTAACAGGTAAAAATGTTAAAAGTCAACTGATCTTCAAGCACATTTTCTTTTAAGAGACTGAGGCTACCACAGGTACTACCAAGGAGGCTGATATCTAAGGATCTTGGTTCAAAGCTAGTCCAGGCAAACAAACTTGAGAGACTTTTATGTCTAGTTAACCAGCAAAAAGCTGGAAGTGAAGGCACAGCTCCAGTGGTAAAGTGAGCCATGAGTGAAAAAGCTGAGCAAAAGCAAGGCCTTAAGTTCAGGCCTTAGTACTAGCATGCATACGTGTGTAAATGGAAAAACTGGCATTGTTTATTTTCTTGGCCGACACAAAATAAGACCTATAATGGGCTATCAGAATAGAAACAGGTAACCTTTTATACCCTAAAGTGGGCAAAGGGGACTTTTCCAGAAGTTTAGCATTACCTTCTAGGGCTAGTTCAGAATCAAAATTGGGTATCTTCTCTGGCGTTTCATTCACTGAAGGAGGTAGCGTGTCTTGAGCAGGCCTGCTGTCTGGCCTGCTGGAGTTAATAGGTTGGGAACTATTCCACAAGGAGGAAGTCTTGTATGTCTTAAATCCCCACTGGAGAAAGCAATTATCAGAGGACATCTGAGCTGGAACACAAAAGCCCTGTGACAGGGTTCTCCCTGGTCCCGGAAAATGTTTTGTGAGTTGTACAGTGTTAATGAAGCTACTCAATTTAATTGAGTTGAACCATCTGAATATCTGCTGGGCTGAAAGGGCCATTTTTCTGAAAGTAGCCTACAAAGAGAAAAATGTAACCATCAAAAGAGAAATTCAATTATTTAAATGTTGAAAGCAGTATTCAAACAAAGGATAAACTGGAATTTTTTTTAAATGAAAGGAGCTTAAATAAATTTTTATAACTAAATTAGTGAGATGTGTCTCATATAGGAAAAGCTACAAAGGCAATGACAAAAATGAAAGCAGTAACTTCTGAATTGGAAAACATAAAGATATGCTTTTATAATTAAAAAACAAAGTAGATCATTGGTGTAAGAAAAACATTTGGAAATGGTGCTGTGGCTCGAGTGCTAGAGTGCTCGCCTTGAGCTGAAGAGCGCAGGGACAGTGCCCAAGCCCAGAGTTCAAGCCCACGACTGACCAAAAAAAAAAAAAGAAAAAAACATTTAAGCCAAAAATCTGTAAATGTTCAAAGTCCAGATGAACTAATAATTTAGTTCACATGATTCTTTTGTTTGTTTGTTTAAGGCAGTTTCACTATGTAGCACAGATTGGCCCTCAATTCTCAATCCTCCTGCCCCAGCCTCTAAGTGCTGGAATTGTAGGCATTCTCCACCATAGTTTACACCTGATAGTTTCATTACTTCAATAGAAAATACAGTGATGGAATGAAATGTTTTTGGAATTTGGTTTGAAAGAAATTTTGGTAGAATCTCAGCACTCCAGAGACTGAGGCAGGACCAAGAGTGCTTTTCGACTAGTCTCCCCTTTTAGACAAGACAGGAAGCTGAGACCTGACCATCTCAGTTTGAAGCCAGCCTGGGCAGGAAAGTTAACAACCCAGAAGTGAAGCTGTGGCTCAAGTTGGTAGGGTGCTAGCCTTCAGTGCCTAGGCCTTGACTTCAAGCCCCAGGCCTGGTAAAAGAAAACAAACAAATGAGTTCAAGGTTAGCCTGGTTACACAGTAAGACCCTGTCGCAAGAACAACAGAGAAAAAAAAAACAAATATTGAATTAATTCAAATACAACTCTGTATAGTCACAAAATAAACAGAAAATCATTGTTCTAAATGGATCATAATATTAGTAAAGCTATATAAAACACTGAAGGTTGTTTCTTATTTTATCCTCAGAGATCACTGCTATTTCAGATAGAATACTATTCTTCAAGACAGAATTGAACAGAACTAGTTTTGCCAAATCCTGTTTCATTGTACGGAACAAGAAAAATAACAGCCTTCAAAAGTGAAAGGTCAAAACAGCTAGAAAGCCAGGACTGGTGGTGCATACATATAACCTTACTGCTTAGGATGCAAAGCAGGAAGATCCCAAATTCAAGGCCAGCCTGGGCTACATGAGACTCCTGTCTCAACAAAGCAACAAAACCAAGTGTCAGAAAGAAATAAGAGCAGTAATGCATAAATACATCATTTTACCAAAAATATACTTATACATGGGTATGTAAATATTCACACATATAAATATGTAAATACATATATTAAATATAACATACACATACATACTGGTGTCCTGAGCTTGAACTTAGGGCCTAGGTGCTGTCTCTGAGCTTTTTGCTCAAGGCTAGTGTTATACCACTTGTGCCATTGCTCTACTTCCGGCTTTTTTTTTTTTGGGTCTGGTCGTGGGGCCTTAACTCTGGGCCTGGGCGCTGTCCCTCAGCTTTTCAGCTCAAGGCTAGCGCTCTACCTCTTGAACCACAGCGCCACTTCTGGCTTTTTTCTTTTTTTGCTTATGTTGTGCTGAGGAATCGAACCCAGGGCTCATGCATGCAAGGCAAGCGCTCTACCACTGAGCCACCTTCCCAGCCCCTACTTCCAGCTTTTTGGAAGTAAAAGTCTTCAGGAATTTCTTGCCCAGGATGGCTTTTGATTCTTCAATCTCAGCCTCCTGATTAGTTTAGGATTAAAGACATGAGTCACCAGTGCCAGGCATTGTTTTTTGCTTAAGAAGAAAGGTTGTTGCCACTTTTAGCTTTTGAACTATCAATTTTACATTAGGCCAACTAATTAAGCAAATTTGATGTATATTAGCTTACACTAAATAATCTACATACAACACAGTATGGAGACAAGTGAATAAGAAATACTTAACAATGAGTCATTATTATTACTATTACTACTAGATGGTCAAATGCCATTAGTTCTTTCTTTCTTTTTTTTTGGGTCCGGTTGTGGGGTCTGAACTCTGGGCCTGGGTGCTGTCCCTCAGCTCTTCAGCTCAAGGCCAGCACTCTACCAGTTGAGCCACAGCACCACTTCCGGCTTTTTTCTTTTTGCTTATGTGGTGCTGAGGAATCCAACCCAGGGCCTCATGCATGCAAGGCAAGCACTCTACCACTGAGCCACCTTCCCAGCCCCAAATGTCACCAATTCTGTCCACTAATTGTATGCAACTTTTGATTTTTTTCTACATAGTGGAAGGTAGCTTATTTTAATGCTCTGAATTAGACTGCATATTTGAGGTCTAATCTCTGCGAGATTTGTTACCTGGAAAGTCTACTGAAAAGAGATTTATAAAAGAGGAAGTCTCACTTTCAAATAACCTTAGAAAGGAAGTTAAGTGTTCAAAAGTAATCTTCTGGTATTGATAGTATCTGTTAAAATTTGGTAGGAAATGAGCTTCCACTGACCTGTCAGGTGTTTTTTTGTTTTGTTTTTTTTCCCATACCAACTTGGCTCTGCCCTGAAGCCCATCACGGCATTAAACTGGGAGCCAGAAGACTTCAGTTATGCTGCTACCTAACAAGATGTTGCTTGTGCTCCTCTAGCACAAGGTCTAGCTCATGACAGTGGCTCAGTATAACTATTCTTCAAGTAACTTATTTTTTGTGGTGCTGTAGAGTCATCTCAGTGTCAACAGTGATCTTATCATTCAAAGCTCCAAAATAGTGCTTGCTGTAAAGGTTAGGGATACAGTAAAATGATTTTCAGGCCCGTATCAGCGCCTAACTTTTTTTTTTTTTTCATTTTAAGGATCCTCCTGTCTCAGCCTCCAGAGATTAGGATGACAGGCTGTGTGCCACAATGCCCACCATTTGTAGATCCCAAAGTTTGGCTAAGCATCTCATTCTGCCTCAGAGCAAACTTCTGAATCCCCAAATGTACTCTGGTTGATTCCCTTGTAAACCCCACCAGACTTTGAAAAGAACAATAACGTTTATCCTTTCGTTTTTATTTACAAGTGCGCTATCTTTACATGATCACATCACTAGTCTAAACAAGTCAGGTTGATAAAAACAAAACAAAAAAGGGTAAACATCCTGGGCAACTCGAGTCCGAAGAAACGGAGTCACGAAGCGTCGCTGGTTCGAGTCCAGCCTCGTCTACCTAGTGAGGCCCTGAATCCAAACCACAAAAAAGAGATCCATTGTCCGTTTAACACGGTATGCCGCTTCCCAACTGTACGCGCGGCATTTCGTTAGGAATAAACACTCCAAATGGAGGGCAGGCCCAAGTTTCCGCCGCACACAGACGACCTCGGGGCGAGGACGGAGCGGCTGGCGCGGCGGCGGCGCCCCGCAGGGGCCGCGGAAACCGCGCCGTCCCCGCCGAGGCCGTTGGAGCTCCCCAAACCCAACTTCCGCAGGAAGCCGGCCGACGCGCGGGCCTCCGCCCGCGTCCCTCCGGACGGGCGACGGAGCCCCCCGCGCCGTCACCCCGCGGCTTGGGGAAGGCGCACAACACAACCCATCACCGACCCCCCTCCGCCCGGGACCCGGCCACAGGACCTCCTAGTCGGGGCGGCCCCGTTCGGGCCGCAGCCCTCGCGCTCCGGGGAGGCTCCACCCTTACCGTGTGCGGCCTTGGGTTCCGCGGTGGCCTCCAGACTCCCGAAGCCGGGAGCCGCGCGCCCCCGGACTCCAGCTACGCGCGGGTCTGACCCGGCGCTGCCGGGCTCCGCGGCCCACGTGGGCTGCGCACGGAGTGGACGGTACCATGTGGCAACTGTGCGGGGGGGGGGAGCGAGCTGTGAGTCCGGGGAAGAGCTAGCCGTTGACCGCGGAAACCTTCCTTCCCACCGCCCCGTCCCTGAACATAACTGCGTCGGAGTCTGAAGGCTCGGCGGGTGCTCAGAAAGGCCCCCACTTCTAAGACCAAATCGGAGAGACCGATGGCATCCTCCTCCCGAGGGCGCATTGGCTGTGCCGCGACCCCGCCCTCCCGCGCCTGTCCTTCCCTCTGCTCCCTGCCTCTGCTGGGCGCCAGACCCGGCCCCGCCGTCCGGCTGTTTCTCGGCTGCGGCTTGTCACCTGCGGGGTCCCAGCCTCCGTGGGCCGGGGCCGCCGGCGCCGCGGCAGGACGGGGAGGCGGGCCATGGCGTCCTGCGTGGGGAGCCGGACCCTAAGCAAGGATGATGTGAACTACAAGATGCATTTCCGGATGATCAACGAGCAGCAAGTGGAGGACATCACCATCGACTTCTTCTACCGGCCCCACACCATCACCCTGCTGAGCTTCACCATCGTCAGCCTCATGTACTTCGCCTTCACCAGGTGAGGCGAGCCCGGCGGCGTGCGGGGCCGCGGGATGGTCAGGCGAAGCCACGGAGGGCGGTGGTGGCGGGGAAAGGTGGCCCGGTGTGGCCCGAGGTGAGGAAGTCGGCTGGGGGGGGGCCCACGCCCGCCCGCGCAACTGCTCCACCCGCCCGGTGCCTCGCCCAAAGCCCAGCCCCCAACCCCACTCTAAAATGGGCCTCTCCCTCACCGTGCCTGAGGCCACCCCAGGAACTCACGCCAGCCACCTAGCCAGACAGTGCACCCCTCCCTTCCCTCCTTCTCCACCCTCCCCATCCTCTCCACCCTCTGCCCTCAGCATTGCTCTACCCACGTCACGACTTGGCGCTCTTCTCTGCAGCCCCCTCCAGCCCTGCTCGGTTTCCAGCACATCGCATGAATCATCTTGTATGCACCACTTTCAGCACCCTATACACATAAAACCCCCCAATCCTTCCTTTCCCATGGAGCTACTCCAGTTTACCACTACCAGGTAGGTACACACACACACACACACACACACACACACAAGCGCACATGAGAGATACACAACACTGTCTTTCCCATACATTGCATACAAACCGTCTAGCATTAGTATCATCTTTCCCCCATCCTCAAACCTACCATCTATATCAGGACAGAGATTGGCCTTCTAGATAGCACAGCACTGCCTTATCTTTCTTTTCCAGCACAACCCCAATACCCATGACTTCCTGTGAAATGTGCCTTACAGACGCCAGCACTACCAAACATCCTGACATACACCTGCCAGGTCGTCACACACCACATGACTCCAGGGCAGCACAGGGGCCCCACACCCCAGAGCACAAGCTGGTTGGTTTGTTTTTTAAAATACACATATTCTACTTACCATTTTCTGCGATCTAAATGAATTTTTTTAAAAAGAAATTCATGCACACCATGCTATTAAGGCTTAAAAGACAGGAACCTAGGCTGTAGTTTTGGAGTCAGCCTGTTGGTTTTTGGTTAAGTTACTTAACATGCTCTGAATATCAAGTTCCACCCCTGTAAAATTGGGTAAAGTCTGTATTTACCTCATACTGGTTAGGATGAATGAATGACTATGTATAAATGCATTGACTAGAGTATCTGGTACATGATGCCCAATTAATGCCAGTTCTCTTCTCAGTTTTCAGTACTTATTTAAGCTAGTGCCTCACTGTATATCCAAAGCAAACCTTGAACTTGAAGTCCTCCTGTCTCAACCTCCTGAGTGTTGGAGGTGCCAGACATATACCTTCATACCTGGCCTCTCCTGATGGGTCAGGGGAAAATGTGTAGGGATATTTTGAGCATGTTGGTCACAAGAATGGAGAACACTTCTGATATTTAATGGTGGGAGAGAAGGCTACTACGTAGGGGACAACATTGTACAACAGAGACTCAGTTGCCCACTCAAGCATCTGTCAAGTGCCAGTGGTATCTCCCTTGGGAATCACTGCAGTTTTATTTTCAGATTTTCACAACATATGCCCTTTCCCATCATCATTTTCCTTATCTCCATAATCATTCAGACTCTTGTTTCTTATTATGTGTTTATTTGCACAAGTCATCAAAGGGTACAAAAGCATAGGTAACAATTACTTTTTAATAACTGGGAAGAGTGTAGGGCTACCATTTTTGTGAAGTCTGCTAATGCTATGCAGACCAGATCTTCCTTTCTACACCCTCTAACCGCCATATATCTAGCTTTGTAGAAAATCACCCTTGGTTCTTATTAAAGTTACCCTCAAATATTTCATCATGTCACCCAAATTTCTCACTTACTATATATTTGATCCTGCTAACCTTCAGTTACCTTGTCAGTATGAAAATGAAAACAGCAATACTAGTTCTTCATAAGATTGTTTGTGAGAATTAAATTCATCTTTTACTTTGTTTAGCTTAATACATAAAATGTATTGAATATGTAACACACAATTGCATTGGGTAAAAGGATAAAGGTATTGGAAAATAGACATTGAAAAACATACCTGTCAACTTTACATGAATAGCAATTTATTTTATATATGAGTTTGAAATGATGGAATTTTTGAAAGGATTTTGTTTTTTGGAAATGAGAAAAGTAATGCTATTTTATTTTAAATAATGAGGAGCAGGAATGAACAGTTCCTTACATCCTTTCATATCTGATAATATTGTAGGCACTTTCAAAATAGATCTTTCTTCTTTACTTCAAATACAGAAAGTCCCATTCTTTTGGAATTTTCTCTTGATGACCTATCCCACAAAAGCCACTGATGCACTGCAGCAGTGAAAGTGTAAGAAATGAGTATGAATTTTAATATGGAACTTGTGGAAAGCCATAGAAAAGCCATGATCTGAAAAGAGCATGGTCCTTTCAAAACATGACAATAATTTCACTTCTTACTGTAACTTCATCAGAAAACTGCGGTCACATCATGGAGAACTAATTAATAACGTTTTGCCTTATATGAAATGATAAGCCTGCTAATAGAATTATTAGTTTTATTATTTCTTGCTCATTTTGTATGAATTATGATACTTTGAAGTAAGATATGATAGCTCTCTTAAAATAGAAAATAATGACCTCCTAGATGAAATATTTTCATCCTACAGATTTTTATAGTGATCATAGCACCTTATACTTACTTTGGAAGGCTATTTAGATTCCTGTTCATCCCATACAGTTTTTCCAGCAAAAATTTTAAAAAATATGCCATAAAGTTTGTTTTGCAAAGACACGTTGTTTGAGAACACTGGAGAATAGTTTTGATCTGACCACTTACAAATATAGGAGCAATTAGTGTCTGTGTAGTGAATCCCAGGCGGCTGGGAGCTCCCTTTCCAATTGTGAGGAAATGGATAGTTCATACACAGATGTCTGAGAGAAGCTTGGATTTGCCAAATAGTTCTTTTGTTAACTTATGCTATGGTTTAGGAATGGTTTGAGTATCCATTGTGATTGGAGCTCTGGTCCCAGAGTAATGCTGTGGCTGATAGTAGAACCTTTAAGAGGTGGAGCCTAGAGGGGGGGAGCAGCAGGTGATCTTGCAAGGCGGTTCTTATGCTGTCCCTACCTCAGAGTGGTTATACATAGAGTAAACCTGTTATTTCTTCCTCTATTTTGACATGTAACCACACTTGTTTCCAACATCACTGTCCATGACTAAAGGTTGCAGTGAAAGGGTATCTCTCACCTTAGAGCCTGTGCTATGCTATTTAGACTTTGAACCCTCAAATTATGAGCTAGATAAACTCTTCCCTCTTTATAAGTAGCCTTGCATCAAGTATTTTATTACAGCCACAATGCTTACTGATACAGATAGCAACTAGGCCAAATTATTCATAAATCAGTATGCAGCCCCAATATCTCCATCACTGTTTGCTTTCAGATGCTACCTGATCATTTCCCTAAGATTTGAAAAGCTCATTTTGCCATATTTTAGAATACATTATAAAGTAGATGTGTGGGCAAATGCTAACTGTTCAGCCAAAGGAGACAAGTTAAGCCTTTATCTCCAGCTCAGACTGTAGTCATTGCTGAGTGCTCTCCTATTTAATTTGGCTTTCAGAAGTAGATAGACTTGGAAATACTGAATGGCTTTCTTTGCAAAACCTCAGGCCTTGGGTTTGAAAACATCAAAATGGACTAAATCACATTCTTAGACACTTCTTTCTCTAAATGATCTGCCATTAAACAGTAGAATGAGCCTGTGCTAACAAGCGCACACAAAAATGGCTTTTTGCCTAGAGGATACTGCCTTTCTGCAGAGTGCTGGGCCTGAGTGGTCATCATTGGTGCTAGTTTTCTCCTGGCATGGAGCTAAGGAGACAGAGAAGGGCAGGGAAATAGATAGGCTTCATTTATTGGACTCATTTGGTAATAATGGCTTTTTATTCCACTTCCCTTATTGGCTTTAGAACTTGAGTTTATTATATTTCTGACCTTCTGTACGGATCTCTCTTGGGTGCCTGCTAATAACCTTTCCTATATTTTCCCTTTCCTCCATGTTAATACCCAGTAGAAAATGTCTCCTGATACTGCTGATTCAGTTGCCTTGGTTCCATTTCCTCATGTACATCATGTTCTTTCTCTATAATAGAAGCCCTAGATGTCTTTGCTCATGACACCAGCAATATTAATTCATCAAGTATTGCATCTGTGTCCTGGGGTCAAACTAAGCATGGAGGTGAAGATGGAGTACTGTTAGGTTAGATTTAGTTGTATTGGATTGTACTTGAAGTCCAGTTGACACTGATCTTTACTTTTTTCTTTATTCTTTAGATCATATTTTTAAACTGGATTTAAGTACACATTGGGTAATTTTTTATTATGCTTATATATAAGGTATTTTTTATCCCTAATTAGATTGTAAGTTATTAAAGGGCCTGTAGTAAATAAGCATGTGGGTGACTCAAGTATTTATTTGGTTTAGATGTTGCCCTACCCCAGAGAGTTTATCTAGGAAGTGCTGCTTCTCAGACTCCGCATTCAAGTTGGTCTTTTCGATAATTGTTTACTATTTCAGGTATAAACTTGTTCTGAAACATAGCACAGTCCATCTTGTGATATAATCCTTATTGCTCTAGATTTCTAGAAGTTAGGAACATTTTCGCTCAGCTAATCTAGAAACTAAGACTAGTTAAGTCAGCTGCTTTGCTTTCTCAGCCCTGGCATCCCATCTAATCCAACTACCCAATTCCACAATCTCTGTTCTGCCTAGGCCCTGTCTCTGCCATCCTTTGGCTCCCCGCCTGGCTTCTCTTCAGCAAGTCTAATTGGGTCTTTGGACCTTTGGAAGCTATTCTCCATCCATTCCCAGCCTTAGCTCAGCACACCTCCCCCTCCACTGCTGGGAATTCCCCCTGCAGTCCATCTAAGACTGTATGTAATCCTATCAGTCTCACGTCACTGAAAGTCTACCACCCAATGGAAAGGACAAGCTAGACCCCAAAGTCTTTTCTTACTAGTTTTCTTCTCCAGTGAGAACTGCACCCTATCCCTATTCCCACACACCTGTATACAGGTCCCTACAGGCCTAGGTGGCTCCCTGGTTCCACACCCTGTCCTCTAGAACAGCAGCCACTGGTGACTCCTGCCCATCCCCAAGCCCATAATGTCCTTAATAACCCATTTGGATGTCCCCTCCTGATGGACAGCCTTCCTGATGTCCAAAGAAGCCACCAAGAAAAACACATTGATAGACTTCTAAATGCCCTATCATGTAATAATTGTTTCTATGTCAATTTCTTGAGGCCAGATTTCTTCATCATCCAGAATAGGCATATTGAATAAATGGCACACAGGAAATCATATACCCAGGGAGAACTTTGCTGAGAACTTCTATCTCAGCAATAATTCTTCACAAAGATCATGACAGGTTTAAGATAGAATCAAATCTCATTGACATTGGTCTAATTTATAAGCCAGGATTATATTTTCTGTTGGGGGAGAGAATCCTATACCTCTGCGAGTCTTCTATACCTGACACTGTATATGTGTAATTCAAGGACTCAAGTGAAAGATAATGAAGGAGAAAGATCGGAGGTGAGAGGGGCAATTAGTCCAGAAGACTAAGCAGTCAAGATAAAAGCTAGCCATTGTCTGCCAGCTTCCCAAGAGAAAGCCAAGGATAATGAGTGTATGGAGTTTGCTTTGGTTTCCTGAAGTCAACATCCCAGATAACAGATATCTCTCTCTCTCTCTCTCTCTCTCTCACACACACACACACACACACACAGAGTCTGAGTCCAAAAGTACATTTTATTTTGTTTGTTTAAACTCAGGATTTTCCCTTTCACTTTCTTTGCTTCCAGGACACTCTGCTTCACTAAAAACGTGTTCCACTGGAGTTAAAGTGTTTGAAAACCTTAGGTACTTGTAGATCATCATCTCAGTAGACTCTTGGAGGTGACCCTTTGCTAGGGGACAAGAAGATTGCCATTAGTAGAGTCTGAGTCAGGCTGGGTTCCCCTACATGTTATCTGAGTGGCTTAGTCCATGTTGTGGTGTCATTGGGCATATTCTTGCCATCCAACACATATTGCAGATACCTGTTACATGACAAGCATCGTGTTGGGTGCTGGAAGTCCAGTGGAGGGGCGAGGGTAGAAATTGTGCCCCAGGGGGAGCTTAAATGAAAACAACAATCTTATTTGCACCTACACTGGGCAGTATCTTCACTGTTGTGTCTGACATGTATTGAGAGTGTTCCTGACATGGCAGAGTGGGAGTGGACTTCACCTCCTTGTGCCTGTACCCAAGGGTTACTGGTGAATGAGCAGGCACTCCGGTGCCCTGGGACCTGCTTCTGCTTCCTCCACGTGTGGCTGTGGACAGGACAAACCCAGAGCTTCATTTCCCTCCTCCCTCAAACCAGGGTAAAGTTCACCCTGCCCCCTCCCCTTGGAGGCAGGGAAAGAACACCCAGCCTGAAGGGTCTGTGGAAAACCTGAGGTCCTCCAGATGGACCTCTTGCTTGCTAGTAGTTGTAGTAGACACTAGAGAAAAGTCAGGAACCTTCACATCTGGAAAAGTCATCTTTTCTTTTGCTGTAAAGCAAAAGATCCTCCCAAGAATATGATCCTCCCAAGAATATGGTTATGTCTGCTCCTCTCAGCCCCAACCATAGCCCCTGCCAAAGAACAGACACTTAACTTGATGAAGGAATGAATAGACTTTGATGAAACTGTTTGGACATTGGGAATTCATCATATTGGACACGTCTTGTTTGCCACTTATCTAAAATAAACTCAAGGAGTTTAAGTTATCTGCTCAAGGCCATCCAGCTGTCATTCTGAGCTGGTACATGCAGAGAGCTGACACTCCTTGTTAACTCCGCTATATGGCCACCTACACAGGAGAGAGTTTGCACTTCAGAGCTAGTGTTCATCAACAGTGAGTGTGTGCTTGATGTAGCACACAATCTATAAGTAAGGTTCTTGTCCCCAGGGATGGGGTTTTGTGAGTTATTAGTGTGTCTCTTACAGCCAAGTTCCTTCTCATGATCCACTAGGAAAATTTCAGTGCACCTTGGTACACAGTTAATTCTGGATTATTTGGAGTTTAGAGAAGATGGACTCCCCAGGCCTTCCTGTGTGGTCCTGTGTGCTCAGGTTGCTGTGGACCTGTAGGGTGTTGAGCAGCATAACACTACTTAGAAGGGCTGTGCTCCGTGCTCCAGAAACTTATACTGGAATGTGAAGGTGGACCCCATGATCTGCTAGGACTCAGATTTCTTCCTAAGCTTGTCCATTCCCATTCTTTGACTATAGTAGTTTGACCTTTCTCTGCTTATATCTTCAGCTTATCTAAATACCTCATCATCCCTCTTCGAAACTGTGTGTGTGTGTGTGTGTGTGTGTGTGTGTGTGTGTGAGAGAGAGAGAGAGAGAAAGACAGAGAGACAGAGAGACAGAGAGAGAGAGTGAGAGAGTGTGAATCAGGCTTGGGATTAGGATATCAGCATTGTCACTTAGTTTTTTTTGCCTAAGGCTGGCAATTTATCACTTGAGCCACATCTTCACTTTCAGCTTTTGCTAGTTAGTAGAAGATAAGGAGTTTTTTGAATTATTCTTCCTCGGACTGGCTTCAAACCTTAGTCCTCACATCTCAACCTCCTGAGTAGCCAAGATTACAGATGTAAGCCACCAATGCCTGGCTGATATATTCTTTCTAATTAGACAAATACGAAACTGCCAGTTTTTAGATTTCTTTTTTCTTTTTTTTGGGTCCGGTCGTGGGGCCTGAACTCTGGGCCTCGGCGCTGTCCCTCAGCTCTAAATGATATATTTACATTGCTTGAAATACAAGTCATAGCAAAAGGTATGTGGTGAAAAGTCTCCCCTTCCAGAACCTCCCTCCCAGCCCTTCATTTCTCTTTTTTTGTCAGAAGATCCATGTTCTTCATTCCTTGGATGGATGGCCATCCAGAATACATTCTGTGTATACATTCACACAAATTATCATTTACATTCCCATGTGCAGGTCCATTTATAGGCACAAATAGTTGTTTCTTATACCCACTTTACAGCTTTCTTAATTTCATGACATCTAAATTATTGTGACAGTTAATTCATTAAAATATTTTTTATCCTTCCTGTGGCTGCCTAGTTTTCCATTGTATGATGAGACTGTAACTTAATCAGTTTGCTCTGATGAGTATTTAGCTTTTTTCCAGTCTTTTGTGACTGTATAGTTTTGCAGTGCACAGTCTGGTGCTCATTTCATTTTTGCATACATGAGTTTATCTGAAGGATACATTCTCAGAATGGGAATTGCTGAGCTACAAGGCATATGCATTTATAGATGTAAAATATTGCCAAAGTGCCATCCAGAAAAGAGGTCTACATTTTTACTACCACTACAATATATGTAAAGCTGCAAATTTGTCTATTTCTTCTTGTTCCTCTCCAGTTTAGTCATTCAGTGTTTACTTTGTCAATAAGGTGCATACAAAGTGGTGCTGTATGCTGATTTACCCATCCCTTTAACTTAAGTGAGGTTGAGTGACTTCTGCGTTTAAGAGCTATTGGATTTCTCTCTCTGTCAACAATCTTTGTATCCTTTGCCTATTTCGGTTTACTTTGCTGTGTCCCCTTGTTTTTCTTTCTGTTAATTGATTTTGGAAGGAATGCTTTGCATATTAGAATTAACCCTTTGTCTTGATAGGAGCTGCAAATATTTTTCACATTTATGTCTTGGGTTTTTGTTACTCCCCCCCCCTTTTTTTTCCTGTATCCATTTCTTTTCATATGACTTCTGGGATTTGGGTCTTACTTCAGAGTTTTTCCCAATCTGAGATTGTTAACTGTGTGTGTGTGTGTGTGTGTGTGTGTGTGTGTGTGTGTGTGTGTGTGTGTGTACATACGTGTACACATGCTGCTACTAGGGCTTGAACTAGGGGCCTGGGTGCTGTTCCTTAGCTTATTCGCTCAAGGCTTACTACAGTCTACCATTTGAGCCATTTCTTCACTTCCAGCTTCTTTGCTGTTTAATTGGAGATAACATTCCTATAGATTTTCCTGTCCAGACTGGCTTCAAATCCCAATCATCATGTAGATTTCAGTCTTCTGAGTAGCTAGTATTACAGTTATGAGACACCCGTGCTTGGCTTGTTGATAATTTTTGTTTGTTTTTAATTCTCCTATTGATCAATTTTTCCAGTATATGTGTGTGTGTATATATATATGTATAGATGCATACATACATATACACATACAGTTTACCTTAAATTCTTTCAGTCATCCAGAATGTATGCTGGTGTAGTTTGAATTACAGACTCTCCCTTCTTTTCCCATGCAGCAGTTACTCACTTTTGCCTTGCCTTTAATTTGTAGCTTTGGTGTTGTCCAAGTATTTCTTACACTTTTGCAACTTCAGATGACAGATAATATCCCAATGGGGCAGAGTGATCCAGGGAGAAGACAGTCATGTTCAGGTTATACCATATGTGGGTACGGATACAGGCCTTGCAGCTTTGGGCAGCTGACTTGATCCTCCTGAGCCGTTGTCACTTCACTTTGAAGATGTGGTTGATAATACCACATCTATCCCTTGGGTGTGACAGAGGTAATGCCGATGCACTGCCTGTGGGGGTCTAGTTCAGTAGACACTTGATAGCAGGGGCTGTTGTTACCACCATCCTAGCTATATGGAAGATGTGTTCCTTCCCTGGGCAGCCATTCTTCAGTCACAGCTGGTGTTTTGGAAATCACCCTGGCAGGTTCCCTGCTGAAGCCAAAGGGCATTTCAAACACCCTGGTAAGAACGAGGCTGGCATTTGTAGGGCCATATTCATAACCTCTGGGCAGATGGCCAATTGTTAGGGTGTCCATAAAAATAAAATTGCATTTGTTGGCTCACGAAGGTGGCCTGATTCTGTGGTTTGGCTTTGTAATCTGATCTATGACAGTAACAGCACTAATTGTTCTTTTGTACTATCTGGGTACCTGTGATGATATGGGAAATATTGTACGCATTTATTTAAGAACCCAGCTCCAATCCTGTTGTACCTGTGGAAGTTGTTGAATTTGGTGCCAAACTTAGCTGCCTAGACAAAAATGGACTCCTTATGTATGTGTATATGCTGGTTCTGGGGCTTGAGCTCAGCGTCTGGATGCCATCCTGAGCTTCTTTTTTGCCCAAGGTTAGTATTCTACCTCTTGAACCATTGCTCCACTTCTGGCTTTTTAGTTAGTTTATTGCAGATAAGAGTCTCAGGGACTTTCCTGCCGAAGATGGCTTTGAATCACAATCCTCAGATGTCAGCTTTCTGAGTAGCTGAGATTACAGGCATGAATCATGGTACCTGTGAGCTACCTGTGCCCAAGCTGATTTTTGAAGTTAACATCTGTTTGTAAATGCATATCTTAGGACTGAGAGCTCAATAAGGAAATTTGTTGTGGTTGCATTCCACACCATCTCATGTCTTTTGATGATCTAGATTTTATTTTTCTCTGCAAACTTGCTTTTCCCTTAAGCTTTTCAAATAGCTCTCCTCTTCTCCCTAAGCTCAACTTCTTTGATCATCTTTAGTTGATTGCTGCTGTTTCATTGTGTCTAAAAGAACTCCTTCCATGTCATTCCATTTTCAAAACTGAAAATGCCTTTTTTAAACCTTTTTCTTCCCCAGCTTCTCAGTAACAATCAATAATTCATAAATCTTCTCCTGGCTGTCTTATTAGACTTTTCTTTTCCCCCTTTTGATTGCTTTTCTTCCATCCCAAGTGTGTTTCTAGACTCTTGCTTTTCTTAGATGAACTGTGAAACACCGAAGCCATCCTTATCTATCAATTTGGGAAACTTGCTCTGGTTTTACACAATAAATAATCTCTCTAGTCAACAGCAGCCCACAGGTATGTATGTGTTGAATGTTTTGCCAGGCTCAGAACAGGAGTGGGGAGTTGCCTGCTGCAGAGGTCTGCTTCCTGTGGGGGAGACAGGGACACAGAAGCCAACAAATGGGCTTGTTTTCGTCACTGGGTATTGAGACTACATAGGTCATGTGCTAGAAATGACAAGGCCTGGGAGAGGAGTGCTTATTCCTTCTCCTTCTAATTCATTCACTTGTGGTCTGGTTTTAAAGCATGAATTTTGTTTTCTCTTTAACTTTTATGTTTACAGGTATGTTCTTATAACCTAGCAATCCTTCCTCCCCACCACACAAACACTTCATTATGCCTCATCCCTCAGAAAGCCAACTGCCCATTTTTAAGAATAAATTATGTTATTGAATTGCTTTCTTTTTCATCATCTTATGCTTCCTTTCTGATTCATAACTTTTTAGCCATACTGAGGTTTGAACTCAGGACCTCATGCTTGGTAGTCTGGTACTCTACCACTTGAGCCATGTCCCCATATCTTTTTGCTTTACTCATTTTTCAGATAGTGTCTTGGCGTTTTGCCTACGGCCAGCCTTGGACTACAATCTTCCTACCTATGCCTTTTGGATAGGTAGTTAGAAGACAGTCAGGTAGCATCACCCCCCTTTTATTTGTAGAGATGGTTCTCGCTAACTTTTATCCTGGACTGTGGTTCTCTCCGTCTCTGCCTCCCAGTTTTCTGGGATTACAGACAAGCCCATACATCAAGCCCTTTTCTGATTCTTGACATTTTTCTTTGTCATATTTTATATAAACAAATATCATCTTTAGTTATTCTTAAGACTAAAAGACATTTCTACAAAATAAATCTTATGTTTTGACATCCTAGGGTTCAATTCTCAAATGAGTGTCTGAGTAAGAATGCATGTTGGTATACAATGCTGGTGTGTGTGTGTGTATGTGTGCGTGCACGCGCGCGTGCATGTTTTAGGGATAGAATGAAGCCTTTGTGCATTCTAAGCATACACAGAGCACTGAGTTATGCCCCCAGCCCTTCAGTTGTCTCTAGTAAAGAGCTGAACGTGGTGGTATACTATGAGATTTGTGATTTTAGGACAGGAAGGTGACTAGTGAAGACACAAGGACTTTGCTCAGAGCAGTCTCCCAGGGTTAGCTGGTGGAAATCTTGTTGCTTTCTGGTTAACTGTTTTGACCTGAAAATGAATTCTCAGTGTTGTTTTTTTTATTTCCAGGGATGACTCTGTTCCTGAAGACAACATCTGGAGGGGCATCCTCTCTGTTGTCTTCTTCTTCCTTATCATCAGCGTGCTGGCTTTTCCCAATGGTAAGTGATGTCTTGTGCTGTCACATTTCCCCTGCGCATCCTGTACTTGTGACTTTTTTTTGAGACATGAGCCATTTAGAAGCAGAAACTGGAAGATGGAGAAAAGAATAAACTGGGTTTTATATAGTGGTCAGAAGCCCAGGATTTGGAGGCAGTCTTGCTCTGCCACTGCTTCCTACATTTGTGACTCCATTGAAGCCCCTGGCTTTCTTAGTGTTTCAGTTTATCTTTTGTGAAATGGAGATAACAAGGAGGTACTGTTGTGAGAGATAGCTAAATTAATACATGTAGAATCCCATGTATTAGTATCTTTTCCTTCTCTGCAACAAGATACCTGAAGCTGTGTGCTTTGTAAAGAAAAGAGGTTAATGGAACTCCCAGTTGTTTTTTTTTGTTTGTTTGTTTCTTCCAAGTTGCTTTCTTTTTTTCTTAATCCTTCCTGCACCTTTCCCTAGAACATTCTATACGTATATGTCCTCTGATCATTTTTAAATAATCATTTTTGTGTTATATTTTTCTTTATACCTCTGATATTTGAGAATTATTCCAGTTTTAGAAACTAAACATCCAGCACCACATTTCTGTCTCTAGTGAGAGTCCCCTTGGTTTCACGTGTAGCCGTGGCATAGTGGAAGAGATACATGGTGAGACCTGAAGCCAGAGAGACTAGGGAGGGGCCAGAATTGGTTATTATGTTAACAAGGGTCCCAAGAGAATTGCACTGATAATTTTTTGAGGGCAACACCACCAGTAATCTCCCACCTCTTAAAGGTTTCATCTGTTAGCATTGCCATACTTTGAGGGGCTGGGAAGGTGGCTCAGTGGTAGAGTTCTTGCCTTGCATTGTCATACTTTGAGAGCAAATTCCCAGGGAGAAACCACATCAAAAACAAGCAAACTTTGCCCAGAGATTGACAGGTTATGAGCTTCCAATAAGCTGTTCTTTCCGTTGCTGTTATTTTTGTCAGCTGAGTTATAAAATACTCAATTATTGCTACTCACCTTCTCCCCACTAAGGAGTATTAATTAAATATTTCATTGTCCCAAATAGCCTATCACAACTAACTTTGCTGATTATATTTTGTAAGATGAATTTTTATTGTCAGGAAAAAAAGATAGTTGATTAAGCTGAGTGCCAGTGGCTCAAGCCTGTAATCCTAGCTACTCAGGAGGCTGAGATCCAAGGATCACAATTCAAAGCCAGCCCAGCAGAAAAGTCTGTGAGACTCTTATCTCCAATAAACCACTCAGAAAAAGCTAGGCCTTGTGGCTCAAGTGGTAGAGTGCTAGCCTTGAGCACAAAGAGGTTCAGGGATGGCTCTCAGGCCCTGAGTTCAAGCCCCAGAACTGTCAAAAAAAAAAGATAATGATTACCATGAATGTCCCAACCTCCCAAACATGATTCTAGAGAATGAGGCAAAGCTTTTTTTTTTTTTTTAAACAGAAAAACAAGTTTAGTCTGCAGCCATGTTTTGACTTATACTTTTTCTCTGAATTGTTTCTTCCAAGTTCTTTTTTTCTTAATCCCTCCTGTACCTTTCCCGAGAGCATGCTATACATATGTGTCCTCTGGTCATTTCTAAGTGATCACTTTGTGTTGTGTTTTTCTTTATACCTCTGATACTTGAAAATTATTCCTGTCTTATAGGATCTGTTCCTCGGGCCAGCTCAGGTCCCTTCTCACACCCTGGGCTAGAACTGGGCCTCATGCTTCCCTGTGCTCCAGTCTATCTGGAGGACAGGAATTCACAACTCAGAGGAGCAGATGTTAAATGGGTGTGAAATGACTGAGAAAGAGCAGTTGCTAGTTTTTACTTTCATGGCTTTAGACTTCCTCTGAGTTACTTGGAGAGGAGTAGACACATGACCATTAGCTAGTCTTTGCTATGACTAGGTGCTAGGGCAGCTCACTGTGTCCTAGAGGGAGACCAAAGGCAGCAAAGAGTATGAGTTTCTACTTCCTATTTCTCTAAGCTGTCTCTTGCCCCACCCGCTCCCCCCACACTCTCCTTTCACTTGTGGCTTAAAAAAAATTCTTATAAAATGCTATATCCATCCCAGTATAGCAAATGGCCCTGAAATGCAAGTGTAATTTTAACTATTTCACTACATCATGGAAGTGAAACAGAGAAACCTTTTGGAGGCAGTTTAGTTGAGAGATTTCTAGCAAACAACCTTCTGTTTCCTGCTTCGGAGATTGCTATCCACCACTGGTCCCACCTCCTCTACCCAGCCTTGTCCGTACCCCATGCCTGGCCCCAGCCTCCTCTCAGGAAGTACATGTTGACTTAGGTGATGAAGCAGAGCACTAAAAGGAAGCTTACCACTCTGTCTTTTCTCTTCAGTCTTTTCTCTTCATTTGACTTCTTTGAACTCAGAAGATCGCACCTTTTATTCTATTTGTTACAGAGTCTCCCTTATTATAACCCAGTCTGGCCTTAAACATAAGGTCTTTCTCCCTTCACCTCCCAAGTGCTGGGATGATAAGTATGAGCCACTATGCCTGTCCTAATCATGTCTTTTTAATGATAGAAAGTTATCCAGAAGATTTACTGTCTTCTAAATTAAAAAAGTATATTTATATAATATATAATATATATAACATATATAATAATATTACATGTGTATTTCCCTCATTATGTGACTTCAACTTCGGTACTATTTCTTTGAAAAATAGTAATTCATTCTTAGGTCTGAATATGCTTTCAGATAATTTTATTCTAAGTTTTTCTAAGTATTCTAATTTTATTCTAAGTTTAAAATAATCATTCTGAAAAGAAGAAGCAGGCTAAAAGGGCATACCTGGGTCTCTGGCTCAAGGTACAAATGGGTCATTGTTGGACAGGCAACTTCTTGTTTGGGTTAAAAAATTATACTTCCCCAAATTTTCATCCCTCATTATTTATTTACAAGTATAACCATTTCTGGTTAATCAAACATGATCTTATACTTTTTGAGATAGTTTTAAAAATGCTACTTTTCTCTCATGGCATGCTACCTCTTTTGAGATTAAACTTGATTGTAGTATCTGATGGAAGATTAATAATGGATATTAAGAAGTGGCAGTCTTTTGTTTCTGCTTCACCATCTGAAAGGTGTCCCATTTCTTCTATATGATAAATATTATATGTTATATAATATATATTTTATAATACATTTACTATATAGTGAATATATTATGTACATGTTAAATACCATATAAACTATAGAAAATATTTTATTACTATATTACTATATTTTATTAAAAATATAGAAAATAATTTAATTAACAGGATAGTTAATACATAATTTATTATATTACAATAAATAATATATTGCTTTACATATATGAATATATATTATGTATATTATATAACAAACATATTATTTTACACATAAAATATATCTATTTTATATTATATTATGATAATATGCATTTATATTATAATATATATAATTCTATATTTATAATATATATTAAATATGTCACAGAAGTATAAATATATAAATTATATAAGTATTTCAAATATATAATATATAGTTAATATAATATAAACTGTATTATATTATAAAGTATATTGTATTATACATTATTTTATTATAATAAAATAAATTTTATTACAATTATAATGTAAGATTATTTTATATTAAAATAATAAAGTAATAAAATAGCAATGGTCTTACTATAATAAAGCAATATAAAATAAAATTTATTAAATTAAAATAATAATATGCATTTATTATATACTATATATTATACACATAGGTAAATATAAATATATAAATTGATATAACTATATCCAATATTTTATATAGTTAAAAATAAGCTGCATTATATATACATTGCTTCTTAGAAGGTAGGTAGCTGTGACAAACCTCACAATTTAGGCTGGGTGGGAGTGGGGTGAGGCATACTTGATGAGTGTATGGCAGCCTGGATTGGATATGCGGTTGTTATACAACCTGAATTGGATATGATATCACCTACTAACAGTGCTACTTTATATCCCAGGACTTATTGTTACCCTTAGTGGGTGAAACCTTCTAGTAATTAAATAGCTGCTGACATCTCAAAAGGCATCCTAGTCCCTTTGCCTGGTCTTTCCTGTTTTCCCTCACCTTGCTCACGGATTTCAGTTCTTTCTAGTGTCACCAGCACTAAGCACGCTTCTCTGTCTCTCTCCAGTATACAACTGGCACTGAAACCAGTCCTGACTCAAACCTTGGACTCCTCCTTGCTTCTCTTCCTGAGGTGACCCTGCACTGTAGGTCATAGGAAGCTCTCAGAGTTCCTCACCACTTAACCTGCTGATTGAGTGCATCTCCACTGCAGGGACAGAGCCCTGTGGGCTGCATGGCCCAGTGCGATGCTCCTGCTTCAGAGTGGTGTCAGGAAAACTTGAAGGCTGTGTGAACAGGAGAGTCCTCTTTCTGCACTCAGGAAAGTGCTGCTGTAATCTCCAGGACTTGCTTGTGTCTGACATTCTTTCAACCTTGCTTCCTAAAAGAGTTCCTAGATTTTTACCATTTCAAAGGAGATAGCTATTTGTAGCCCTTCCTGTAATTCTCACTTATCTTAGAACTCAGCATTAAAAAAGAGTTGAGGGGCTGGGAAGGTGGCTCAGTGGTAGAGTGCTTGCCTCACATGCATGAGGCCCTGGGTTCGATTCCTGAGTACCACATAAGTAGAAAAGGCCGGAAGTGGCGCTGTGGCTGAAGTGGTAGAGCACTAGCCTTGAGCTGAAGAGCTGAGGGACAGCACCCAGACCCAGAGTTCAGGCCCCACAACTGACCAAAAAAACAACAAAAATAAAATAAAAAAGAGTTGAGATGGTAAGGGAGCTTGATCTGCTTTTTCTGTTTACTTTCTACTTTTAAACTTCTGAGTCTAGCCCTTTTCTATTTGTTAAAAATAATGTTGTTTCCCTGTCTTCACAGGTATCTATCTATTCTGCTTCATAGATATAATTTTTGACCAGTTCTCACCATCCAAGCCCTTCCTTCTGCCATCCATAGCTCAGGAAGCAGATGTGTCTGGATGAAGCAGAGTATTACTGTAGACACTCAGCAGTGGAGTACATTTGGATTTTGGTGGATATTATAAATCGAGTTCTTGAAATGAGCCTGATTTGTCAAAAGAAAGTAGTTTAAAAATGAATTCCAGAACAAAAATTAAAATGTGATGGTTGCCTAGGAAAGATTAAAGGTTGCAAGCAACAGAAGTTGGCTCTACGTGTTAAAGGATGTGGATAGACTCATCTAGTAAGGAAGGCTTGGAAACCAGGGGCCAGGACAGACTTTTAGGAATAGATTTCTCCTGCCAGAAAGGTGGGAAACAAGCTCAGGTGCCCTGGACATGTGCAGTTCATAATGTTGGCAATTCTCAAAGTGTAGAAAGACCTGGGAACCCCAAACAAGAACCCCCAACAAGAAAGAGCATTGCTTTTTATGGATCTGTGAGTTGTAACTTTGCAGTTAGAGATAACATTGCTTTGTAGCACAAGGCCTTAGCTTACTTGCTTCTTTCCTTTTATGAGTATTGGTGTATCCCTTGCAGCAAAGGTAAGTTTTGTCCTGTGATATGTTGGATTTCATTTGTGTGGAATCTAGGTCATAAGAAAAAGCCACTGTACTAGCCTGTTCCAGGGACCTCGGTTGTTGCTGTTGTTGTTGTGGGTTTTGTGTGTGTGTTTCCAACACATAGGTTTGTTCTTTTTCATTTTTCAGCCATCCATTGAGCTTCTCCCCCCCTACCCACTTTCTCTTTCTCTCACTCCCTGCTTAGATTCAGACATAGACACACACCCACACCTGCAGATACTGTCCTGAACCCCCTTCTCTGTCAAAGGGGCAGCCAGATTTCCCTTGAGAAGCAGAATGTGTATTACATATGCCAGAGGCCAGCCTCCTGACCTCCTCAATGTTACAATGTTGTTACCATGGGAAGTTATGTTCCCACTTTTGAAAATAAATCTTTACAAAACTTTCTATGCAAAGTGGAGCCTGTGATGATTTCTGTAACTAACTGTCATAGTGTGGGTAAAACATTCCAACCTTGACTTTGACCCTAGAGTGGAAGGCAGGAAGAAAGGGAGGGAGTGAAGGAGGGAGAGAGGAAGAAAGGAAGGGAAGGGAAGAAAATGGAGGCCTTTTTGCTGTTCAGGTAGATCATCGGGGTTTTCTTCAGTTTTCTCCTGTTTCAAACCAGTTTATTCTTTCTGACTTCTTGTGTTCTATCTGCAGGTCCATTTACAAGACCCCATCCAGCCTTATGGAGAATGGTTTTTGGTGAGTTGCATTAGTAGATGCAAAAAATATATTCTTAAAATTTTTTTTTCTATGTGTGACATCACAGTTATACTTAACCATTCTGCAGTTAAACTTTGTGTTTGTTTTGTTTTTACTTTTTTAGTGTGCCTAATACAGATTTTTTTTATTACATGTCTTTGACAACAACTTTGGTGTTGGTTTTAATGTTCTCCACATACCGGCTCCTCTCCACTTGCCCTTTTTGATGTCATGGCTCTGAGTGTGCACAGGTTTGACTCAAGCAAATTCCCCTCATTTTCCTTTGTGCCTCCATCCTCTTAATACCCAGAATGTTAGTCTTGTCAGCTTGAGGGAATGCAAAAACAACAGCAACTCAGCCTCCTCAGCGCTGTGAACATGAGAGAATTCTGACAAAGAGCCCTTATCTGAACTAGTTTATATATCAACAAGCATGTCAGTACTATCTTAGTTTCATTTGATTTTTTTTTGAGTTCCAAAAAGGGAAATTGCCTGAATATAAAATAAATCTTCAAAAAATTCGACTGTTTGTCTTCATCTTACTTAAACAAGACATCAGATACAATTATTTTAGGCTTGGGAAATATGATCTCGTGTAAAAACGTTAAAAGGATTCTAAAGAATGGTTATTTTGCTAAGTGCTTCCTGTCTTTCAACTTTCAGAGATCCTCATTCTCTGAGTTTATTGGTGGATTTTCATTCATTATCTCCTCACTGCAAGTGGCAGTGTGGCAGACCCTGCTGGCCGATGGGCCTCCATGGAGGATCACACACACAGGATGTGCCCTGCGTGTCCTTGGGATCCACCCTTAAGTCAGGGGAAGAAAGATAGCTATAGTGGACAAATTTTAACAAATCTTATCAGCTGTCACCATTGTTGAGAAGTTAGTTAAAGCTGGGTGAGGGGCACTCACGGGTGACTGCTTTAAAGCTTGAGTAGGAAGGGGAGGCTTAACTGAAAATTTGGCAGCAAAGAAAGCCCAAGACATCTGGGAGACAGGCCTTCCAGCCAGAGAAAGGCTGCTAAACTGGCCCCACAGCTAGGAAGATCTTTGCATGTTCCAAGCCAGCATGGCCTGGGTTTATTGAACACAGAGAATAGTTAAAAGGGAACAGTCAGAGTTGGCAGGTGGGGGTGGTGGAGAGGGGTAGGGAAGGGAAGGGGAAACAAAGGAGGAGGGAACAATGCTTGATAAGAAATGTACTCACTATCTTGCCCATGTAATTGTAACCCTTCTGTATGGTATTTTCACAATAATAATTAAAAAAAAAAAGAAGCTTCTGAGGGTGTGGGCCAGGTGGGGAAAAGGGTATGTACATTGGGAAATCTCAGCAAAGTTTTTCCCAGAGGAATGGTGCAGTTGCATGTATATTTTTAAAGAGTCCTGGCTGTGTTATACTCACAGTCCACAGACTGTGTATTGCTGCTTAAAGTGTTAAGTTACTTTCAATTCGTTTGGCACTTGTGAGGTGGTTTTTGTTTTTTGTTTTTTTCTTGTTCTAATGGTCGATCCATTGTAGCTATTGAGCAGTTTATGTCTTAATTTGAGAGCTTTTCTGGAACGTGAAATCCTTTATTAATCTGATAAGACCTGTAGACCTTTCCCCAGGACCTGAGCCAAGTTTGGGGTGTTATGTTCCAAGGCCATGTATATGAGTGTCTGCATGCCCACTGCTATGTGACCTGTGCACATCCTACTTGTGTTGTCCAGACCTTGAAGCCCAACGAGAATTCAAGCTTAAGACCTTTTATATCACAGAATGTTTCTTTCTCCCTCAAAATAGTCATTTTCAAGGACATAAAGGGACTTTAAGGTGATAGCTTATAACAGTGACTGGTACATCAATGTAAACCGAAGGCAATTGCCCTAATCACATGCCTAAAAATTTGTATTCCTGGCCTCAGGGATGCATATAGTGTGGATCATTCCTGGTCTTTCTTGGCCTCCCTGCCCTCCCTGAGGACCTAAGAAGCCCCATTGGGCAGCTTGCACTGTAGCACTTTCTGGAAAGTGGGGCCTGCCATGGCTGTCCTTTTCTGGGGAGTGTCTCTTTAGGATTGCAGCTGAGCCTGTGCTTGGGGCAGCTGTGCCCTGAGGTCACATGTATTAATGTAATGTTTTCCTTCTTACAATCTCAACTGAAAAAAGTGGGAATGCCCCCCGCCCCCTGTGCTTGACTTTCAAATCTTTCTGAGATATGGTGCACAGAGTTTGAGTTTTTTGAAATTGAATTCCCATTCTTTTTTAGTTGACATGGTACATGGTTATTAGGTTAGCAATTGTGAAGTGCCATGACAGGAATATGAAGCCTGAAAAGGCTAATTATTAATATGGAGGGCAAATCTAGGACCAGAGGCCCCAAGTCCACTACCCATGGTGCACCCAGCGAGACCCAAGGCTGAGATGTCCTCAACCCAGCTTGAGCCTGTCGGCTCCTTTGGTCTCCTAAGATGTTTCCTAGGTCACCTTATGTCCTCCTCATTTACCCCATGGTGGCTTCCCGCTTGTCACTTCACTGCCACTTGCTCATCCCCTCTCTGCAGGCACCTGAGCCATATTGTCACAGACATTCCTTGTGGAACCTCCCCACAAGCCCCACATAACCTTGGTGGCCAATCTTTCAAGGCTCAGTTCCAATTTTGTTTGTTCAATGACAGTTACACTGATTTCCTCTCAGTCTGACTTAGGACTCCGAATCAGCCTCCCTGGTTAAAAGAAAACACCTGGATTCGGATGTGGCTCAAGTGGTATGACACTTTCCAAGCCAGGCCTTGAGTTCAAACCCTAGTATCAAAGATACCTGGCTAAGGTCTCCATGGACAATGTTGCAGTAATCACACGGATTGTATTCAAGTCCATGTGTGTTGTGTATCACTGCTAAACACAAACCTACTTTTGTTTCTGCAGGACTCAGCGTGCTCTACTTCCTGTTCCTGGTCTTCCTCCTATTCCTGAATTTTGAGCAGGTCAAATCCCTAATGTATTGGCTAGATCCAAATCTTCGATATGCCACAAGGGAAGCAGATATCATGGTATGTATCTATCAGTGGCACTGGAGAGAAGTGGGTAGACTCTTGGGTGTACGTGGTAGACCTGGCATTTTAAGTTGGTTCTCTCCATGCTTCCTGTGTACAGAGTTAAATCATGGACTTTCAGGTGAGCTGTTAGGTTGCATGGTTTTCAGAAGTGATATGATCCAGGGAAATGTAATCTTGTCCTGAAGGGAAGGCACATACATTAAGGAAAGTAAAAACGTTTTTCTCAGACTTGTGCCTAAACTAATATTTTTTGGTACTGGGGTTTGAACTCAGGGCCTTGTACTTGTTAGGCAGGTACTACACTACTTGAGCCCCAGCCCCAGCCCTTTTTTGCTTTACCTATTTTTCAGTAGGGTCTCAAGTTTGTACCCAGGGTTGGCCTGGGATTTGAACCCTCCTACCTATGTCTCCTGCTCAACTGGGATTATAGATATGAATCACCAAGTTTGTCTTATTGCTTTAGATGGAATCTTGCTAGCTATTTGTCTGGATTAGCTTCAAACCACAATCTTCCTAATGTCTGCCTACCACTCGCTCCCTCCCACCCTCCCTCCCTCCCTCCCTCTCTCTCTCTTTCTTCTTTCTTTTTTTTCTTTCTTTCTTTGTTTCTTTCTTTCTTCCCTCTCAATATCTTTATCCTTCTTCCTCCCTTCTCCTGTCTTTCTGTCTCATTCTCTTTCTCTTTTTCTCTCTCTTTCTCTTTCTCTTTCTTTGTGTATGTACCAGTACCAGGCTTGAATTCAGGGCCCCATGCTCTTGCTTAGCCTTATCTCAAGGCTGGCTCTCTACCGCTTGAGCCATATCTCCAGTTCTGGAATTGTAATTGGAGATAATCTCAAGAATTTGTCTGTTTGGGCTGGTTTTAAACCGAGATCATCAGATGTCATCTTCTTGAGTAGCTAGGATTATCAGCATGAGCCACCAGTGCCCAGCTTAACTTCAGTTTTCTTAAAGGACAATTAAAACAAAGACAATGCAAAAGTTATAAGTAGCAAGAAGAACAGTTTGTTGTAGATTTCTTATTCTAAAGTCATGAATGGCAAAAGATGATTTAGTAGCTTACAATGATGTAATTGTATTAACCTTCCATTACTGTAACAATACCTGACACAATCCATTTAGAAGGAGGAAAAGTTTGTTTTTGTTCACAGTTTTGGAGATCAGTTGGCTGTTGTCAGCTGACAGGCGTCATTTGGTTTGTGGCAAGGCAGCACATTGAGGAGCACATAGCAGGAAGCTGCTGTTCCTCCAGGCAGCTGAGAAGCCGAGGGATGACATCCCACAGTCCTCTGCAAGGGCATACTTCCACAACCTAAGAACCTCCCACTTAGGCTCCACCTCTTAAAGGTTCCCCCACCTTCCTATAGGAGCAAACTAGGTACCAAACACTTAACACAAAAGCATTTGGAGGACATTGCAGCTCCAAACCACAGTAGTATTGAAAATGATGATAGCAGTTCCTGGTTCTCCACTGGTCACTTTATTGATAGTCCATATAAACCTGTCATACGTGTGCTCAGTGTTTGTTATCATCTCATTGAGGAGGAAATGGAAGCTTTTAGGTTAAGTATGTCACTCAGAGCTCAAGCTGCTATCTCTCTGGCTTCAAAACTCCATTTCAGTTCTGCTAGTTACAATTATAAAAAGTACTAGCATATTCGCAAGAGCCTTTGAAAATTGAAATTGGGAGGAAGATATTCCAGATAAAATATTTTCCCAGGCATCATTTTTAGGCCTTTGAGCAAAAGTGATCATATTTCAAAGCAAACCAACTTGCAGATGGTTGTGCTGGTGCCCTGTTGATCTAGTTCTCCCAGCTGCGAGAAAGAGGCTGGATCCAATAACATACTTGACCTCTAGCTCTCTTAGTAATCTCTTATCACAGGAACATCTAAGTGTCACAATTATAACTGCAACTGGCTTCTGAAATCTAGTCTCCCATAATACCTACTTCTTCTTGCCAAACTAAGCAAAGCATGAGTGTATTAGATGCTTCTAGAGTTCTGATTGGAGCTGGAATGGCCTGTTCTCTCTCCCTCATCAGTTTTTACTTTCTGCAGGTCGTTTTTACACTTTTCTGTGGATAAATGCTTTCTATATTGCAGGACTTGTAGAAAAAAAGCTGTTGGTACAAGACTGAGAGTCTGTGGCTCAGGTCCTGGGGTATCTGTTCTCTGTATCCTTCACCCTGATACCCACTTACCTTGATAACTCTGGCCACTGAAACTCATACTCCCTTTGTCCTTAAATTTTGTTATAAATTAAAATGGTGGTAGGGAATTTTTAATAGTGGACAGTTTGCTTCTTTCTAAAATAATGATTCTGGCTGAAGGTGTGGCTCATTGGTACAGTCTGCTTTGGCATGAATGAAGCCTAGGTTGGATCCCCAACACAAAATAAGTCAAGCATAGTTCTTATTGTATTTTTTAAAAAATATGTATTCTGCCAGGCACTGATGGTTCATGCCTGTAATCCTAGCTACTTAAGAGGCTAAAATCTGAGGATTGATGTTGGAAGCCAGCCCAGACAGGAAAGTCTTTGAGACACTTATCTTCAATTAACCACCAAAAAGCTTAAGTGGGAGTATGTTGAGCCTACCTTGAGCAAAGAGACTAAGGGAGAACAGGAGGCCCTGAGTTCAAGCACATGTGCGCGTGCGCGCGCACACATGCACACACACACACACACACACACACACACACACAGAGCAAAAGTAGACACAGGGTAACTAGTGAAACATCTTTATAGTTTTAAGCTGGAGGTCATTATCCAGGTATATATTACAGTATCATCTGTACTTTATTATATCCCTGAAACATGTTACAATTTTAGAAAGCCATTACAAAAATGTGAACACTGCAGTGTTATCTATGGAGAAGAGGGTGGAGCCAGCAGGATTAGCAGGAGGACAGGTGGCAGCATCATCTTTACTTACCATTAAGTCATATACCTGACCACTCAGCCCATTTCCAGGTACCTGTTTCTTCAGGTTCTTAGACTTGTGCTGTGGGAAGCTATTGGGCTCTACTACTGCTGGACCTCTGTGTCTGGGCTCAGCATCCATGGAGTCATCCTACTGTAGCTCACAGATACTTAGAAACAATGTTTCTCTTGGATTATTTCTCCAGCAGTACAGTTGTAGCTATTTAGAAAGCATTTGTATTTTTAGTACTTCTTTAGATGAGAAGTACTCTGGAGATAATTTGAAGTATAGAAAAGTTATGTATAAAAAATGTGCACATTTTGTATAAGAGACTTAAGCATCCATGGATTTTAGTATCCCGGGGTATCCTGGCACTGGTCACCAGGAGACCAAGAGACAGCTATAAATTGTAGTATCCCCTAAGCCTTTCCCAGGACCAGGACCTCAGGTCATTCACTAGTACATCTGCTTGTTAATAATTCTAATGTTAGTATATACCACTGGCTCTTTGTATTTTTAAATGGCCTCCTGTAATTGAAGTGTAGAAGTGTCATGGCCTTCCCAAAACCACCTTCAGCCTATGTTGAGAGTAGTCTGACAGTAGACATCCCCAGTCTTGACCCTGTGTCCTGGTCTAGCCTCTGAGCCTCCTTTTCCAAAGCAGGGAGAGGGAAGGGAGGTTGAGAAATTTGAGGATAGTGGCACCTTGTTACTTTCTTTGCCCTGATATATGACCTGAGCTAGGATGTTCATGCATCAGCCTGGGAGTCCCTGTGACAGGAAAATGCTGTTGAGAATCTGAGAATCTCTGCAACGCAGTGCTGTTTGTGTGTTTTAAGCTTTGACTTACCCTTATTAAATCTTCTCTCATTTTCTCTAGATTTCCCACTTACACATAGTAATTTCCCATCCCACCACTTTTCGGAGGTAGATTTAAAAAATAAGTCCTTCTAGCTGTGCAAACTGCAATGCTCTCTATCAGAGAAGGAGATCAGATATGGTAGGATTCAGAAGAGAATGGGAAGCACTTACTCTTTTCTTCTCTTAGAAAGTGTTACTTCTAGATTTTGAGCCTGGCACACTTTGTAGGAATTTTTTTTCTATTTGGGTTGATAATAGGTAGATCTTTCCCACTCTTTTCTTTTCTTAGAAAGTGTTACTTCAAGATTTTGAGCCTGGCACACTTTGTAGGAATTTTTTTTCTATTTGGGTTGATAATAGGTAAATCTTTCCCAACGCTTACTATCAGATTTGTTTTGAGAAGAAAGGATATGAAAGGA
This sequence comes from Dipodomys ordii, assembly GCF_000151885.1. Classification (NCBI taxonomy): domain Eukaryota; kingdom Metazoa; phylum Chordata; class Mammalia; order Rodentia; family Heteromyidae; genus Dipodomys; species Dipodomys ordii. The sequence continues at coordinate 13,981,143 of NW_012267233.1, read as the reverse complement.
AGAGATTGCCTTGAAATGTGTATTGTCATATAATCCAAAGGTATCTACTTTTGTAAGTATATGGAGATTTAAAATTAGTGAGAAATATATGTCATAGTCAAAACAAGAAGATGGAACCAAAATTGTTTTAAAGCCTTAGAATTTTATAGTATTTGAATTCTGTAGAAGCTGGTGTATTTTTAGGTGGGGAATTCTATTTTCTTCCTATCTCTGAAGGTGGAATGATGGCAGTTCTGTGCTTCCAGTAGAGCATTTCAGGCTTTGTGTTTTCCTCAGAGTTCTATGTAACATTTACCCCCTCCCCCATTATTTTCATTCTTTGGTACTCAACTTAAAAAGTTTATTATGACCTCCTCTTTATATCATAATCTTTAGAAAAACATGTTAAATTTCTTTATCTACTGGAATTCTTTATATTTCTGTAACTGGCTTTCCCTTACTTGCCTTGTGGCCCAGACGAGTGGTCTGTGTAATGTGACTTCTTCAAAATGCCTTGAGACTTTGTAAAATTATTTTACTTCTCATTCTAGCCCAGCATTGCAATTCAGAGCCAAGTAATTATATGTAAACTCTAATACTTGATCATATTCTCCATGAATCTTATTTTAAAACTTTCTTAAAAATCAGGTACTGGTAACTCTTATCTGTAATCCTAACTACTCAAGAGGCTGAAATCTGAGGATCCAAGTTTGAAGCCAGCCCAGACAGAAAAGTCTGTGAGACTTGTATCTCCAATTAAATAGCAAAGAGAGTAGAAAGTGGGAGTGTGACTCAAGTGGTAGAACATCAGCCTGGAGCATAAAAGACCCTGAGCCCAAGCCCTAGTAACTGGGGCCCTAGTAACAGACAGACAGACAGACACACACACACACACACACACACACACACACAAATAAAGAAATGCAAAAAAAAAATTCAACAGTATATATAAACTTGGTGTCAGATCTTGTGAGTTCTTTGATTCCACACCTAAATCCTGGGAGGAAGTTGGTTTCTGCAATTCTGTTCATTTTCTGTTTTTTCTCTGTTCAACAGGAGTATGCTGTGAACTGCCACGTGATCACCTGGGAGAGGATTGTCAGCCACTTTGATATATTTGCCTTTGGGCATTTCTGGGGTTGGGCCATGAAGGCCTTGTTGATCCGCAGCTATGGCCTCTGCTGGACAATCAGTATCACTTGGGAGCTGACTGAGGTAAGAAATGGCCTGGGGCATTTCTGGACTCCATTCTACAATTTATGTGTATAGGAGGCAGAGTGGGCAGATAACAGGCACTGGGATTCAAAACTCTACTTACCATCCTATAAGAACATTGGATACTTTTTGTTGTTGTTGTTGGTTGTGGGGCTTGAACTTAGGGCCTGACCACTGTTGCTGAACTAGTGCTCTACCACTTTGAGCCATAGGTCTACTTCCGGTTTTCTGGTGGTTAAGTGGAGATAGGGTATCATGGACTTTCCTGCCTGGGCTGGCTTTGAACCAAGATCCTCAGATCACACCCTCCTGAGTAGCTAGGATTTCAGATGTGAGCCACCAGCATCTAGCCAGAATACATTTTTCATAAAAAAGAAAACTAAACAAAATCCTCATTTACTTAAGTCTGCCTTGATGCCATAAATCTTAAAGAATATTTTCATTTCTATGAAATCAAGCTAAAGAATGGAGTTAAAATCCCAAGTGAGATAAACAAATAGGAGGAATTCTGTGTATATGTAAGTCATTTTGCCCATATACTAGTTTCCAGTTTGGGAGAAATGGAACAAGGTGTTCAGGAATTACAAGGGCATCCAAAGCTATTTTTCTCACTGAAAACTGGCTTCCCAATATACTCCATTATCTGTGATCAAAGGTTTGTCTTATTTAACTAGTACAAGAGATATATTTTTGAGAATTTTAGCAAAATGAAATTTGGAGGCTGTGCTAGTGGTTCACACCTGTGGTCTAGCTACCCAGGAGGCTGAGATCTGAGGATCACAGTTTAAAGCCACACCAGGCTGGAAAGTCATGACACCCTTGTTTAGCTACCAAAGGGGGGTAGGGGGAGGGAACAAATGAAGCTGTGGCTCAAGTGGTAGAGTGCTAGCCTTGAGCACAAAAGCTCAGGGACAGTGCCTAGGCTCTGCATTTAAGTCTCAAGACCAGCACAAATGGAAAACAAAATCATTATTGTTCAGTTTTCTGTCATTATTAATCAGTCCCAAACAACAGATGTATAGTATAATTCTTGGTGTCAATCACTGTCTAAACCCTAACTTAGAGAAGTGTATTACTTAGATGTCTTCTGTCAATGTACCTTTCACCATGTTAGAAACTGAGAGTCTAAGGTCACTGCTGGCAAGACCACTTCCCTTTGAAGACTGTTTTGGAGACTTTCCAGTGACATCTCCTGCCTTCTCATAGTTTGTTGTTGATCTTTGGCCTTTCTGGACTTGTAGTTGCATCACCAAGATTGCTGCATTCTAGCTAGTATTTTTTCAAGCCTCCCTGGTGTTCTGTATATACAGACAGCAGTCATAATGGATAAGTGACTTACTCTACTCCATGAGACCTCTGCAATGACTCCACTTCCAAATTAATTCACTTCTGAGCAATTAGACATTAAGAATTTTGAGAAGATACGGTCCAACCCTTCCAACGCACTGCTCAATACTTTTCATATACAAATTTTCATATACCAAAAAAAAAAAAAGCTAAGACAGCAATGTATTATACTTGTCATACAGGTCAGTGTTAGCCAGGCTTGCAATCCGTTTACAAAGCCTGAATTCCTGCCCTTACACCACACTCTGCCTCAGAGACCAAGCCTTCTCTTCACTCAGTCACCACTAGGCAATGCACCTGGACCTCAGCCACTGTTGCCTATTTTTGCTCCATCTTACCCACCCTTCAGATTAGACATTCTGCCGTCCCATCTTCCCTTGTTCCCCTTCGTGTTGTGGTCCCCAGGTTATACCTGTAAAGTCCATCAAAATCTTCTCTCATTGCATCTGATCCTCCATTATGTCTTGTCTACAGTGCTTGTCTGAATACACTTTGTGGCCAAAGCAGATCTTCTTAGGCCTCAGATGAAGACCTTTTCCTCCTAGAAGCTCTTGAGCAATTAATTGTCCTTGGCTCTTAAGACAGAATCCCGACTTTGAGATAGCCTTTGAGGTTTGCGGGGAGTTGGCCACTGCCTCTCTGTCCAGCCTCACTGAACTCCTGCAGTCCAGCCATCTTTGCTTTCTCTATTTTGAAGACCTTGGGATTTTCCCCACAGAAGCCCTCAGCCAAGTAAAGTCAAGTCTCATCTGTGCTCCTCACCTACTAGCCTGCTGCCTCCAAGGCTCAGAATCTGAAGAAACACTCTCCCCACCCCAACATTAGCCAGATCCATGTTCAATCCTGCCCCTTCTTCCTTACATATCACAGACAATTCCTTCTGAGTGAATGAACACAGTTCCAACTCCTCACATTGGTTCTCAATGCCTATCTTACACTAGAATCTAGTACTTCCAGAGAGCTACTTTACTAGAGAGTATCCTTCCTGGTCATTCATAGATTTGGTTCAGAAAACATGTTGCTGGCTTCTGCTTCAGTATCCTGCTTCCTCATTAGGCCCAGATCCCCAGATCTTCCCTGTGACTTAGTTCCTGGGAGTGTACCCCATGGGTCTGGTCAGCTCTTCACCCAGTGCTTCCACTAGTGAAGAATGTAGCTATGAGCTATCTATCACCTGCCATCGCTGACTTGGAGCTTCTCAGCAGTATGCACCTTGAGAAGGAAACCTTATATTTATTTTTTGCTTATAGCTTGCAAAATGTTTTCATGGATACTAGTTTGACTTTGCAGTATTTATCCTATTACTTAAGAGGTCTGTGATGACAAGAGTTATTTCTTTCCAGAGAATTTTCTGGCATGGTCTTTCTAGTCTCACCTTCTTAAATTAGGCCTTCACACAGCAGGTCATGCTGCTCTGCACACAGCTCAGATACACTTTCTTTTTAGAGAACAGAAAGTTCCTAAAAGTAATCTTCCTGTTCCTCTTTCTGGAATGTTCTTATTCCCTAAGTGCCTTTTGAAATCAGTCATTTCCGATTTTAATTTTCCCACTTCAATGTGTCTTCCTTCAAGAAGCCTTTTCAACTTTACTTATAAATGAGTGTCTTTTGCCCCAGCTTTCTCTATACACGCCACTCTTGTAATACTTGCTTGAGCCAAGCCTAGTTTGTGATTTGTAGTTCTTTGGGTACACATCTGACTTTACCCCTTGAGATCAGCAACCTTGGCTTCCTTCTGTCTTACCACGGTGCACATAGTGTACGCCTAATAAAAATAATGTCATCAGTTTGTGGGAGATGTCCTGTTACGCTTCATTTCGAATCAGGGACAACCCTTCTGCTTTAGCAGTTCACTCACTGGTTTACCCACAAATGTATGGAATATTTCCAAAATGCACAGCTTGAATTCTCTCAAGCTGCTCATTTTGAGGATTGTGCCAGTACTTTGTTGTTGGGGACATACACTTTTTTAAGAGGCACTATTGTTTTTTGTTTTTGTTTTCGTTTTTAAGCCCAGTGTCAAGTAAAGAAAGCTGTTGGGATACATGTTGTTTGCAAACCATCTGCAAGACTCGGATTACAGACTTTGAACATAGAGAGGGGTGGGAGAGGAAAGAACACTTGCTAAAACCATGTGTGATTGGAAGGAAATGTGGCATTCTACGTGGCATCCCAGTTTTGCTTTTTTATTTTTATTTCCCCCCAACAATCTTCTCTTGTGTTCCTCAGCTTTTCTTCATGCATCTTCTGCCCAATTTCGCGGAGTGCTGGTGGGACCAAGTCATTCTAGATATCCTGTTGTGCAATGGAGGCGGCATCTGGCTGGGCATGGTCGTCTGCCGGTTCTTAGAGATGAGGACTTACCACTGGGCGAGCTTCAAGTGAGTCCTCTTCCTCTTCTTTTCAGGGTTATTCACACTGTTGTATAACATGTTGAAGTGCTTTGTGAGGAGTGATCTTAGGTGGGGTCTTTGATGATAAGGAATAAATTCCACATTAGCAATTGGAACTGACAAATAACTGTAATCCTAACTTCAACCATTCACCCAGAAAATGCTATCCTGTTACAACTTTCCTCTTTCTCATCCTGTATATGTAGAGGATTCAAGCCTTCCTTAATTTCAAAGTAATTCTCAAGTCTGTCCCTTCTCTTTGATTTCTGTTTGCCTCAGCCTGTGTCCTTGGAGTAATTAGTCTCTGGTCCCTAAGGGAAGCCCTCCTTCCCATCCCAGCCTTTCTCACTCTAATGCTTGAGTGTTACCCCCTGTGGTGGCTTCTTCTGGTCTTTAGGACAAATTGTACATCGTCCGTGGGCTGTGAGGGAGGAGCTTCCGATCTTCCCAGGTACCCAAGGCTTGTGACCATGCACCTACTCCTTGATCTCTTTACCTAGGATTTAGTCCATTTCTGGGGACCAAGCTACTCATCCTTTTTGTTGCTCACTCACTTTGGGAAGACACTTAATTATACTCATCTTCCCTATTTCCAAGGAGAGCAACACAAGTCACTGTTGTTACTTTATTCTGCTTGCTCCACCTTGCTTCCCAGTTTATAACAGGAATCTGCCATTTGATAAAGAAGAGAAGCATGGAAGTGATCATGAAAATAGTAATTGTTTTCACCACATTTAAAGTTTAATTTAAAATATGAGCCTTGCCCCATGTTATACTATATTGTTCTGAAAAATGATTTTACAATGCTTGTAATATCTCAACATATAGACAAACTCATTTCCTTTATGGTTCATTTGTTCTTTCAACGTTTTTTTTTAACTTCTATAAGAAGGCTACAATGAAAATTCTTAGACATATATCTTTGTGTGTATCATTTTTTGTAACCAAATTCTTAGAACCATGGTACACAGTTTATATTTTCACCTACTATTTGTGTATTTGTGTTTCCATTCACTGTTTCCTTGAATTTTTAAAAATTTTAGTCAACTTTATCCTATATAAAATGGTGTGATAATGGATTTCTAATCTAATATTTATTTCTCTTAGCACTGCTTTTTAGAGTTCTGGGATATTAACAATTTGTAGCTTTATTTTTCATTTTGGAATCTTCTTTTTAATTCATTATGTGGTAGATTTTTAAGTTAATACTCCAAACACTTTTTATTCTTTTATTAGGTAATGTGAACCTATATTTTCTTCTAATCTTTAATAGTGGTATCTTTTTTATTATTATTGTTCTTATTCTTATTGTTATAAGTAACTCACTTGATCTTCCTCAAATTTATTTCAGCATGTGCTATAAGGGTGAGATTTCACTTCACACTTATTGCCATAGCTAACTAATTTTTCCCATCCTTGTATTAATAATTCATTCTTATGATACTGTCTTGAACAGATTTCTTCATATTTTCTAAGGCAGTATGTGATAAGACATCAGTCCTGAAGGCCAACACTACAATTCACTTAGTCTCAAGGAGAGTGATACTGAAGCTCAAGTTTAGTGATTTTCCTGATGATCAGCTAGCTAGCAAACTATGGGATCCAAATTTGTACCAGGCTGACCTTCTCAACATGATATAATCCTTCCCATTTTTTTTTTACATTCATGCTTCATATTCAACATCAGAATCATTTTGTCAAGACTCCAAATTAGAAGCCCAATGACTATAATGAAAAAGTTTTATTTGAAATCCCATTAAATATGCAAATGACTATAGATTAATTTAAATTAAATTAATCTCTTCATTGTATTAAATACTCTGCATCTGATATGTGTCATATCTCATTTTCTGTTTTCTAGGTCTTTTCTTGTACATTTACCATTTTAAAATACAGGGCTTGGCTGGGCATTGGTGGCTCATGCCTGTAATCTTAGCTACTCTGGCTGAGATCTGAGGATCCTGGTTTGATGCCAGCCTGGGCAGGAAACTCCATGAGACTCTTATCTCCAATTAAGTACCCAAAAAAGCCAGAAGTGGAGCTGTGGTTCAATTAGAACAGCACTAGCCTTGAGCAAAAGAATTCAGAGACAGTACCCAGGCCCTGAGTTCAAGCCTCAGGACTGGCATAAAAATAAATACATAAAATAGAGGGCTTTCACACTTTTCATTTTTTTACCATTGGGCCGCAAATCTTTTTACTGCGATATTTCCCCCATATATCCTTATGATTAGAAGGCAGAGGTATAAAGGACTAGATCTTGTTTCTTTTACTGCTATGTTCTTTCCCTTTTAAAGAAAAGGTTTGTCATCTGCCTTTAGTACTTAGCCTACTGTCTGAGATATAAAAACCCTTTGCATAAATATTAATTGAATTTAATACCAGGTATTAAATGATGCTTACCTTAGATATCAGCTCTCCTGACCTAATATGCAAGAGCTAGAATCTGCACTCAGCTCTGAAGCTTTCAAAGCTAGTCTGGGTAAACCCTGGGACTATTTGTTTCTGTCTTGGGCATATGAAACTTTTTACTGAATGATTGTTAGGATTAAAGTTGAAAAGCTAAATGTTACTGTTTGTCAACTCCCAAAGTATGGGGAAGAAATAAGGATGTGGTGATCTGAGGTGTGTGGGTAGAGCAAGTATCCTTTTACCTAACACCCCCGCTAGAAGACAGCCAAGCAACGAGAAGTCATTTAATCTTTGTGGACAGCCAGGCTCCTAGGTGAATTCCAATTCACAAATGAAGATCTCTCCTGACTCCTGACACTAATGACAGCTCTGGACCCTGCCTGTCAGCACTGAAGTGTTCCCCTCTTGGGTGTGTCTCTGTCACCTTCTTTACTTGTGAAGAGCAAGACCTTGCTTTGGGTTGTTCAAATAGAAAAGACACTCTTCTATTTGAGCATTTGCTAGAATATTCTCAATACACATGTTTTTCCTTGCTGTTTGTATTTCCCTTGTCTTTGTATTTCTCTTGTCTCTGTGGATTTTCATTGGAGCCATTCTTCCCTTTCAGGGACATCCACACTACCACCGGCAAGATCAAGCGTGCTGTGTTACAATTCACACCTGCTAGCTGGACCTATGTTAGGTGGTTTGACCCCAAATCTTCTTTTCAGAGAGTGGCTGGAATATACCTTTTTATGATCATCTGGCAGGTAATTTTTTCAGATGCCCATAGCTATGGGGTAAAAAGCAACCAAAAAGCTTCTGGAAATTTAGAGTTAATGGTGGCTTACATCTATAATGCCAGCTAGATGTTTACAAGATAATACTACTCTGTAGCTGGCATATGGAATAATTAAGCCTAAATCTTTGTTTATGTGATATTGTAAAATATCAGTCTTTGAATTACAAACCAGAAACAGATGAGTACCCACAAAACATCATGCAAGGAATTAGGCATTGGATTGCTTTTCATTGTTTTTCAGATCATTTTCAAAACTAGGCACAGTGACTCATATCTGTAATCCTAGTTACTCAGAGGTCTAGATCTGAGAATCACAATTTAAAGCCAGCCTGGACAGCAATGTCTATGAGACGCCAGTTAGCTGCCCAAAAGCCAGAGGTGAAGCTGTGGCTCAAGTAGTAGAAGAGCACCAGCCTTGAGTAAAAAAAGCTAAGGAATAGTACTCAAACCTTGACTATAAGTCCTCATACCAGCACACACACACACACACACACACGAACAGACAAATTTTTTTGTTTTTTTTTTTTGTCAGTTGTAGGGCTTGAACTCTGGGTCTGGGCACTGTCCCTCAGCTCTTCAGCTCAAGGCTCTGATTTTCTGGTGTTTAAAAAATTGAAGAGTCTCACAGACTTTCCTGCCCGGGCTGGCTTTGAATTGCAGTCTTCATATCTCTGCTTCCTGTTTAGCTAGGATTATAGGTGTGAGCCACTGGTGCCTAGCTTTATTTTAATTTTTACTTGCTTTTAATTTTTGCACTTCAGGGGATCAAATCCAGAGCCTTGTCATGCTAGGCAAGTGATCTACCATTGAGCTCCATCTCCAGCCTGAGTATTTTTTTTAAACCATTCTAATTTAGTGCTTGATGTTCAGATTTGGGCATTACACTTTGGGCAATGTATAAAGAGCAAAATTGGCTCTCAAATATCTGTGGGAATAGGGAATGGGGCCTTTAGGATGTAGGTCCTACAGAGAGCTGTCCCAGTAGAGAGGAGCTGTACTTTGAAATGTGCTGTTACATAATAATAATAATCCAGATAGCCAAAAGGATTCTCATATCTCTGAAAACATCTCTGTTTTCTAGATACAGTCTTTTTTTGTATTGAGCCTCCTGTCCCCAAGGTATTTGTGCAACTTTTGGAGACTTACCAAAGAAAACCAGCTTTTGATTAAAGAATCTTTTCAGAATCATCAGAAATGTGGGTCAGGTGCCATGGCTCACTCCTGTTATCCCAGCTAACTTGGAAACCCCTAGAAGCAGTTCTTGCAGCTTCCATTTCTCATGTCTGCTTTTTATTTGTGTCCTTGAAGTCATTGTAATTGAAATGTACCTACCACTCCATTGCAATGTGTTTTCAAAGCACAGTGACCTTCCCGTGGTCTGTGCCCCTTGCTACAGGTGTGGAGACAAACCCTGGGTAGAGGAGACACATTGCAGAATGTGCTGAGGGCTCATTGTGGTGATCTGCACAGTGATGCTAAGCTTGGGGAATGGTACCACTGTTCCCAGGTGGGGCTTGAACCAAATGTTAATACCTGCATTTAATATCTGCATTAAGTGGCCAAAAGTCTGGTCCATCCCTGAGGTGTGCCAGCCACTACCTGGGCATTTCATCCTTCCTTAGAGTTGTATCTCAGGCTTCTTTGGATATAAGCTAATTTATCCATGGTTGGGCTTCTTTTAGACCTCACCTAATTTCTGTAATTTAAATGATTTGTGCTGTGCTGAAAGCATGTCTGTCAGGACCATCCTAGCAGATCACTCATGACCCAAGTGACAGTCATGTAAAACAGTAAACATGACAAATAGCTTATGTCCTGAGCCCTCATATGCTTTCCTGGCACCTGGTACCCCAGCTCCTCCTACAGGCCCTGGGCTGGGCAGAGCTCATGTGATAGTTCTTACTAGTTTGAATAGCAACCCTCGGGAGATCCCAGATGTTTTCTGTAAATGCTTTGGATGCTTGACTTATTTTTAGCTGTAGAGTATCTATTTGAGGATACAGGCTTACGATTTAGTACAACATAGCAGATGACTAATCTCTTCTCTTTTTGTCAGCTAACTGAGTTGAATACCTTCTTCTTGAAACACATCTTCGTGTTCCAGGCCAGCCATCCCTTAAGCTGGTGTAGGATTCTCTTCATTGGCTGCATCACAGCCCCCACAGTGAGGTAAGCATGCATTCCACGCTCTCCTGTTGGCTAGTAGATGTCCATGAAAAGCCATGCTAAGGAATTATGCAGCCAGAATATGAAGAAAACATGGTGCTGTCAGACCTTGGTATCATACTTGGGCTTTCAGGAAGGAAAGTAAATAATCAATGCCACAGTAACAGTACTAGTCATTATTTTAAAACTCCTTTACAATCTGTCACCCTAGTCTTCCGTTCTCTATTCTAGATGGTGTCACATACTGTTGCTTACTGACAGGGCAGTTCAAAGCCAAACACATTGACTTGTTTCAGTTCATTTGTATTGAAAAAATAGCCCTTGGGTTTTAGGGAGTATACGCTCTGGTCAGGCCAAAGATCTGCCCTTTCTTTGTGCTGCTGAAGAACACAAATCTGTAACTGGTGATCAACTAGTTATAAACACTACTGCCCTCGGACCAATCAGAATAAAGACACATAGGCTGTTAAGAGTTAGCTTTTCAGTCCTGGTGCCAGCTGTTAGCTATTCATGAGGCTGAAATCCAGAGGATAGAGGTTCAAAACCCCAATACTGCCCAAAAGAAAAACACCATCATGTTTCAATGTCTGCCAACCACGTAAGTCAAGAAGTTCACTTGTTAGGGAGAATCAGAGCCCCCAAATAGAACATTTCTTCCTGTCACCACTCATTATTATATTTAAAAATGAAAAAGCAACCTCCCAGACCCTAGATTGAACAAACCAAAACAACTAAGACATACCTGAGTACTGTGGAATTACATCCAAAATACCATGTGTCCTTTTTATTTTGAACCAAGCAGTGAAGTGTCAGTTTGTAAGCCAGCAGCCCTTTGAAGTCCCAGTCTAATACATGTTATTCTCTTGATTTAAAATGCATTTCGTTTGAGACTTCACAAGTATTTTGTTAATTTAGGCAAACTATTTTTGTTTTTGAGATAGAGCCTCACTGTATAGCCTAGTCTGGCCTTGACTTTATAATCTTACCCTGCCTCTGCCTCCCTAGTGCTGAGATAACCAGCCTGTGCCCACCTAGGAGTTGTTCTTATATAAAATTAAGAGTAAATCAATGAGAGGAGAAAAAAAAAGCCTCAACTGGTTGATCATGAAATTTCAGCATTGTTAGTATTTCCAAACAAAGAATGAAATCTAAAAAGTCAGTGTTTTGAATTTGAGAGTTCAGAGGTTTGGCCACTAACTATGGATTGCTACATAATTCATTTTTTGCTTAAAAACCAACCACTTTTCTTTTTTAAAATATTTTTTATTGAGATTAAGTGATTACATAAATTTCACATCTTTCACAGTATTGTGAGATAGTGATACTTAGTTAAAAGTTACAAACACATTTTAACCTTTACAAGGCAAATTGTCATTATCATGGTCTATAATGTTTGTGAGTCCTATGAGCTTTTGACAATACAACTATTTCTTTGACATCGGTTGATATGTACATTTCTTTCCTTTTGCTTAGTGTAAGCTGCTGCCTCTTTCCCTCTCATTCCCTCCCTCCCATCGCTGCCCAGTTCGTTTTTATCAATGTCTAGTGCAGCTGATGGGCCCCCCTCCAACTACTTTTCTTAAAGTGCTAGCCTTGAGCACAAGAAGCTCAGGAACAGTGCCTAGGCCCTGAGTTGAAACCTCAGGATGACACAGATATATATATATATATATATATATATATATATATATATATATATATACACACACACACACACACACACACACCCAAAAAACCTTCAAAAGATCAACAACTTTTTATGCTTTTACATTGTTTTTTGAGCAGTGTTATATAAGTAACTCTGGCAAGGTACTTTAGCAAAAATAAAATTAAAACTTATTTTTTGTGTTGGTGCTTAAATTTAAGACCTCCACGCTCTTGCTTGTCTTTTTTGCTCAAGGCTAGTGCTTTACCGCTTGAGCCACACCTCCACTTCTGGCTTTTTTTTCTGGTTAATTGGGGATAAGAGTTTTGAGACTTTTCTGTTCATGCTGCCTTTGAACCATGATTCTCAAATCTCAGCTTCCAGTGTAGTAGGATTACAGGCATGAGCTGTTACTGGAGAATTTACGGTGGGCACCTGTGGCTCATAACAGCTATTATATGCTGCAGCTCAGCATTTCAATACCTTTTCTGTTCTTGTCATCAACACTCAAGGTCAACAGTGTTCTGAACTGAGGTCCTGTTCTGGCTTCAGAGAGCCAAGTGTGCATTTCTTACCCCATTACCATCAACATCCTTTGTCCTAGAAGTGCCAAAGGAGACAGTTGATGAGCCCAAAGTTGACCTTTGGGAATCACCTCCAGAGAGGCTGAATTAGCCACAGGACTGCTTTGGCTCTAGGCTGAGAGAAGGCCCAGATCAAGACCATCTTGGCTGACTGCGGTTCTTCAAGTTGTACTCCCTCCCTCCTGCCCACCTTAGTGGGATTCCGAATTCCTTACAGGACTATTTCAATGGCCTGGCTTTCTGCTTCCTTGAGTAGAACTAGACCAGGCAGCTTTTACATTCACTGCCAGTGATTTCATTGTGAAGTGTCTTGTTCCAGAAGCACTTAGTAAATTCCAACTCTTCTTCTTTCAGACAGTACTATGCTTACCTGACCGACACGCAATGCAAACGTGTAGGGACGCAGTGCTGGGTATTTGGGTGAGTATCAGCTATTGCAAGGGTTTAAAAGCCATGTACAACCCTTGGCTCTGTGTGAAGTGCCTTATAATGTAACTTCCCAGAAAGAAAGATGAATAATGAATACTGTTTTGTTTATAACATGTTTCATTCTAATTTCCTCCTGTGATTTATATTAATAAGAATTACTTGGGAAATTATAGAAACAGGGAAGCTGCTGCCTTTAAAAAATGTATTAGGAAATCAGAAGATACTTTGCACATAGAATGAGGAGACTTGGTTTTGTGAAACAGAGAATGGATTGGTTGAGTTTCCTCTGAACCTATCTTGAGTTTGAGGTCTCCTCCGTCATGGACTTAACCATAATCCACCTTCTTTTGCTGTTAGGCCCCTTGAAAGAGTTGCTGGTTGTATTTTTATTGTTCAAAGAATAAACACAGACAGTGATGATAATGTATTGTCTTGTGGATACAAATGCTGTGATTTAATTTACTATTATTTAACCAGTGTGAAATAGTTCCCTTTCTTCCTTTCCCCACCATTGTACATGAGCCCCTCTTCAGTATTTCAGGCCAGTCATTGTTTTGTGTGAACACCAACCAGGCCTAGCATATCTGTATAGGAAGTTCAGTCCCTGAGGTATATAGTAGAAGATCAAGACTCAGTGTTAGTGAGTGATACTGCATAGGGGAGTTAAGGAAACTTGAAGTAAAAAAGTGACCACTTCTAATAATTTTACATAGAATAACCTTTTTGCAATTAAGAAGTCATATAAGCTGGGTGCCTGTGGCTCACACTGTAATCCTAGCTACTCAGGAGGCTAAGATCTGAGGATTGCAGTTCAAAGACAGCCTGGGCAGGAAAGTCTGTGAGATTCTTATCTTAAAAAAAGAAAGAAAGAAAAAGAAAAACTACTCAAAAAAGCCAGAAGTGGCTCTGTGGCTCAAATGGTAGAGCACTAGCCTTGAGCAAAATAAGCTCAGAGATAGTGTGTAAGTCCCAGATTTCAAGCCCAGGACTGGCAAAAAGAAAAAAAAGAAAAAAAAAGTCATACAGCCTGGTAGTGATGGCTCATGTCTGTAATCCTAGCTACTCAGGAGGCTGAGATCTGAGGATCTCAGCCAGCTAGAACAGGAGAAGTTTGTGAGACTCTTAATTTCCAGTTAACCACCCCAAAAGCCAGGTGGCTCAAGTGTAAAGCACTAGCCTTGAGCAGAAATACTCAGGGATGGACAGCATCCAGGCCCTGCCCCAGGACCAATACCAAAAAACTCCACAAAAGACAGTCCTGTATATACGTGGATGAAACGTGAGAAAGGAATGTAGAAGAAACAAAAGTGCAGACCTTTGGAGATGTAATGTGATCTTTCATTTCTTCCAAACATCTTTTGCATGTGTGTCTGTGCATGTATGCACAGTCGCAGGACCTCTCATTCCAAACAGAGATTATCTGTAGTTTTTAAAGGATAAAAACATTGATAACTCAAGTTGGATGTCAGCAAGTCCCTCTCACCCTCCAGAAGACAAAGAGCTGTTGTCAATTTGTTTCTCCTAAGTTCTGTTATGTAAGCCCATTTTCCCACTCAGGAGATTGCAGCTTTCAGAGTGATATGGCAGGTTAGGTCTCCTTTGTTTTTCATATGTGTGGCAAGAAGGAAAATTTGAATACCATCCAAAATTCTGCTGGACTGGGCAGAGGAGCCCATGTAGGCCATGGGCCTGTAGACCATTCCTCTCAATGGCTTTGCCAAGCTCTTCTTTCTCACGGATTCTTCCATGTGTGTTTTTCCTTTCATAGTTAAAAGTTCTAGATGCTATTGTGGATGTTTTATTAATTGACCTACAGGGGAGGTGGTAACAGGATAGTTTCTTTCTCATTGGAGCTGAAAACCATAGTCACTATAATGAGAGAAGCGGGAAAGGGAAGAAAGAGGGTAAGACATAGGTATGAGTAATAGAAAATCCTAGGATAGAAATCTGCTTCTTTGGACAGTGATTAAAATAAAGTAAAACACCAAAGAGGGGTGATTTAGTTTGCCTTCTGGAGAATTGAGAACTTCTAGGACAGTGATGCCAAGATTAAGTGATCTGGGGAGAACCAGTAGGCCGTACTAAAAAATAATAAATCCCTCTTCACATATGACACACAGGGACCCAGCTCAGTGCTTGATGAACCTCAGGAACACTGCCTTTGCCTGTGTTGTCTGCACTTGTCAGCAGGGGGAAATATTTACCACCCAACTCCCTGACCCAACCACTGCCTCTCAGCCTTCTTCTCCCCCTCTGCTCTACCTCTCCCCTATCTCCCTGTGGCCCTCTCTTTATTTCTTCTGCTATCCAAACAGAAAACAATCTGGCTTCCTTTTGTTAACTAGTGGCTGCTTTATGGCTTTTAGGAATGACCCCAGGCTTTAGCATCGCACATTTGGGGGGCAGGGGAGGGGAGGGTGTAGGACAAAGGTGAAACAGCCTCCCATCTGAGGCTTCCTTCCCAGCAGTTCACATATTTTTCTCCACAAGGGGGCACTATCTCTCCTGCAGATAATCCATCAGACTGTTTCTGTGAGATACTTAGCTAAATTCGGACTAACCATGTCTTATTTAAGTTGAAACATGAATTTGAACTTTAAAAAAAGCCTACTTATACTATATATACTTGTTTCACATGACAGAGCAGGGAAGGGATAGAAACTCTTAACAGAAAGGAGAGCAGTAGTTTGGAAAAGCTGGCCCCTTCTCTCTTTCCTCCCACCTTTCTGTTTCCTTTGCCAGCTTCTCATTCCACTCCACTCTAGAATTACCCCTTAATGGCGCTTTTGTTCTTCAGGCTCATAGCTCCAAATTGTCCTTCGCAAGGGCAGATGAAACAATAAAACAGAGACTTCTCTGTAGGGGGTATCCATATGGGTGACTCTGCCCAGCACTTCCAGGTCACTGTCATCACCTGGTGACTGTACTTCCGGGTCACAGTTATCCTACAGACTGACCTGTCTCAGCCTTCCTTCTAGCCCTAAGCACTCGCCTCTGTTCACACTTCCAGTGTAGCTTTAGAGACAATTTTCTTTTTATTTTGGTGGTCATGGGGCTTGAACTCTGGGCCTGGGCGCCTGTCCCTCAGCTCTTCAGCTCAAGGCGAGCACTCTACCGCTTGAGCCACAGTGCCACTTCCGGTTTTCTGGTGTTTCTCACGGATGTTGCTGCCCCAGCTGGTACTGTGATCCTTAGATCTCAGCCTCCTGAGTAGCTAGGATTACAGTCGTGAACCACCAGCACCTGGCCAAGAGACAGTTTTCTATCTGCAGTATCTTTCCTATCACTCTAACCTAACATTGTTGATCCTGTCTGTATCCTTCCACGCCATACTCCTTGGTTCAAGACACTTACCACCACCACCGCCCTCCATCCCCACCCAATGACATCTCAAGAACTCCAGCATCAGTATGTAACAGTGGTGTAGTGAGTACCCAGGATACTCTGCTCTTCTTTTCTTAAAATTCTCTGAAAGTCCTCCAGCTATTTCATCTCTATTAAGCCCAGCTCAGTTCTCACTTCCTCTAGAAAAGTATCTTGGCTCACCCCAGTCAGAACTGGAACCATACTGTTGAGCCTGGCGAGCACTGTCTGGCTTCCTGGATGTGTGTTAGTTGAGTTTCATGAACAGATACACAGCTCTTTTCCATTGTAGGGGACTAGCTACATCACGGCAGGAGAGCTGACCCTCCTATCCTTCAGGGAATTCTGAAAGCCAGTCTTGTGCCTCTGTAGGGAGCTGTGTACAGGACTCCAGGAAGGTGGCCTCGTGACCATAGCCGTAGGAGGTATCCTCAGTCTGAGTGCAGGTTTTGTTGGCAAAACAAAAGCCCTTCCTCTCCTGCCCTTGGCTTACACTCAAGCCTAGTGTTTTCACGCCCCAATTTCCATAAAATCTCTGCCTGTAGTTTTGTTCTATTTGCTGAGAAACTACTCACTCTTGGCTCTGCATTAGCATCACCTAATGTGTAGCTCTGCCAAGAGAAGCAGCAGACCAGGAACAATGAGGATCCTCTAGGGCCTACCCCAAAGCGCAGCACCTCAGCCCACCACATGTGTGTATTTGCCTTTTAACCTTGCTAAAGAAAGACGAAGGTGGCAGCAGGCACCTAAGGGTATGTAGATACATTGGCTGAATTCCATCAAACTAGAATTCGGGGCACCTGACCCAGCAAATCACAGATATTTACTGAGTTAAGAGACTTACTTCAGAGTTGTGCAATGAGAGACCCCCTACTCAGGAGGAAGGTAAGTGGTATCTCCTAATGCTGTGCCCAAGGCTTTGGCCTCAGCCCAAACTAGACTATTCAGGTCTTGATATGACAGGGACATTAAGCTTCTAGAAGGTGGTTGTTGATTTAGATTCCCTCTAGTGGCTGGGGGACAATAGCTGGTATGAATCCCTGTAATGCATCCCAGTTCCTACCACTTCTCATGACTCCTTGTCCTCATACCTGAACTGACACAGAGCCTCCCTCTGTCCATTCCTGTCTCCTCTCATCAGAAGGATCTGATTAAAATGTGAATCCTATCATGTTAAACCCTGTATTTCAAACGCCACAACTCCATTGACTAAAAGCCGAGCACTAGCATAGCCTTCAGGACCTAGATGACCCTGACCCTAACCTCCTGAACCCTTCCCCTCACTCCTGCAGTCCCTATGCGCAGGCCTCAGCCTGATGCTCCACACCCAAATCATTCACGGCTGGCTCCCTTGTCTGGGTCTGCTCAGCTCTCCCCTTCTCAGAGATGTGTCCTCGTGCACACACAGAGGCTTAGCTAAGACTCCGCCCTCCAGAGCAACCCAGACCTGGAGCTGCTGGCCCTGGACTGGTCCGTGGAAAAATTCTTCTCAATTGAGTGGATTCACATTAGTATTTAGTTTTTTTTGTTGTTGTTGTTGGTGGTGGTGGTAGTTATAAGGCTTGAACTAAGGACCTGGGCATTGTTCCTGAGTTCATTTGCTCAAGGCTAGCACTCTACCATTTGGAGCCACAGCACCACTTCTGTTTTTTTGTGGTTAACTAGAGATAAGAGTCTCACAGACTTTCCTGCCCAGGTTGGCTTTGAACTGGCATCCTTAGATCTCAGTCTCCTGAGTAGCGAGGATTACAGGCATGAGCACCTGCTTCTGGTCAATATTTAAATTGGGAAGTTTGCTCTTGTCTCTAATTCTGACTTCTCAGGTGAGATAAGCAACTAAGTTTCCCTTTGGTGACATGGAACTTCATGCGTGACTTCATTTTGATTTTCAGTCTAGTCGATGGGTGCCTGCTATAGGAACTTAGTCCCAAACAACACCCTTCTATCATTTTTATTTAATGAAGGTGTGTGTGTGTGTGTGTGTGTTTGTGTGTGTGTGTGTGTGTGTGTGTGTGTGTGTGTGTACATGCTCACACGCTGCATTATAATGGAAAATGTGTTTCTTGCCAATTCTAGTCTGCTACTCACCACAGTTTGGCAAAAACCTTCCAAGTCAACTTAGAATATTCTGTCTGGCCTAGTATAGAGGGTCACACTTGTGTTCTAAACTGGTATAGGAGTTGACAGATTAGGCTGAAGTAACCTAGCTTAGCCACCGTGTAATGTCAGATCACCAGCTACAGGGAAAGGCCTTCTGTGTGTATTGTATTGCACAGCTGAAGGGATCCTTTCTCATCTTCTCATCTATGACTGGCTTTGTTGTACCTGGGGGCTAGGGTTGGGAGGGGCAGTGGTCTTTCCAGATTCCTGCTGACCTCTCTTAAACCTTCTTTCATTGAGACTGGGAGGACAATCCCACATTGGTGGGAGGTAACGTTCAGTAGACTTTGGTTGATTTTTCTGTTTTTGCCAAAATAGTCATTTGAGGGAGCCGTATGTCTGATGCCCCTGCCATTGGTCGGGGACCCAGCCAGGCCTTCTTGGCCCCCTCTTGCCTTTGTAGCAAATACCTGTGTGTGTAGGAGCACAGCAATCCCTGGCTCTCCAGATTCCTTCTGGAACAAGGAGTCCCACAGGTGGAGTTGTCTGAAATCAGTGTCCCCTGCTGCTTTTGGGAACCATGAACAACTATATAATCCTCACCGCTAGCCTCTGAACCTTAATCAAAACCTCAGTGTTTTAATTAAAGGAGACATGGGGAGAGGATGGGGGGGGGAAGTTTTGTATTTAGCAGAATTGCTTCCAAATCAAGAGAAGGTGGGAGTGTGTTGTGCCTGTAAAAGCAGAGGATTTTTCATCTGGAAATTCTTAGAAGGCATGCAGAAAATGCAGTTGAATACTTTCCAGGTGTCAGCTGACCCATTGGTGGGCTCTGGCGCACCCTGGTGGCGGCTGAGGGCAGTGGGCTCCAACTCAATGGTAGAAGGGGAAGGAGCTCTCCAGCAGCTAGAGTGAGTGAGCGAGCCATCTCACAAAGGATGTGAAGGATACAGGTTCCGTGTTCCTGAGAGTATCCCCAGGGGCTCGGATGGGAGGAGAGGGTCTGAGTTCTGTGATACCAGGAGCCCTCAGCTACTGAAATCTGAGGTGAGGAAGAGGTGAAAGGTATTCTTTCTTTCTTTTTTTCTTTTTTGTCAGTCATGGGGCTTGACCTCTGGGCCTGGGCACTGTCCCTGTGCACTTCAGCACAAGGTGAGCGCTCTACCACTTGAGTCACAGTGCCACTTCCAGTTTTCTGGTGAGTCATTGGAGATAAGAGTCTCACAGACATTCCTGCCCCAGCTGGCGTTGAACCACTATCCTCAGTTCTCAGCCTCCTGAGTAGCTAGGATTACAGGCATGAGCCACCAGTGCCCTGCCAAAAGGAAGTACAGTGGGCTGGCACAATGTGGGTCTGTAAAGGGCCTGCTGTGAGGGCTGCAGCAGAAACCTGTGGCTGTTTACCTTTTCTATTTACTCGTGCCTGTTTCTGAGGACGTCCATGCCCTCATAGGAAGAATTCATATTTATCCTCTTGTTCTGTGTCTCCATAGGGTCATTGGCTTCCTGGAAGCTATTGTCTGCATAAAGTTTGGACAAGATCTCTTCTCTAAGACTCAAATACTCTATGTTGTGCTTTGGCTCCTTTGTGTGGTAAGTGATTACTTTTATGTCCACCCCCTCCCAATGTTAATTAAACCCCCATGGTGTCTCTTGAAAATACAAAACTAGAATTATTTTGGGTACCAGGTCTTCTTAGAGATTCATAGAAGGATGTTCTTAGGGGAACGTGCCTGACGAGCATGGAAATTTTCCCCTCTGGCACAATCTGGACCTCAGGTTTGGACTGGAATATGACCTGACTGGGCAAATGTGTGGAGAAGGAAAGAGGGAGGAAGGAGGGAGGAAAGAGAACGGCTGTCCAGAGGGTCTGAAGGACCATCATGTCCCCACGGTGCCTCAGGGTGCTGATGATCTATTTGGGGAGTGACAGGGTGCCCAGGGCAAGTTGGAGGAGGACAGAGGTCACGTGACCTGCTTAGGCCAGGCTGTGTATGCCTGTAGTTAGAGCCTCAAAAGGTTGGTAAGTGAGGAAATGATGTGCTCTGATTTGTGTTGCAGAGAACAGGAAGATGAGTTGGTGCTGTGGGGTGGGTCCTAGGTGACAAGTGTCTGGCATTGAAGTCTTAGGCACTGAAGTTCAGAGGAAGGCCTGCTTTTGAGAACCGGTCCAGAGGTCAGCTCAGCAGGGCACCCGTCCCCTGTGATTGCTGAGGGGGAGCTTGAGGACAACTCTAGGTTTCCACTTTGAGCTAATAGATTGAGGCAGTAGGGGAGGTGCCCGTGAAAGGAGGAGGCTGATTTGGTTCTGGGTTGGGATTGCAGGAACCTTTTGAATTTCCAGGAAAAGACCTGTCTCTTTGGGAATTCTAGTCTGCCCAGGGCCAGTGGAGTGTCTCGGTCATTGGAAATAAAGGATGTAGGAGCTGTTGGGGGAAAGATGGGGGGTGGGCAGCTCGTTCAAGCCATGGGATTCTGTTGAATTAGGAGACATCAGGGAAGCTGAGAAGCCAGTTGAGGATGAATTCCATGGAGCAGCTGGATTTAAGAGGCAAGACAGCAGGAGGAACAATCACAGGGCAGGGAGACTGAAGGCAGACAGAGTCTGTGATTGAGGATGAAGGACTTTGGTAGAAGAGGCCACTGGATTAGTCAGCTTCCTATTTCTGTAACAAACCTAAGATAATCAACTTGAAGAGAAAAGATCTGTTTTGGCTCACAGTTTTGGAGGCTTCACAGATCATTTGGTCCTATTGTATTTGGGCCTATGGTGAGGTAGCATATGGTGGTCTGAGCACATGGTAGAACAAAGCCTGTTCACCATGTGGTGGGAAGGGAAGATGGAGGGGCCAGAGACCCATTTTTCCCCTTGAAAGACACCCCCATCCCCTTGGACCTAAGACTCCCCACAGTACTTGCTTCGGCAGCACATATACTAAGACTTCCCACTGTGTCCCACCATTTAGAGGTTCCAGTACTTTGCAAAGTTTTAAGTCAGGGGAGCATGCCTTTAATACATGGGCCTTTAGGAGACCTTCAAGACCAAAACCCATTTACTGACGAAGGAAGAATGGAAACAAGATCCTTGCTGTTTTACACACACACACACACACACACACACACACACACACACACACACACACACTGTGCCCTTTCTTAAAGAGCACGAGTTAGCTCAGGAACGAGACAACCATTGTTCAGTAAGAGAGCATTAAGTTACACTGTGCCTCCTACACTATTCAAAAATGAAGCCCCTAATTATTCCCCTTGCTGGGCAAGAGACGTGCATAGAGCTTGAGATTAATGTGGAAGCAAGGATCTCCAGTGCTGATGAATACAGTTGTCTGGTCAATAATCACGAATCTTAATGCTCATTATCATACCAAGGAAACCAAGCCAGAGCATTTGCACCTTCCTTGCTACCACACCTGCAGGTCACTGCCGGCCTGCCTCTCATCCCATACGGTGTTCTTTTCTCCCTTCCCCCGCCCGTCTTTAAACAACATTGGTACAATTGCTGGTTTAAACCCAGACTTTGACACTTCAAATGGGTACGTGCCTACGTATCCACAGGTGTGATTGCAAACCTGTAAATTACAAGCTTTTGTCTCCTGGCAGGAGTATAAAAATGAGCCTCTTTTACTCAGGTAAAGTGGTAGATTTAGCAACCACAGCGGGTCCTTTGTGCAGGGATCAAATGATGAGCACCTGTTGCCTGCCACTTGCCCAAGTTTTTCTGGCCCCTCTGCAAAGCCGGCACTGCCTGCGGCTGGAGGGAGCCCCAGCTGCTGCCTCACTGAAGAAGGGAAGAACCCTCCCTCTGGTGGTGAAAGTTTGCAATGACAGGCTAATGGAGGGTTCCACCTGCCTACCCTCCCCAGCCCACAAGCCAGCACCAGGTTTGCCAGGAAGAATCTAACTTCCAGCCTTCTAGTGACGCTCAGGTCAGCCCGATGTGCCCACTGCAAAGGACCTAACACACGTACAGTCTGGTGCTGTTGAGCCCAGGACTTCACATTTGCTCTGCCACTTGAGCCATTACACCCTGCTCCTCCAAAGCCCTTCGGTTTGTTCTTTGTTGTTGTTGTTTTTTTTAATTGTTGTTTTGCTTTGTTTTTCATTTGGTTTTGCTTTGTTGGGTTTTGAACTTGGGGCCTTCACTTGCTAGGCAGATGCTCTAGCACTTGAACCACACTTTGACCCTTCTTCACTATAGTTAATTTTAGGTAAGGTCTCTTATTTTTGCCCAGACTACCTGAGTATGATCCATCTATCTGTGGCTGCGTGTGTAGCTTGGATAACAAGTGTGCACCAGGCATACACAGCTTTTTGGTTGTTTGAGATGTGTTCTCCCTAACTTGGTGCCTGGCTTGGCTTTCAACCTCAGTTCTTTGCAGGTGTGAGCCACCACACCCAGCTGAAGTTTTGGACTCTTGTATAGTCATCGCTTGATATCCATGGGGGATACCAAGGTCCACTGATGCTCAAGTGTCTTATATAAGATGAACAAAGCCTTTGCACATAGCTTCTGCACATCTTTCATGCATACTTGTAATTCACCTCTAAATTATTTACTATACTTGATGTATAACACCAAGTGTTAATAATACCTAAATGTAACACTTAATACAATGTTATGCAATATGGACTGTTCAGAGAATGGTAGTATAAGCACAGTTAATATATTTGATCCACGGTTGAGTGGGCACTGGGGGGAGCTGTGGTACAGAGAAACAACTATTTTCTTTCCTCATGTTGGAGTATCATTTGAGGGAAAGAGTGTGGGTAACCCTCTCGGGTATGCATGGACACATGTCTCATTTCGGTCAGATCCTTTTAAAACATGGCTACCTCTTTATTCTCCTGTCTACTTAAGTAAGAGACCCAAAAGCTATAAGAACAGAGGTCAGGATGGGGCTGGTCACTCAGAAGCCACTGGGAAAGGGCAGCCTTGTCTTGCCCAGCTCTGCTGGACACTGAGCTGTTTGTCCTTCTTGCCCTCAGGCACCTTTGGGGCAGGGCCGAATGAGACTTCTTTTCCATTCAGAAATTCTCCTTCCCCACCCTGAGTCTTAATGCCAGTGATGAGGGCAAGAAAATCAGCAGTCCAGAGCCCTCTCATCCAATCGGATTCTTCCTGAACAGAAGTCACAATGCCACTCCCCCATCTGAGATCATTTTGCAATTCTGATGTAGTCAGAAGTGGCCACTGTGGCCTCATCCTAACTTTCTTGGTTACAAGCAGGTGGCCCAAGGCCCACTCATTTTCCTGTCAAATCTGGTCATTGTGTAACAAGCCTGTCTGGACAGACGGCAGAATTGTGCTTCGCCCTCCTCTGTGGTTCCCATGGAAACCCAGAACTTCCCGGAAGTAGAGCACTTTTGTGCGTCATCATTTGTAACATGGCTGTGTGTGTGTGTTTCTGTCTTCCAGGCCTTTACCACATTCTTGTGCCTGTATGGCATGGTCTGGTATGCGGAGCATTATGGTCACCGGGAAAAGGTGAGCAAGCGGCAGAGTTGGCCTTCCTTTAAAGTAATCTCCTCAGGCCTAGAGGGTAGCCCCAAGCACATTCACGGAAGAAGGGGGCCTTGTGGGGGAGGGGGTGGTCCTTAAGTTCTGTTCCAATAGAAACTTAACTGAGCCAGGATTCATTCTTTCACTAGCTGGTCCTGCTTCGGTCTGGGCAGTCAGTAGGTCGGTATTTGTAAGAGGGGTTGAAATCTTAGTTATATGTTTTATAAAGCAGGTAGAAGTGGGAAAGCCTTGGACCCATCTCTTGGGGGGTTTGCCTCTTCATGAGATCCCGCCTCGCCGGTCCCATCTGCAGTCAGCAGACACCTGCCTTCCCTCTCTTAGTCCCTTAGAGGCAGAGCAGTAGAGACTAGGTGTGAATGGGTTTAAACACTAGAACCATCTTTGTCAGCAGTGCTTTTTTTATGCAAAAATAATGCCTTTATCCTTTAAACCTTTAATGTAAAACATAAGGCACTTTCTAGAAAGTTGCTTCTCTATGACTTAACAGAAGAGCTTTTTTGTTTTGTGGTCGCTCTCTAGGTTAGGATGAGCTCTAGGGTCAATTTTTGCCCAGCTAGTCCTCATAGAGAAGCCTGAAATTCTTTTCTTAGTAAGCCTGTCTCTCTCCCTAGACCTATTCAGAGTGTGAGGATGGCACGTACAGTCCGGATATCTCCTGGCATCATGGGAAAGGTAGGAAAATTATCTTTTTCTTGCTTATTGTTTAAAACTTTCCTGGGTCCTCCCTCTGTGCCTCTGGGGTGATTGATACTCAGTCTCTGAGCACTGGTGATGTAGACCTCAAAGGCCTCAGATCTCTTGTCACTTACTAAGTAATACACATGGGCTGGAAGTGATAGTGATACCTCCAGATACTTGGGAGGCTGAGGGAGGAAGATCACAGCTGGCTTGAGCAACGGTTAGTGTGAGACCCTACCTGAAAAGGCAAAAGCACTAAGCACATGCCTTGAAGGCTAGGCACTTACCTAGCACGCAGGAGGCTCTGAACTCAACCCCTGGTACTACAGGAACAAAAGGAAGGAAAAAAAAAAAAGGAATCCTGCACCACACTCACAGAATCACAAGAATGTTCTTCCTCTGGGCTTTTGTCATGAGTGAAAGGGTTAGAGAGCGCTGTCCGGGAGTGGGGAGGAGGAGGAGGAGGCTTTCAGAAGTGGGTCAGCTTAATGGTATTTGTGCAGGAGGCAGAGCAGGGGAAAAAGGGAATTATAATAGTGTAGTGAAGGATCATCCATTGGGCTTTCTCCAGAGAGGGCCCTGTGGTCATTTGAAAGAATGAGATTTGGTGGAATCATGAAACTAGAAGGCCTCATTGGCCAGTGGTTCCTTGTCAGTTCTTATGAAGTTATTGGGAAGTAGGGCTGAGGGGAGACAGGAGCATGTGGGGAAGATGCTCACTGAGCCAGAGCGGTCTCCTGCCTACAGTCCCCAGGGCCATGCTTTTACAGATGGCCCTGGAGAAATGCAAGTATAAACCATGCTGAGTTGCTGTACAGTTTCTTACAAATCCAGGAAATCAAGCCACAGCTGTTTTGTAATGTTGATGTAGATGGAGAAGGAATTGTGCCTCAAGCCCACCTTCTTTAGAACCATTCACTTTTAGACTAATCTTGGTCTCCTTTGGATTCTCCACTGAAAAGGATTCAGCAGTGGTAGACAGAACTGACCAAAAAAAAATGCCTGCAGAGTACTAAATGTGTGATTTCAACTAAGAAATGATATTTACAGTGAGACAAACCTTTTGTCTGGGGACTTTCCCTTTTTTTGATGTTGGTAGAGGTTTCCCCTAAGGCTACATTGGAGTCCTAGAGTAGAGAGTACTTTGGCTCAGTGCTTGGCCAGGGGTTACCTGTAGCCCAGGAAAACTTAAGACTCTGAGGCTCCATCATGGTCATCAGGGATCTTTGTAAGAGTGTTACTCCTCCTTAATGGCATTAATTTTATAAAGTCAAGAAACATTTCTGTTGGGCTCTGGTGGCTTATGCCTATAATGTTAGCTACTCAGGAGACTTGAGATCTTTTCTATGGCTCAAATGGTAGAGCACCAGCCTGAATTCTAAAAGCCAATGGAGCATGATCTGACCCAAAGTCCAAGCCCTTGTACGTCTATAGACACAAAAAGAATCCTTTCCCAATTGAGAAGTTTAAAACCGTGCAAGGTATGCAAACTTGGCCAGCCTGACCTTTGGTTTCAAGGTCAGGATGGACACCCATGTGGTTTGAGTTTCAACAGTCCTGTAGTTTGTGCTTTGAGTTCATTGGTACTTGCTAAGCTCCTCCCCTTTGTCATCATCACAGTCTATCTTATACCATGTGAATGTAAAACTTCAGAAACCACTTCATTTCTGTATGGTTGTTGCCTTAACACACCCAAGGCACCACCTGAACCCAATTCAGTGCTGAGCTTTCTGCGTGGTCAGCCTTCATTTCTTAATGAGGGCGCTAGAGGGCGAGCGGGGATCAGGGATGAGCCTGTTCCCAGCTGAGCAGGCCAGGGCTGGTTGGTAAAGGAAGAGCCACATCATAGGAGTTTTGGAAGCCCAGCAGCGCCTGGTGACCATGGACTCTGCTTCCCTTCACCAGGTTCTGAAGATAGCCCACCCAAGCATTCAGGCAACAACGAAAGCCATTCTTCCAGAAGGAGGAACCGACATTCCAAGTCCAAAGTCACCAATGGAGTCGGGAAGAAATGAAAGACCCTGGTTGATCAGAGATGTTCCAGAGAGTGCCTAGAACTGCAAGGAAACAGGACTCATTTGGACCTTCCCATCAGGAGATCAAAATATACAGGGCAAATAGGAACAGGAAGGGAGTCAGGGAGGGTCCTGATTTGAGAGCATAAGTCTTGTTTCCCCAAAACCTGGCCACATCAGACAGACCGTTGCCTGGAGTTCTTTGCCAATCTGGGGTCTCTCCTAACTTCAGCCCTTGGCATGAGGTCATTACTAACACTGCGGTGTGTTGGAAGGACAAGGTAGCTACTGGCTGTTCCCGAGAGCAGCTCTGTGCTGCTGTATCTTTTGGATGCAGATGAGCTTCTTCATTCAGAACAGCCTTAACCAGGTGGTTAATGGACTGGTCACTGGCTTTTATTTTTGTGAGTCTGTCTTTCCATTTGATTTAAGTTGAGGCTACTGGACTGTCTCTTATTTTGTTGCTTTCAAGTCAGGAAATTTAAAAGCCTCCAGAATCCACTGCTGAAATTGAACACAAGAGGGGGCTTTCCTTTTAGAGACAAATTGGGGGGCAGGGGGAGGAGAGCAGGGAGGCTTTTGTGTTCCTCTCTAGCAACTCTGACCCCTTTGAGTACATCAAGCTTTCCACGTTAGGTGACCAGCAGTCTGCGAAAGGCTGGCTGCCTGTGTTCCCAGTGGCAACCTTTTTGTTTCCTTCCAAATGTTACGTGTCCAGATTTATCTACAGCACACAAAAGCCACCCTGCTGCAAAAGGGCATGACACCATGGCTCTTCCTCTGCCAGGTGCCTTCTCCGTGTGCTCGGGTTCCTTCCACGTTGTGTTTGCCTGTGTTGTCTCTTAGTCCTGTGTGAGGTTCTGGTGAGTATTACCTTTCATCCGTGCCATGCTCTAGCACATCCTCATAGTTTTCCACCTCTGATGGATTCCAGTTTTAAATAAAACAAAACAATTCACATTAAAGCCTGTTGAAGGTCTGTCTTTGCAAAATTCCTATCACTGGTATTTCCATGGTTGGCAGGAATCTGTATTGTTCAGGTACCTTTAGGGGAAAAAGTATTATGCCTGTGTGGTTTATATGGTGATGAGGAACAAAAGAAAAATATTTATTGTAAAAGGCATATATATATATGTATGTATGTATATATGTATCCTCGTTCTTGACCTTCCCATATTCTAGTTCATGCCCCATTGGAAACAAACAATATAGTCATTGTTTTTCCTCTATGGTATGGTTACTGGGTTGTATTTTCTTTCTCTAGCAAGTAGAAGGGTCATACTTTTTTTTTTCCTGCTAAAGAACTCTGAGGTGAAGGGGTTAAATGAATCATGCAGAGCCGGGTCACATCCTGTGCTCTAGGCAACAGCTCTGTCCAGAGCCACCCACAGACTTGCTCCTGCAGCCAGACATGGCAGGGAGCAGAGCATCCGCGATCGCTGGCCCACACCATGGGACAGATGTATGGGGAGCTGTTGGGGGTGATTCTGAACTTCCCTTTGCTTTCCAGCAGCATCTGAAGCCTTCCAATAAAAGTACTGAAGAGAAAGAGGAGCCTACTGCATACCTGCCTGCACCTCCACCACCGCCCCTCCCCCATTTGAACCCAGGGTCTGGAACATATTAAGCAAATGGCTTTGCCAGGAGCTTTTGCCTTGCACTCTTCCCATCTGAAGCGTTTTTGAATATAGTTACAATTTCTCTTCTTTTTCTTTTCTTTTTTTTTGCTGGTCTTATGGCTGGTCCTGGGCACTCAGGGCTAGTGCTCTACCACTTGAGCCACAGCACCACTTTCAGCTTTTTTGAGTAGTTTATTGGAGCTAAGGATCTCGCAGAGTTACCTGCCCATGCTGGCTTCAAACTGTGATCCTCAGATCTCAGCCTCCTGAGTAGTTAGGATTACAGGCATGAGCCACCAGCCACCTGGCTTATAGTTACAATTTTTAACTTTGCAATAGATAACATTTGTTTAGTTTCACTCTGCATTTTGCTTTCTGAACTGGGAAGGCTTACATTCTTCCTCCATGGTGTCTGTACCCAAGGCATATCACTGAGAGTTTTCAAGTTTGTTTTCCAGCAGAGCTGGGCCTGGTACCAAAGCACTCTGATGGCTAGTCCAGTTCCTCCAGAAGAGGTCCATGACTTTTCTCTACCACCAGAGAGAGGAGGTGACCTATAGATTGGGGGGTTGAGTTCAACTTTGCTGTGGCATAAATCAAAGAGCAAAATATACATGAGACAATTTTTCTTCTGTGGCTTTGTAGGAAATAGCTAGGAAAGCCCTTCAATACTTTCCATACATTTTCATTGAATTTAAACTTTCTTTTTCCCCTTTCAGTCAGTGCTGTTGACTATAGCAGTTACAAAGCCAGTACTTTCCATGACTGGCCAGAGCCACAAGTACCATTTCTCCTCCCAACCACACTGCTGGGCTTGGCCTACTTTTCCACCATCTCTATGGCAATGGGCTTAACATTGATGAAAATAGAATGTCTCAAAGTCAGCCTTCAGGATCTGAGATGATTTGATTGTACATCACCTCATACCAACTACAAATTACTGTCTTTAAAGACAGCACTGCTGAGGGCATGAAGCATGATGATTGCTTTAATGCATTTTTCTCCATAGATCTTACTGTATTGAGTGTTAGGCACTCTAGTTTGCTTGTCATTCAGTTCTTAGAGTGACGCTGAGTTGTCTCAGGCCTCATCCACTGTTTTTCTGTCCACTTCACCATTTGTAAAAGCTTTGGCCAAACTACTCTCCTGGTTGTGCTAGTATTTGCCACTGACATGTTTATACAATGACAGAAAGCATCCTGGAAATGCCTGTCTTCCTTACATCAGGACTGCTATTTTAGCTCCAGAGTCAAGTTCTCACCCAGGAGAAAGAAAACTCATTAGCAAGTTCATCAGCTTCAGCCCCATTGGTCTTTCCTCATAAGCCACTGACTCCATAGCATCCGGATGCAAAGCCTGCTGTTGTTGAAAGTGGACTTGCAGAGAGTTTTGGGTTCAGTGGTGCACTAAGAAGGAAGGAGGTTGGACCCAGAAGGGTAGGTCTAGTCTATAGATTGGGAAAGAAGAAATGTAACTGTTGGAGCTGGATTGCAATGAGCCTGTTGAGCCTGCAGTGTATTCTCTGCTGTCTACATTGTACTCAGTGGCTTCTGTGAACTCCTGCGCCCAGCAAGATGTGTACCAGATGAGTGTTGTTAGGACAGCTAGAAACCCCACAGGCAGACCATTACAGTGCTTGATGTATTTCCCATTCGTGTGATGGAAATCAGAATGTGAGAGTGGGCTGTGACTGTTGATAAGTATTCCATCACCTAATGGAACACCTCTTTTTTATACATGTACGCACATTTCCAGGACTAGTTGAGATTTTGTTCTTTGCAAGGGTCACTATGGGAATGGTTGAGCCTGGTGGATTGCAGTATTGCTAACTCATAATTACAGCATTTCTGCTAACTAGTTTTTATTCTAAACCTAAAGATACATAGGTGAGCGTTGCAGTACTTTTTAAGACCAAATTTTGATGCTGTAAATAAATACGGCCTTTTGAAACTGCTCTCTTCGGTGAATTTAGAGGAATCATTGACGTCTACAAAAGAAATGAGGGACTTGTATTGTTTTTATTGGTAAGCATACTGAAACCCTTGCCTCTGATGTCCACTAAAACTGCCATTAGTACATTCCAGAAATGTCATCTGTGGTTAGGCGCTGGTGGCTTGGACCTGTAATCCTAGCCACTCCAGAGGCTAAGATCTGAGGATTGCAGTTGGAAACAAGCCTGGGCAGGAGAGTCTGTGAGCCTCTTATCTCTAATTAACTACTCAACAGCCAAAATCGGAACTGTGGATCTAGAGGGCTAGTCTTGAGCAAAAAAAGGTAAGGGACAGCAACTAGGTCCTGAGTTCAAACACCATCCCCTTTGTGGCCACAGCCCGACACCTACACAGGCTCACAATAAGCCCAGATCCCTTTCAGGCTTCACATGGCTCAGGTGAACTTACACTTTGTAATTCTCAGAAAGTGTGATACTCTTGCTTGTTGAAAACCAGTCTCCAGGTTCAGCTTACCTGGCTGGCTAAAGAGGTAGGTGACAGACAAGCTTTCTACCCAGAGTCATAGTAAAAGAGGCTCCCAAGCCAGCAACCTTATTGTTCTCATGGAGAAGAGATTGGAGCATCCAGTTAAATCTGCTCCTCTTCTTAAAGCTCAACAAAGCCACTAACATCTTTCAGAAAGATATTGCCAGAGGGCTTTGCTTTCACAGCTGAGTCAACTCCTAAGCCACTTCAGCTGACCTGGGCTCTTGTACTTTTTGTGCTTTTGTGTTAATGACTGTGTTTTCTTCGCTGTTGGAATGTTCTAAAAGCATCATGCCGCCCAAGGCCTGCATGTTGCGGGGCCCCATGATGCTCTGGGATAGCAAGAAGATTTCCTCACCACCGCCTGACCTCCTCCTGTTCCCAGGAATCAGAACTAGAGTTCCAGGGCAGGGTGTGTCTCTTTTCTGGATGCTGAGTAAAGGGGGCTTGTGGCTTTACAGACCACAGGAAATGAGATGGTGTTCCCGCCCCCCTTTTTTTCTTTTTCTGCCTTTAAAAGAAAATGATTTCTTAACATTTCAGACCAAAGAACCAAAAGATTGCATTTTCACATCTGAACTATACACACAATAGCCTTAATGACAGGGTCAAGTTGCAGGCTGAGTTGTAGAATGCTCTGTGCTTGGAAATGTGTGCTATAAGCCTGACTCATCCCACTGCCCTAACAAAGGGGTGCTTGCGCTCTTCCTGGTCCATCTGACTGCTATGTAACATCATGGGCTGGTGAGGTAATTTATGGGGCAACTCCCAGGACAGAATAAAAGATCTTGAGCATGCACAATGTTTAGGATCCTTCACCTTTGAGTGAAGGAAACCCATTCAGGAGCAGGAGAATCTCTCCAAGGCTTCCTTATGACTAATCTTCCAGACAAAGTCTTTTGGGGGATAGATGCCCCTGCGTAGGGCTCTTAGAAGCTCCTTTTGCTCATCAATTTCCCTACCAGCCAGCAAGATTGGGTTTGTTAGTGAGCCAAGTGTAACATCTTAATTCTAGAGGAAAGGGCATCGCAGATCCCCACAAAAATAGCTGTTCTTTCTGAGTCCTGTGACTGTGGTGCTATCTTCTTATTTCCCAGGAACCAGAGGCAAAGAGAGGCTGGGTACTTGCCTCAGGCACATGAATCTTGGAGGAGGAGGGTGGTTTTAGGTCAACCTAGGACCTGAGATTCTTTCTGCCTTCCAGATTCCTTGGCTTGTGGTGTGCACAAGTCTTATGCCCCGTTGCCAGACCACAGGCCTCACAGATCCCTACCCACCTCCCTCCTGACCACCCTGAGCAGTTGAAACATGGATGATGAACAGCCATTTCCTTTGTCTCTCTCTCCTTACAAATAGCCTCAACTCTCAGGGACTCACTTCCTGATCAAATATCAAGCTACTCTGTGGATATTGGTTCCAGGTAACATTGACTGGGTGTGGGTGTAGTAGAGGAAATGACTGGTGTTAGCTATCAGTGTCTGCCATGTTGGATGGGTAAATGGTTCCCAGTCTTTCCACTCCTTTGTGGCTTAAATGGGCCAAGATGTCATACAGATCTCTGTATGGGCCTCCCCTATACAGGGTTTTACCTCTTCTCTCCACCTAGGTACTTTTTCTGGTGGTTTGATGCATGCTTTAAGCCATTGGAAGGCAAATCCTGTCCTCTGTAGCAGCTCCCTCTGCCCTCAGGAATGTGATTTACAATCAGCAGAGGCCATAAAGCTCTGCTCCTCACCTCTGGAAAACAGCAAGTATGGGAAAGAATGTAAATCATAAATTCTGAATTCCTATGGTCAGCGATAATGTAATGGTCTGGGTAGGATTTTTTTTTTTAATATGGGATGCATATGGCTTTAATTTCTGAGACCTACTCTCTTATAAACACCTCTCTCTCTCTCTCTCTCTCTCTCTCTCTCTCCCATATATCTAGGGAGAATAGATAAGAGCAGAAAGTCCTGCTGAGGTCCAATGTTTTTCCAAAATGAAAAAAAACATTTCTGAGATGACTTACTAGCCAAATACTGCAAAATGTCACTCTTCACAAAAGGGGACAGGGCAGTAGAGGATGATGAGACCCCATACTATCAGCTTGGTGATCTGGGATCTCACCATCCCAAACTACTCCCCCCCCCCCGCTGACACCCTGCAGTGTCCACACTTAGATACCCCCAGCTTTAACTTCATAGGAGAAGATTGTGAGAGTTGGAATTTTCTTCGACTTCCTCATGGGTCAAGATTCTGCTCACTGATTGGGAACAAGTTATTGCTGCTGCAAGCAGTTAAGGCAACCACAAAGCCATCCGAAAGTTTTCATTCCAGTGGTGGGTCAGCTCCTTCCTTAGGTTTCACAAGCTGGGCAGCAGTGGCCCCTGGCCACGTGAATTCCTGCTGCCGGAATCCTCAGACCGCAGAAGCCAATGCCTGGTATTGCTGTGCCAGTGTTCAGCAATTTTCCCCCTTTTAAACCTAGCCCTGGCCCAATTCAAAATGATGGGTGAAAGCTGAAAAAACACAAAGGGCTCAGAGTTCCCAAGCTACTGTTGTAACAGCTTTGAGTCTGCCAGAGCACCTATTAAACTCATCACCAGGCTCCTGTTTTTCTTGGTGTGGTCAGAAGTCTGCTAACAGTGGAACAGTATACACACTGTGTGTGAGAATATGATGCTTAAAAATCACAGTCATATCTGCCACAGAATAGATCACCTCAGGAGCACCTGTTCACTCCCGCATTCATTCTGTGTGTTTTCCTGTTGTTCTGTTTAGACTACATGTGGTTCACAACATACCAGCCTCAGCTTGAATATGGAAAGCCAGCCCACCTAGCACATGAAAAAGAAATGGCCTTCGAAAATGCACACTTGGGCCATGCAGATAAACTCAGTTAGGAGTCCCTTCCCCAGCATCTTTTCCTTATACAGGATTGTAGCTCATGTGCATCTAGACATTTCAATAAGAAGAAGAGATATTCACAGAAAATATATATGTCAGCCTCAGATTTGCTTTGTAAGCTTAAAACATGAAAGAAGTAGCCAGTCCAGGACATACTGGTATATCAATTTAACTTGTATTGTCACTGTTTTTTTTTTTTTTTTCTTCCAGACATCATTGCTGGGAACAGCAGAGTTGCTGCTTAGTACAATGATATAAACACCACTTCTACTCTGTTTCTACTACTTTACTAATGTGATTGGAAAGTTAAAAACTAACACTTAGGTTGACTATGTGCCAGTCACATGCTTGGAGATTCCCATGGTGGGGGGAGATGATTGACTCCTCACCAGCTCCTCAATGGTGTCATCCAATTTTACAGATGAAGAAACAAGAGGTTTGAAGAAGTGGGCTGACTCAGGTAACCTAATTCCAGAATGTGAGTCTTGATCCCTTGACCTGAGAGGGGATAGTGGGAGAATCCTGACATACACACCTGACTTCCTTGTTTCAAGTCCTGCCTCCTCCACTCACAGTTGTATGACTTTGTACAGGTTATTTTATTTGTATCTCCCAAGTTTCCTTGTCTCTAACGTAAGAATAGTAACACCTACCTCATGTGGTTGTCAAGAAGAGGGAATAAATGCTTCCTTTTAGATCATATCAAATGGGATTCAGCCTGTTGTAAGTGCACAATGATCACTGTTAAGGAGACAACCTTCTTTTCAGGCAGAACCATTAAGGGGGCATATTCAGTAAACTAATCAGGACCTATTTAGGACCTGAATTAGAGAAGCCACAAGATGGAGAGGACTGAACAGGCAAGAGTGCTCAGAGAAGCAGTGAGATTTGATACTCAATGGGAGGAGAATCCTGGATAAAGCCCATGTTGTTTGGTATCTTTAGGGTCATCATACTTTGACCTAGCCATTTGCCCAGAATCCGCTCTTCTTCATCTTTAACCACCCTTATACCTCATGCTATGGGACTCTGGGTCTTCTTCATGGCCAATCAAGTGCACCATGCTTCAAAGTTCTCAACATTTTAGCCTAATCTCTGAGCATTCTGCCTGGCAGGCCCCACTCATCCTTCCAATTCATCTCAAGTACACCTTGCAACCCCCAAATCCCTTGTGCACATGGGCAAGCTCCCTTCTCTTAGGTTCTGTTGTTTGCCTCTAATGGTGGTTGCATCTCCTCAACTAGTCTGTGGGCTGTTTGAGCTCTCCATCCCCAACAGCTCACCTACCATCCAACGTTCTTTGAACCAGGTGGGAGAACAGAGGCCATGGGCAAGCCCTTTCAGATAAAGGACTCCTGTAACCCAACACAGGGGTTCCATCTGATTCTTTGGAAGACTTTGACAAGGTCCTCTGGTCCAGCCACACCTGGCCACCTTGACTTTCTCAGCCCATGTTGAACTGAGACCCCTCCCATGTCCCATGGATGCTAGTTCAAGGATATAACTCACCCCTCCAGGTTTTTGTGGGGTCTTATGTTTGAGATTCACAATCCTAGAAGTCCTCAGAAAGATAATATGGGAAACTCTTGTTCCTGAAAGTTCACACAATCCAATACTGACTCCATCACAAGGCTGCCCCTTGGAGTCTTGGAAGAGCCCATGCAAGGTACTTAAAATCATTCCTTTGCATTAACTTCATAGTCAATCCGCACCCAACCCCTATAGAACCCGCATAATTTTCTCCACCTGGTTAGAGTTCAAGCAAGCCACGTGTCATATTTTTCCAATTAATCTCAAATCCTAAAGTGCCATTACCAGCAGGAAGTGTAACATTACACCAAGGCCTACCACCTTACTCAGATTTTCTGAAGCATACTAGGGGTGTCTTCATTCCACTAGTATCAGTGAACTGGTCAATCCTACCAAACTGGGAGCATCAGAGGTGTTCCACCCTCCTTCCCCAACACAGGGCAAGGAACAATGACCTGATCCACCATGATGTTTCCTCACCAAACCCACCCCACAGTAGCAGTGTCCCAGATCTAGCGGCCCAGGTGGCATTGTGGACAAGCAGTCATTCCCAAAGCATGAAAGTAAGAATGTGGTCAAAAGGTTGAGCCTCAAACGGATCCTCCCTAGACCCAGCTCTTGCTTCTTGTGGAGCCTGGACAAGGTCCACCCTCTTTCCTCATGAGGAGCTTTCATTTGGTCTTCATCTGAGTACCCATCCCTTCCAGGACCAATGTAATCAATCCAAGAGATTTCTATAAGGACTGATCTAAAGGAAAAGGTGTAGCCCTGTTTCTTTCTTCCATTTTAAATGAGCTCCACTCAGTATCTTCTCCCTAGGATCCTATGCTAATAGAGCTTGCTGCAAAGTATCTTGCCTGGCTGCAAAAACAGATGGAAATGTTCAGCTGCTCCCCCATCCCCACTTTTATGGTTCTTTCTCTATGTTTTTTGTACCAGTACTGAGCTACACTGCTACTTGTGGTTTTCTAGTGGTTAATTGGAATAAGAGTCTTAAAGACTATCCTACTCAAGCTGGCTTTGAACCCAAATCTTCAGATTTTAGTCTCCTGAGAAGTCAGGATTACAGGCCACTGATACCAAGCTCCCCCACCCCCTCTTTTTTAAGGAGCTGTCAAGATCTGCTACCTAGGATTTGAAAGTTTACAAAGAAGTTCTGGTTTCTGATGGGACCTATAGCCATTCTGGTTTTCAGATAGACAGCATTGGTGGAAGGTTTTTCTGAAGCTTTGTCAACAGCAGGTTGTGGGCTGTCAGGGGCTGCATCTGCTTCTGAATCTGGAAAAGATGTCCTGCATCTTGCAAAGGCTGCTCACTGCTTTCATGAGCCCAGAAGAAAAGGCCATTGGTAGCTGTTCCCAAAATGAATTAATCATTTTCATCCAGCTAATTCTATCCTGCTGCGGCCAATTTAGTTGGGGTAACTATTTTTGCGTTTTTGTTCTTTCTTCTTGCATCTAATCACCATAGGCTTTTCAGATAGGTGACGATAGATTCTTGAGTAAAATGCATTCTAGTGAATAAAACATTTTCTAATATACTTCCTGGAGAAAACTCCTCCTTACTTGCAATATCCTCATTTTATGAGCCCTCCGACTTCCCTCTGGCATTAACTGAGCCCCACACTACTCATTCACTTGGTTTCAGGAAGAATCTGAGCCCCACACTACTCATTCACTTGGTTTCAGGAAGAATCCGACCCACTGTTCTGCAAGATTCCAATCCTGTAATCACTTCCCAGCCCCTTCTGCTGATGGAAACCGGAAGACTGGACTGTATTAAAAGATGGTTGAGGAAATGAAACAGAATCACACATTTTCACCCCTTTCCCACCCAAAGAAAGCTGCTCCCAGATGCTGTGTCTGCTGTCCAGCTTCTGACTCACAAATGCTTCAAGGAAGAGGTGGTAGCCTTAATGGCTAAAAGCCCGTATTAGAGCATAGCTATCACATCGCTACATGTTCACATTCCAACCTTGGGAAGAAGGGACCATGGAGAACATCTCATATTGCTGACCAAGGGCATGGCTGGCTGTGCTAGAGCCAGGTTTAAAACCATCTCTGGATCTCTACTATTCCTGCTGTTGAACAACATGTCATTAGCAAGACACCAAAGAGGACTCTTATTGCTTGGGAAAGCTCCAAGGCTTCCTGCAATGGGGAATTTGTTTTATTGTTTCTTTTTCCTTTCCTCAACCTCCACACTTTCTCATCTTCAGAACCCAGATCTACTCTCCAAAGCCTTCTACTACCAACAGCTCAGAACTGGAAAGATAACACACACACACACACACACACACACACACACACACACACACACAATGTACTGCACATAGCAAAGGATCTTTACAAAGAGTGACGGAAACTTTAAAAAGAGATAGTCTTCCCATTGATAAACATGAGATATTTAAAAAGAGATGTGTTCAATTTTCTAAAAAGGAAGTGGCTAACACTTTCCAATGAAACATATAGCACAAGGAGGGAAAACAAAAGAGTGTCCTTGGTTTGTTGAAAGAGATCAGTGCAATGGTGTCTTTGTGCCAGGAGCTCTGGGAACTGAACTCTAGTTCATATATGCCTTGCATATATGCCTTGCATATGTGGTTGAGTTCACATATGAACTCAACCAACTGAGCTACATCCTCAGCCCACTCTGTTTCTTACCATGTCTTGTAAGTCAGTCTCTGGTATCTGTACCCTCCAGGAACTTTCTTTCCTCATCTTTGTCCTTCTGATCAGTTTTCGCTTCTTGAAAATGCATTAGAGTTTCCCCATCATACCCAGTCTCCTTCACCAACACCAGGCCAGTGTTGTCCTCCCAAAATCTATCACCTATGAGCAGCTTTGAAGTCTCAGGGAGGACCATTTGAAATCAACCTTGACCATGAACCTGATTACTTAGATTTCCTTTATTAAGTTCTCAGTCAAGATATAATAGAACCAAAGCCCAAGACAACATCTAACTGCATTTATAAGTCTGGGCTCCTGGAATAGGAATTCTCAGGGCACTAAATTTCAGAGGTATTAAGCTCTGATGAACAAGAAAGTGTCACATCAGGAAAAAGGAAGGAAAAAGTAGATTTTGAAAACTATATCAGCAAGCATAGCATTAATCCACAATAAATCCTAGAGCTGATTATTAAAGGGTATCCTGGGCCTGGCCCCACAGGAAAGCAGAGGTTAAAGAAGAACAACTTGCATGAGGCCAATGCTGAGTCCTTGTCCGATCAGGAAGCCAAGAGAATATCACAAATGAACAAATCTCAGAGCAAAAATATAACCTAAAATAATTAACCAGGCACCAGTGGCTCTACTCAGGAGGCTGAGCTCTGATGATCACAATTCAAAGCCAGCCCGGGCAGGAAAGACCAAGACTCTTATTTCCAATAAACTACTCAGAAAAATCCAGCAGTACCTCTGGAGCTCAAGTGGTAGAGTGCTAGCCTTGAGCAAAAGAAGCTCAGGGATGGTGTCCAGGACTGAGTTCAAGCCCTAGGACCAGCAAAACACAAAAAACCTTATATACCTTGAATTTTCGAAGCCCGGAACGCTAAGATAGCTCCTCTTGGAGAGCTGAAATGCACTGTAAGATGTTAAAGGCTCTAAAAAGTTGCATAACAAGGAAATATGTTTAGTGTTATGCTGCTGGAAATAAACTGTTCTACAGAGCATATGTGGAGAAAGGATGCTTAAGACCAATTTCAGCAAGGTGTTTTTTAAATTATATAAACTGTGAAAGAAGAGAATTATGAGGTTAAAACAGCTCACTGCAATCATGACAACTATACCTAAAGGGCATGAATTAATCAATGAATAGCCACTTGGTAGACTGTCTGTAATAGAATGTCTCCAGGTCCTACCATTGGTCCTAACAATAGTCTCCCTGACTTGCATGATATAGTACTGAGAACCTTCTTTTTAATTTTTCAGGTAATCTTCATTCAGAGAGGCAAACACAGAGAGGCAATCAAGAAAAAAAACATATTGAAACACTCTAAACCAAGAAATTAAGAGAATCCACCAACTTAAGTAGAGATAGAATGTCTCTGGAAACTACCATATGAAAAAGACCTTAGGTATAACTACCCCAACATGAACCAAGGCCTCACGTGGGCCAGCCTACTGTTTCCTCATGTCAATGAAGCCTGAGTAGGCCAGCAGGCAGTCGAGATGGTCTGCAGTCACTGAGTACACCACCCTCGCCTCACGTTGCATGTAAAGAGGCACACTGACACACGGAAGCATGTTCAGAGATCATGCTCCACCATCTTGTCAGAGAGTTCTGGACAACAGGCCCTGAGAAGGAAAGGTTGAAAATGAAAGACTTTTCCTGTGGTCTATAGAAGAGAAGAACATGACAATGACAACTGGGATGGGATAGTAGAAAAGAAGTATATTTGGGCGTAGATTCTGTTCCAATGTGCTAGGCTGTATAACCTGGGACAAATTTCTTAAGATCTCTTAGCTTCAGAGCCTTTACAAAAGACATCATTATCCATCTTTAGGGAGGTTATTTAGAACAGGCCAGGAGCTAAGTCAGTGGTTGATGTGTGCTTCTATTCTCGTTCTCCAAGTAAAGAAAGCAAGTCAAAACAATGAGAAAGGTGATCAGTTTGGTTTGGTCTCAAAGAGGAAACTGGGACCAATGGAGAATTCCCCAAAAGGAGATAGATTTGGCTGATGAAAAGTAGAAACTGTGAAACCCCAAAGGTTGGGAAACAATAGAATGACTCAATGGCCTTTAAACTGACAATGGGATTGCTCATATGTTACAGGAGAGATCTCTGCGTTGAGTGAGAAAGGGAATCAGATTCCTTCCAACTCTAACATTCCATGATGCAGTGTCAGCCAGACTATGTATTGCCCTCTTCCTTGTATAGGGAATTACATACTCAGCCTGCATTCATGAGCAATGCTGTGCAGTTACGTAAAACTATTCCTTTGTTATGCCCTATGGATGGGTTCTTTCTCTTCTGTTTTGATGTCTCCACTACTTCCTACGTCAGAGACTTGTCCACAACTGGGCCCTTCAGAAATGTTGATAGACAAACAAAGACCACACATTCTCTGTGTGGGACTTATACCAGGTATACACTCGAACCTTAGTTTTACATCTTCCTCATGTTATTCTCTGGGAAACCATTTCCCCATCCGAAAGCTGGAGGTAGTAATTACAGCATTATGAGATAATGTTGAATAGGGAATTTTAAGTCCTTGGAAAAATAGCACATACGCAATAAATGACAGATACCATTATTTTTGCAGTTGCTATCAAAGTGAACATAAATCCACCTAATACTCATACAGAGGTTTTCTGACTGCAAAATATGAGGCTTAGGGAACAATTGGTTCTTCCTACACCTCCTTATTTCAAACTATTTTCTCTTAAACAGTATTTTTGGTTACCATGTCATAAGCTTACTTAAGTCTGTTCATCTTGTTCTAGCAGCATTTGCGATTGGGGAAAAGAAGAATCAACAGGAAATGAACAAAAATGGAGAGAGAAGTGAGGTTGACTCACCCTAGCCAGAAAAGAGAGCAGTCAGTTCAACCTAGCCAGCCTGGAGCACTCTGAAGCACCGAGAAGGGGAACACCTGGTATGCAGTCTACTCATGGTGGCTGCCTATGCAACAGTGACAGTGGGAGCTGATTTTGCCCACATCCCTTCTCATGCCCTGTAGAGGAGGAAAGGTAGCCAGAGAGGATGCTGGAGGAGCCCCATGACTTCTTCTGGACAGGGCCTGTGTCTTAAGTAGTTAGTGCCTTACCTCACTTAGACTCTAGCCTGGCCTTAGAGATGTGACCAGAAAAGGAAGAAAAAATGGAGAGAAGGCTTCTCAAAATGTTTTAATTATGGTGTTCCCCACAGACACATACCCATTCACAGTTTAGCACCTAAACAATTGTAGATGGATAACTCAATAATATCAAGAATATTCATATTGTTGTGCAATGAATCTCCAGAACTCCTTTTATCTTACAAAACTTAAAACAGGACACTCAATAAACCACAGTGCTTGCTCCTCTCCTTCAGCCCCTTGCACCCACTAATCTATTCTCTGCTCTGTGAATTCAATTCCTGTAGATACCTAGTGTAAACAGAACCATGTATCTTTGTCTTTTTATGCCCAACTTATTTCATTTAACATAATGTCTTCAAGCAGCATTATTGACAATAGCCAAAGGTACCAGAAACCCAAGGGTCCATCAATTGATGAACAAATTGTCTATTCGTATAATATATTCATTCAATACTCACTGTGTACATTTATTCGTATATATGGTCATTCCACACATTTGTGTTTAGTTATACATGAAAATAAGTAAAATAGCAATACATGCTGCAATTTGGATAAACTTTAAGGACATCATGGCAAGTGACAGAAGCCAGTTACAGAAGGTCACACATTACATGGCTCCATTCGTAGGACATGCCAATAGTAGGAAAAACCTCTAGAGACAGGAAGTGGCTGAGCAATGCTCAGCATTATAGAGAGGAAGTAAAGGGATAGAGGCAAGAGCTGAAGATGACACAGGCTTTTTTTTTAATCGAAAAGGTGATGAGCAGGAGAGTTACTGTTACATATGTAAGGCAATGAGTACAATTGTTTTCAAATCATTGTTACCCCATCCCTCATCATCTCTCACTTACCCCTATCTTTCCCCCCAGGTGTAATGTTCATATCCAACATTGACCAAGTGAGTATCAATATTTCTTTAGTTCATCCATTATCCTGCTGTTTCTGTGATTCCCTTTCCTTTCCACATATTGAATATTCTTATGTGCAAAACACGAGGTTAAAAAAAACTGAGAAAGGAATAAAAAATAAAAGAATAGAAAAAAAGAACACACTACATACAGGGTTTAATAATTACTTCTTGTTTCCATATACTGGAGTTCATGTTGATGTGCTTCATTATATATGGTCCTATGCACTAAGCCGTTGGGTTATTGAGATGCCCCATTAAGAATACCATATACATATTCTAGTTCTTACAAGGGAATCATGCAACCTACTTTTCTTTG
Source organism: Dipodomys ordii (assembly GCF_000151885.1). NCBI lineage: Eukaryota > Metazoa > Chordata > Mammalia > Rodentia > Heteromyidae > Dipodomys > Dipodomys ordii. Next base: position 13,938,956 of record NW_012267233.1, on the reverse strand, counting down.
GGTCTGGCTTACTTCACTTAATACAATTTTTTTCAAATTTTTCCATTTCCTTATGAATGGAGCAATGTTATTCTTTCTGATGGAAGCATAGAATTCCATTGTGTATATGTACCACATTTTCTTGATCCATTCATCTACTGAGGGGCTCTGGGTTGGTTCCATGTCTTAGTTTTGGTAAATAATGCTGCAATGAACATGATTGTGCTGGTAGCTTTAGTGTGTCCTTGTTTGTGGTCATTTAGGTAAATGCCCAGAAGTGGGATTGCTGCGTCATAAGGGAGCTCTATGTTGAGTCTTTTGAGGAACCGCCACATTGCTTTCCAGAGTTGTTGAACAAGTTTACGCTCCTACCAACAGTATAGTAGTATTCCCCTTTGGCCACATCCTCACCAGCATCTGTTGTTAGATTTCTTGATTATGGCCATTCTAACTGGTGTAAGGTGGAATCTCAGTGTTGTTTTGATTTGCATTTCTTTTATAGCCCAAGATGTTGAGCAATTTTTCATATGTCTCTTGGCCATTTGTATTTCCTCTTCAGAGAGGTCTCTCTTAAGGTCTTTAGCCCAGGTTTTAATGGGGCAGTTGTTTCTTTGGGGGCTTTAGGGGAATGGCTGGTGAAAATATTCTCCCAGTCTGTAGGGTTTCGATATATATTGCTAGCTATGTCCTTTGCAGTGCAGATTCTCTGCAGTTTCATGCAGTCCCATTTATTCAGCTTTTCTTTGATTTGTTGTGTTTCTGGGTCTTCATTAGGAAAGTTTCGTCCTGTGCTAAGGAGCCCTAGTGTTTCTCCAATTCCTTCTTGTAACATTTTCAGGGTATCTGCTTTTACCTCGAGGTTTTGATCCATTTGGAGTTGAATCTGGTGCAGGGAGATATATAAAGATCTAACTTTAGTTTTCTACACCTCTTTAGGCAATTCTGTCAGCACCATTTATTGAAGAGGCTGTCTTTCTTCCTTCCTATTTTTTTTGGCTTACTTGTTTTTTGTTTTTTGGGTCCAGTCATGGGGCCTGAACTCTGGGCCTGGGCGCTGTCCCTCAGCTCTTCAGCTCCAGGCTAGCACTCTACCACTTGAGCCACAGCGCCACTTCTGGCTTTTTTCTTATGTGGTGCTGAGGAATCGAACCCAGGGCCTGGATCATGCAAGGCAAATGCTCTACCACTGAGCCACCTTCCCAGCCCCTTGGCTTCCTTGTGAAAGATTAGGTGGCCATGGTCTGTGGGTTCATTTCTGGGTCTTTGGATCTATTTTATTGGTCCTCAGGCACAGACTTCTTTTTGAAGTGATGAAGATGTGCTAAGATTGCACATATCTGTGAATATACCAAAGATCATTGAATTGTATGCTTTATTTTTTAAAAACTATTTAATTAAGAAATGATTGACGTACAACCACTGTATGTAATCCAGTGAGTACCCACTCATGAGACTGTCACAATCAAGCCCAAAACTTATCCACAGCCTCCAAAAGTGTCCAACCACCCACTTCATGTATGTATATGTGTATTTACATAGGTATGTATTCATCATTTTACATATATATGTATGCATACATATATTTCAATAAAATTCCTTTTGTAATAAAAGCACTTAACCCGATACTTCTCTCAGAAAATTTGTAGCAGTACAGTACAATATTGTTTAACTATGGACAATATTCAATAAAGTGGATATATAGAATTTACCTATCTTGTATAATAGAAACATTGCACCCATTCATTAATTTCTTCCCATTTCCCATCTGTCTTGACATGCACTCTTCTACTCTTTGCATCTATGAATTTCACTTCATTTGATTCCTCATAAAAGGGGATCACACAATATTTGCCCTGTCTGACTTATTTCACTTAACATTACATTTTATTCTGTCCAATCATGTTGCAGTTGGCAAGGTTTCCTTTTGAAGACTGAGTAATATTCCATTTTGTATATGAATCACAGTTTTTTATTGTCCACCCATAGACCCTCAGTTATTTCAAGTTAGACAGCTGTGAACATGCAAGGTCATCTTTTTGTGATTTTGACTTCACATTCTTTGGAAATATACCAAGAAGTAGTATGGTTGGAGAATGGCGTAGATCTATTTTTCTATATCTTTAAAGAAACATCATCATGTATCTTCAGGCTTGGAGCTGGTACCTCACTATTTTGATCTCCATTTCCCTGGTACTCTGTGATGTGAATCATTTCTTCATGCATCCATTGCCATTTTGTATATCTGGTGAAATATCTCTTCAGGTCTTTTGCCCACAAGTTATTTTGTCAATTTTCATTTTTGTGTTTTGTTTTTGTTGTTGAATCATAGCACACCCCTACATATTTTGGAGATCTGCAAATACTTTCTCTAATAGCATAAAGATACCTTTTCCACATTCTATTTTTTTGTTCTTTCACTCTGTAGGAGCTTTTTTATTTTATATAATCCCAGTTGTCTGGCTATGCTTTTGTCACCTGTGCTTTTGGCAGCCTAGCCAGGAAGCCATTGCCAAAACCCATGGGTGGAATCCTTTTCCTCATTTTCTTATAAGAGTTTTAGTGACTCAGGGTTCACATTTAACTTTTTAATCCATTTAGAGATGACTTTTATGCATGGTGTGGAATTATGTAGGAAGATAAAAAACTGTGAGACTTTTTTTTTTATTGTGAAAATAACTTTTCAACTTTGGCAGGGGCGGGGGTGGGGGGAGGGATGAGAAGAAAAAACAAAGGAGGAGGCAACAATGCTTGATAAGAAATGTACTCATGGAGGTTCCGGGAAGATGGCGGAGGAGAAGCTGGAATCTGAACAAGCTCTCGCATAGAAAGCAGTTTTAGAGTTCCAGTGAACAGTCCTAAGCCAGAGAATCACACCAAGTGTGCCATCACAGGACAGAGAGTTAGACAAGAGAGGGGAAGCCAAGGCAAGGAGACACATCTGAGCGCTTGCCAGCAACCGCCGCAGCGGCAGCAGGAAACCACCGCAGCGGCGGCAGGAAACCGCCGCAGCGGTGGCAGGATCGCGGCGGCGACTCCAGGGCACCCAAACCTGAGCCACAGAGAGTCCGGGATGAAGGAGCCAGACGCAGTGGGCGAGCGGATTCTACTCAACACCAGCAAGAACCGACAAGGAGAGGACATCTTCATCCTGCAGTTTGCAGACCAGAGACGACCCAGGATCCAAGACTCGGCGTGAGTAGAAGCCCGACGTCCTCACTCCTTCTCAGGGAGCAGAGGAGGGAAGGCCACCCCTCTCCCCCCGCCCAGTACCAGTGATCTCCATCTTGGATACCGACAAAGCT